>NC_045479.1:6361813-6669678 GCF_009650955.1 Corvus moneduloides
AATCAATCATACCAACAGAATCAAAGGGACAAAAAATCCCAGAGGATTACAGAACAACCAACTAACCAATCCAAATACTTGGAAACCTGGAAGGATTGCCCTCCACTATTTTGTTGTCTAGGCCAAAGTTTGAATAAAAGCAATAGAATGTCTGAATAAACGGATGTGGATGGTTACTATGGCATTTGCACTCTTCCTAACACTGTTAATTCTCTAAAACAATCACTGAATAGGAATCTACCGAAGAACAGAAGCTGCAGAATACTGGCTTCCCAACTTCCCTGAGAACAAAGACCCCAGGAAGTAACTGGATTTGGTATCATTGCAGATAAAGGACTCAGACAGCAATTAACACCTGTATCTGCAAAGCAAGCACTTACCTTTCACCTTTGTTTTGACGAATGCATCCCTCAATAATCTCCTTCACTTCAGGGATTGCTACTTTATCAAAGCTGGCTGGCTTGACACCCTGAAACACACAAGTAACAACTGAGAAACTGCAAGGCCCATTTTAAGTTAAGTTTTTAATGTGTTTACAGACCACCTATTTTTACTCTCTAGACAACTGACCTAAATAACTAGTGCAAATTAAGGTGAAGTCTGACCCCAGTACTACTGTTCATTTGTTTGTTAGTGACTCTTGCCAATGTCCCACACACACCCCTTCCCCAGCTACATTTCTGTAACAGGAGGCAGTGGCACTTGGGTCCTCAAGTTATGATAGGAGAACTCTTTAGTTTCCATGCAAGTTGTGCTGGCTAGTGGGAAGTACACAGACTGGACTGAGAATGGAAGGAAATGGTTCCTATGTAACACTAATGCAGGAAACCACGGATTAATTTAGCAGTCTCCAAAGCTTTCTGTTGCTTCCCAGAACGTTTCCAACCTGCCATTATACGAAGTAATTTTTTAACAGGAAAAACCTTAGCCCAGGATGATCTGACTGGATCATTAATAACTTGTCCAATGTGAAAAAAAAACCCTAAAAAACCAAAACCTTCCTGTATCTTAGCTCTCCCCCAAAGACCTACTATACCCAAACCTCACTCCTGCATCACTGCTGTTGTGAGTTCAGGGAAATGAGCTTAGCAATACAGGCCTGTACAAAAGCCCTTCCACAATACACAGCAACCCTTTTTCCAATACACCCTAAAGCCACAGGGGGAAAGCAAAACAAAATCTAAATAAAATCAGCCACCCAAATCAGTAAAACAAACATGCCATGAGATACGACCATCTGGGAATTCTGCAAAACATTTCAGGCTAAGAGCCAAGCTTCATCACTTAATCATGGCCAAAAGCTGTATTTTGGGGCCAATTAATTGTCCACAACAACAAAATCTGGCACTCAATTTTACTTGATTCAGCCTTTAGTTTCAAACTCTGTATTTATGACAGCAGAATGAGAGAAGATGGAAGACATGCTGTCCAAATGTTTGAGCAGAGCTAGTGTTTTCAAGCTGAACAATCCTGAAATTATACACCTGATACATCTGACCCTATCACTGGTAAATGACAACTAAAAACAAAGTGAAAACCATAGCTCTGAAGTACAGAAATAAATGAAGTAGCAGTAGCAGCATTGTGATTCATGCCCTAAACAGAAAGTACTTCTCCCAATATCTTACAAAA
This sequence comes from Corvus moneduloides, assembly GCF_009650955.1. Lineage (NCBI taxonomy): Eukaryota > Metazoa > Chordata > Aves > Passeriformes > Corvidae > Corvus > Corvus moneduloides. Next base: position 6,363,446 of record NC_045479.1, read on the forward strand.
TACTGGTGAAATCAAGGCATGATCCTTCCTTCCCTATTCCTCTATTGTGAGTAGGAAACAAGTCTTGAATCAGAAATGTTTGAGTCTGAACCCCAGTCTTTGCAACTACCGACTTCGTACTCAGTTCTTAAAAGAAAAAAAAAAATAAAACCAACGCAAAAACCCCACACCACAGAAAGGAAACAATTTATTTGATAAAAACTAGTATGCTCTTATAACAGGAAGGTTATCCGTTTATTTCGCCTAAAGTTTGCCCTTGTGAAACTCTAGCAATTGTAATTCACAGAAAACTGCAGACTATCCTGTGACTAGAATAAGCACTGAAACACAGGCTGTCAGTGAACATTAGCTGAATGCTTTTAGAAGCTTTGCTGACTACTATGACTTAAGAAAATCAATGCCTCAGGTGATAAAACATCAGACTGTAACGAGGCCTTATCATAAACCTCCAGCTCCCAAGCAGGACACAGAGCTCTCCACTCTAAAGGGATTTATAAAACCCTGCTCAGATAGTTGACTTGTCAAAGATGCCCACCTTTCCTTATGACCATGTCTGAAATGGTCCCAGAAGTTTGGGTTCATATATGGAGTACAGATATTTCTATATTTAATTAAATGCTCTCCTGTATAACATACATATATAACCTATGCAATAACCGTTGAACTGCTTATTGCATATATTCCTATCTACATTTGCCCAAGTTTAACACATATGAGTCTCCTAAATAGCTCAAGCCTCAGACATAGCAGCCTGCATTGACATTCATTGACACTGTGGCAGCAGAAGGATGATGTCAGATCTGTGACAATCTCATTTCAGAAAACTAAAAGCTAACACGAGGAAGACAACTGGTACAGCAAAATATCAGCATAATGAAGCCAGGATATGATTTTTCTTGTTAATTATTGTACCACATGCTCTGTTCTTGCACTGAGCCTGAAAAGCTAAGGCTACGGATAGATTTTAAAATCAGTAATTCAGTCTGTTACTCTGCGTTTCCCACTCCTGAAAGAAATTAAATACTTGTCCAAAATCTTCATGCCCTTTGATGAGGACCATTTTAGAATACCCCATGTCATGAATTCCTAACCACGAGTCCAGTTAAAAAGTCAAGCTCCTGCCAGCCTCCTCCAGCAGAGCTTCCATGTTCCAAACTGCTCCTCAGAAAATCTGGAAGAACATCACACTAGGGCCTAAAACCAACACGGGATTCCGTGTTCAAGCAGCTCCCCAGTTTTCAGTTTGCTCCACAGTCCACGAGAAGGGCTGCTTAAGCCTCCTCTCCAGCTCTGGACAAGCACTCCCCAGATACTGAAGCTCATCAACTTTTCAAACCCCTTTTTTTCCCTCCTCCAAGCACTAATGGAAATGTTGAACTATTTTATACAACATGACAGGGGGTACTAGAAATTATTAAAAATCAATAAATCAGTGAACCCTTTTCTACCTAGAGCTGCCTACACACCTTAATCTGCCATCATACAGAAACCCAGGGGAGGCCAGGCCCTGAAATTCACATAACCTTGATGCGTCCTTAAGAGAGCATGAGCTGGGCAGCCAAGCATGCCTTCAGCAGTTTCTGAACCCAAAGGCACTCAAGGAAATGTTAAGCCAGCCAGTGCTTCCTGGTTTTACCACACTTAAGATGGTCACATCCCTATGTGCCTCTCCTGGTCCCCAAGCTCCTTAGAAGAATCATGGGACAACTCCAATCTTAATCTTCTAGTTCTATGTCCCAGTGGCAGTTCATTAAGAATGAAACAGCCAAATCCCACTAGCATTACTTCCCAGTTTGCTAAAGAAGCAGCAGGAAGAGCTCTTGAAAAGGAAAGAAACCAAAAGGGTAGACAGGTATAACAGGCACACATGAAAATCAACATTTTCTCAAGCTACCATCTAAAATTGCACAAACTAGCAGTGCTGCTGAAAGCAACAGCCTCCTTTTCTCCATTTCCCATTCCCACACCCGTGTAATTTCCTTTCTTTTGCCAGCAAACACACTTATACAGTTGCATAATGAACCACATCACAGCATGTATCAGACTTGAAACAAATCCAACCAAAAAAGGCTGCAGCAGCTTCCAGTGAGCTGAAGTTCCCTACACTGCTGCATGAGCTCTCAGGCTTACAGAAGGACAGCCAGGCCAAAGAACTGCTTATTTTTAAAGAAGCAGCAACTGAAAATGAAGTCCAGTGAACACTTAGATTTTGAGAATACCTCTAAAATATGGGTATTTATGTAGGTAGCCACAGATACAAAACTAAAAACCTCACAGTTTGCATGTTAGGCATAAGAAAGATTTCTTTTTTCACTTAGCTTAGATGTGATAAAGTTTGATTTTATCAGGTTTTAACCAGGTGAAAAAAGTGTGTTCCAAAATTCAACATATACAGTTATTTGATGAACTAAAGGCAAGTCAGGTATTCTTAAAAACACTAAATTTCCAGGAAACTCTTAAACCCCAAAGTATAAGCTATCCAGAACTCTTCTTCACAATTTTTGCCTAGAAACACATATTATTTTGCATTAGTTAGATCACCAGATTACTGAGTCAGTAGTTTAATATCTTGTTCTATCCCAAGAGATACTGAAAATATCCTTCACTTCATTAGAGAAGGTACAATCAATGCTGTATAACTTCTACAACAAAGCAAAATGAAGGCAGATGAAGTGTAACATACCCTCAGACATTCTCAATTTAAGAAAAAAAATAGATTTGAAATTTAAGAAAAACTAGATTTGAAATAAACACACAGGTGGAAAACAGCAGAATCAATTACTGGTCTAGCATTGCTGGTCAGGATTTAAATTTACATTTTAAAAACTACAGGAGAAAAAGTAAAGTCAAGTTTAAAAGCTAAAGACCCAAGCTATGCAAATGCAAAGCAGTTCAGCAGATTTGAAGAGAACTCTAATTCACCTCCAGAATACTTCCCTGTGGCTACGTGCACCTGACAGAGCTGAAATTCTTACTTACCTCTTTAGCACAATCCTTGTGAGAGCAGCAACAGTGGGAATTAACAATTACAAATATGGGACAGATCTCTCTTTTTGTGAAATCCATCAGGAAAAGAGAGGCACACACCCCACCGAGTTAGCAAGGTGCTATTTTCCAACAGGACGCCACCGGGCTGTGGACTTAACGCACAGCGGAAGGAAAGCAGACATCAAGGTTAGAAGGGAGCATTGTTTTCTCTTTGACACCTCTTGTTATTTTCCAAGTCCAGTACATGAGGCTGCAGAGATTTGAGCTCAATATCTGCTTTTGTCACTCTAATACTGAATAGAAAGAATCAATATAAGCAAGAGGTAAGCGTGCCCCTTTCTGCCTGCCCAGCCAGTTGCAAGAGGAGGAAGAAGTGACAGCAGAGGGATCCTTTACTTCCCACATGTCCCCGCCCTCCCACTTGGCTGCTCTGCCTATTCTCCACCCAGGTTTTCTGCAAGAGTTTAAGGCTGTGAGTGGGATCATTATCCAGTTCACTCCTGCTGCTGCTGAAGTACCACTCTGACCAGGGCAAACAGGTCAGTCAGTGTGTTGTTCAGATGCAAGGCTGCCCACAGCAGTGCTGTGCAGGGGAATGAAGGCAGCTGCTGCTTCTCCTCTCCTTTCCATGGAGCTACAGCAGGACACACACAGCTGACTGCAATTCAGCCCTAACAGAACACAGGTCAGCACTAAGACAATGTAATGCATTTTGCTACTAGTGGCAACATCATCTATTTTCCTTTTCCTTAGTGTAAGGGCACAGAGATTTGAAGGTGATTTTCAAACTGCTGGACAAAGTCAGAAAGCTGCATTGTTGCTTGATTTACACCACGTGTGCACAAATAATCCAGAGTTATATTTTCTGGTACTTCTCTCTAGACTTCAGACCTCACTCAACCTGAAGTTCGATTTTTTCTTTTTCTTCTGATATCTGTTCTTCTGATATCCAAGCAATCATTGTAAAACCCATTTATTAATACAATGAGCTGTCCATAGCTTCAGGCTTCGGGGTTTTTTATTGTAAGGACATAACAAGCAATGCTATGAAAGATCACATACACCGCTTTAAAGATGAAGTTAGCAAACTAATTTTGACAAACTAGTGGTAACAAACTGTGATAAAATTCAATTTAGAATTATCAAGACCACTTTTCTCCCAAAATAACATACTCAGTTCCTCAAGTATATCACAATTATACCAGTAGTGTTTTTATAGTATATACCACCAGTGTTGCAAAAGCAACATTCTGCACACTTAATTAAGGCCACACTTTTCTGGGGGACACAGCACAGCCTGCAAAGAACATTAAACATTTCAGCTTTCAACAAGCCAAGTCTACCTGTCCCAGTCAAGCCACAACTCTTGCTTGACTCTTTTCAAAGATGCTATAGCTCTAGGAGCCTGAAAAGAATTCTACAGTAACTTAATTAATCTTCTCAAACAAAATGTTCTAACACTGCAGTCCAGAAACTAATAGCACCAGCAGCAAAGTCAAATCACACAAACAAAGCAATTAAAGTGTCTGTATTTCCTTTCTCTTAAGTTCTTCCCATTCTAGTTTGAGCCAGTCCCAGGCTGCCACAAACCATTAACTCAGGAATTTAGAGACTATGACTGCAGTGGAAAAAAAAGATCCTACCTCTTTTCCCCAGTCTCAAAGAAGCCCTCAGGCAATGGTATATATATATATATAGCATTTAAATTGGCTTACCCCATGATCTCCTAAATTTCACTACCTGCAATTACTCACCCAGCCCTCAAAACCTGCATGTTTAACCATTTCACCACCTCTAATGCTTCATCTTAATCTTGCTGCCTGTTCCAGGAACGACCTTTCAGATTTAGTTCTTTCCTTATTTCACACAGGATACACCTGAAACTGTTTGATAATTCTCACCCCAGTTCAACTGAATACATACTATGAAAAGAAAGACTTCAGCTTAAGATTTACTCCGTTCAAGAGAGACATGATTTGCCTACAGAGGACTGATTTTCTTGTTCTGGTTAAAAAGCAAACTAAAGTTGTTTTTTTTTTTTAAATTGAAATGCAACATATTAAACAGAAGTAAAAATTTAGCTTCACTGATGTCAGTATTTTCATAGCAATTAATTCTGGACAATTGATAATTCTGCCAAGAATTAAATTGGCAAATCCTGGAGAATAAGCTCTGTACCAGATCAATATCCTGACAGAGTAAACAGCATTACTGCAATACAAGCAGTGGAAGCAGATGAAAGCTTTAGTGAGCCAGAGCCAGCTCATGAGGCACTGTTCAGACTGGGACAGGCCTCGCTGTCTTCTCTTCTGATCAAAAACGACCACACAATTTGAACCCAACACCTCTTGGACTTGACAGATCTACCATCATCCACATCAAAATCTCCCATCTCAGCTATCTGAGAGCTCTAGGCCACTGCAACACCTTAACCAACTGGCGTTCACCCTCTGCAGTGAAGGTGTGTAAGTTATTTAAGTCTCATGATCCTTAACTTTTTCCAAACAGCTAAGCATGTGCGCCTGGATTTCAGAATGACACTGTAAACACAATGGCAACGCTACAGAATTTATACAGGCCTGCTGGCTGCGACCTCACCAATCACAATGTAGAAATTCTTCCTCTTCAATTTGCCACCTAACCTTAAAAAAATTTTGAGGCATTAATAAAAAAATCAGAGGTCAAACACAACAAAAAATTGCCAGACGTACAGGATTAAAGCTGTTATACACACAAGGCGTATCTGTATTCTGATTGACACACTCAAACTAATTGCTTCTTCCTAAAGTTAAATTTGTATGAGAGAAGTTTTGGTGAAAAGAATAAAAGACTCCTCATTCCATCAGCAATCATTGCTCACTATCACCTTCACATATATATCCTACAACTGATCTCCAAGCCCAAAAGCTGGAGAATACTGACACTGCCTGCTCAACCAACTTGGCCGTCAGCGTCTCAATACAGCATTTTATCTACTAAAACCAGAGATTTTACAGCATTCAAAGCCTTACAAGACTGCCATAGTAGGCTACAGTTCTGTTGCTTTGCTCCCACATAGTTAAGTTTGAACAGGAACTAGTCATAACTCTTCCTAGAAATCACTGTCTGCAAGCCTCTCCAGCTCTCTCAAGTAAAAGGCAGTAACTAAAGCCAAAACCCACTGCATTTGCAATAATTCTGAAATGCTAGGCACTACTGCAGAACATACACTAGGCTCAGAGCTACCCTGCTGACAAGTGATCTAGCCCAGCACACAAGTTCTACTTTAGACATGAACGTCCACTGTTCTTCAGAACCACCAGGTAAATAACATCTATTTCAGAAGTCCAAAGAATCTGAAGCTAAGAACATTGTTTCAGTTTAAGAAAAACTTTGATTCATTAATCACAACAGCTACTGTAATTGCAGCAATTCTAATGTATAGAAGAAATTAATCAAGCTCTAGGACAGGACATTTTGTAACCAGGACATTTTGTAACCAGGACACAGCTTCTTAGTGCATAGCTGGCAAACAATTAGCATACTGGTGCATGTAACAGTGAAAAGGGCCTTGTTTAGAAACACACAGTAAGAGCACAGAGGTTCTTCTGAAACAACAGTGAAGTCTGAATGGACAAGTCGATCAGGTATTAACAGTTTTACTCCTGCACAAAAGCATAAAGGTAAGAGCAGTTGCATCTATCATACACAAATCTTTAACCTCACCCTTAGAAGCAGGGATGCTGCCTCTACAATGTGAACACCTTGAGCTAGCTCAATGACCCTTTGCTTTACTGGGACTTCAACTTGAAAATGGCTTTCAAAAAAAAAACAAAACCAGACATGCCTAGACACACATTTCAGTTATATAAATTTAGAAATGCCACAGTGACACAATACTAGAAGTGTCTATCTTCTATTTTCAGTATGGAAAACATGCTTTCGAAAAATAAAATTGTATTAGTTGCATTCTCTGCTTTAATCTGCTCCCACTCTGGTAGAAAATCATCATCTTGCACTCATTTTTAAGTTTAGGTACAGTAACTCAAAAGCCACAGATTAGTTCCAATGGACTTCAAAATGAATTTTAAAAATTATATAACATGGGCCACAAAACCCATTTGGTACCAGAACTAGCCTTTAGAAAGGATTATCTACTTAAAAGGCCTAAGGTAATATTGCAAACACCAAAAATAGTGCACAATTCCAACAATGCGCCAAAAGTCACCATGCCTTTTATTTTCAGGCCTATTCTAATAGGAGTGAAGACTTTCCTGGAGTTATCCCATTCCTACCCCTTGCAACTCTAGCAGTGCAGCTGGCAGGACAAGAAATAGCCTATGCATTCTTAATGTCAGTATTTTTAACTAGTGGCACTATATGACAAATAACATTGAACTATCAGTCTCCCCACAGAAACGCTTCAGTGATTCACCAATCACAGAACTGTAATTGCTCTCATCACACTGCAGAGCCAGGCATTTTAAAAACACTTATCACCTCCCTGTTCCTAAGAGCCACCTTCCCATCTCTTGCTGAATTACCTCACTTAATGTAAACACTAAATGGATGTCAGTACAGGACAGAATATTAAATACTAGCATCATCGTTTTAAGAGGCCTGATTCTTAAAAGAGACTTTTTAAACATTTCAAAATTTTAAAGATACATTATTTAGCCCATTTCTCTGAACTTATGTAGGTTTCTAAAAAATACATTTAGAAACTCCCCATTACTACTAGATTTCAGAACCCTAATTACATCTCAATTTTATGCAACTCAACCAATCCTCCATTCCTTTTAATTCCTGATCATCTTAAAATCATATCCTGTTCAAAATTGCTGAAAGACAATCCAGGCTCATCAGTGAGCAATGTAAGAAAAGAAATTGCTCCCTTTACTTCAAACCAAGTTTGTTTTACACCAGTATTGACAAAGAAATTTTTAGCTGTAATCTTAAAGCTTTTGATGCTGAACAGTGAGGTACTTTTAGAAAAGAATTCAACTGAATAAGCCTTTTCCCTTCCAAACACAGGCATCATCTGACTTAGCTGTGCAAACCACACAGAATTGCAGACTGGGTCAGGCTGGAAGGGACCACAGTGGGTCATCTGGTCCCACCTCCCTGCTAGAGCAGGAACATCCCGGAGCACATGGCACAGGATTGCATCCAGCTGGTTCCTGGATAGCTCCAGAAAGACTTCACACCCTCTCTGGACATTCTGTTCCAGTGCTTGGTCACCTGCACACGAAAGAAGTTCTTCCTCATGTTCAGGTGGAACTTTCTGGGCATCAGTTTCTGCCCATTGCCCCTTGTCCTATCCCCTGGCACCACCAAAAACCTGGCCCCATTCTCCTGACACCCTCCCTTTACATACTTAGACATTGATAAGGTCCTCGCAGTCTTCTTGAGGCTGAGCAGGTCCACCTTCCTCAGCCTGTCCTGTTAAGAAAGATGTTCCAGCCCCTTCATCAGCTTGGTTGCCTGACATAGAGCCTGTTATATCTCAGTCTTCAAGCTGATCACTGCTTTTCCTTACTTGGATCATTGTAATTTGTAAAAGAGGACTTCTAAAGTAACACACAAGGCTGCTGAAGATATCAGTGCTTCAAATCCTTGAATTCCCACCTTCTACTTTTAAGGTTCTGTATTTCTGAACTGATGAGTCAGTGCCTGAATCCCCACACAGGGAGATTCTGCACTCTTAAAGCTGTTACAGCAAAATGCTTGTGACTGAGTGAACAGCTACATGAGGCAAGTGCTAGAAGTTCAAGTGTTCTTTAGTTTGGTCAGTGTGATGCAAAGGAATTGCACGTGATGTGCAGGGGTTTTTTTACATTTCACACTTCACTACCAGAAGTTTCTTCTTTAAATGAATACAGGAGTTTGTCCTTTCTTACAATTATTCTGTTTCCTGTACTTAGTTGAAGGTTTGTGGCCTTTCAGTACCTGCTTTAACAAAAGCCTACCTTCTCTGTTGGAAGGTTTTCTCCCCTACTTTTCCACTGATTTCTTTTCCACTTTTTTCACTAGAAAGTTTGATAGGGAGGATATCTCTGTATCTACCCTAAATCAGGTCAAGAAACCAAGTCATTCAAGGTAAAGAAAACAGTTTTATTCACGCCTAAAAAATGCTGGATATTGCTTCCAGGAAGTAAAAGAGGAAATTAATCATCACTCATAAAGCACTGCAAGTAAAATTAATCATACATCTAAAGGTTTAGCATTTTTTATTTGCTGCTTAAGACGCCTCAGGAAGAAGAGTAAGAGCTGGAATACTTTGCCCACTGCATCTCTAGTGAAAACAAAGCAGCTGACTAGTTTAGACAGTTAAGATGCCTAACTTTTAAGAGGCTGAAGAAAAAGATTCATTTTATCTCAACTGACCAAACTACAGCACTTTAACTGCCTCGTTTCCAGCAAAGAGAATGACCTTCACCCTAACCAGTGAGTTCCAGTTCCTACCAGTTAGGGAAATTAATGACAGTTAGACACTGCCTGGTCAGGTTACTCATTATGTGCCTTGTTCCCTTAGGCCCTTTTTTAAGCTCTGGAGAACAGAGAAGAAGAAGGTTATGCCCACTGTGGAACATTTTAGTACTGAACAACCTTTTTTTTTTTTTTAACTCAAAATGCAAAATGCCTTTATTTTTTTACCCCTTCTCATCTTAAGGCCAGCTCAGACAGCAGACATTTGTTGAGAGAGAAGAGACTGGACTTTTGGTGAAAGAAAGGACAAATGCAAAACTTCACTTCGTCAAAGTAAGCATAGAGAAAATCAAGTACAAAGCACAAATCCATCAGGAGAACTTAAAGGTAAGTTTATATGATGGGAGGGGGAGAAAGAAGAAGAGTTTTCTGCTGATACTCAGGTGATTAGTACATTTGAAACTGAGGATGGTTTTATTAACTTTTTTTGCAATGAACATGTTTGGATTCTTATGTTAGTGGTAGATGCGCAAGAATGGGACAAATCTGCATAATAAACACATTAATTGTCTTTTTACTAGTCCTGGGACTAGTCAATCACCTAGCAAATTTAAGCCTTGGGACATCCAAGTATTAGAGATCTAGATTTTGAGGCAACAGCTTGGGTTTCCGTGGTCCCGCCAGAGGCTGAGGCAAAGCAGCTGAAGCTACTGCAGTCAGTTATGCCTTCACAGCATTGATTCCCAAACAGACTAAATTAAGAAATCATACTTAAGATGTCTGTTCTATAAATATCTCTTTTTCCATTTAAATGCACATGTAGCCCATTTTAAGTATCTCCTGTGACAAACTGTTCAATTGAAATATGCATGGAACAGGTCAAGGAAAAAATACCAGTCTCCTGAGAAGAACAAAGTCAGACAGGGAAACCTTCCTGAATTTTACCACGATCTCACACTTTTTTTTTTTTTTTAATGCAAGCAAGTACATAACAGAATTATGTATCCTGATTACATTTTGCATTGGAACTCTCTGCATTACACAGCAGAATTGTAAAAAGAAATTTTAAAAAGGGGATCCATTCCCTAATCTAGTAGCATACCACACAGACAGGTGTGCCTGCACAAGAGGGCAGAGGAGAAAAAATAAATCAAAGGAGCAGGAAACAGTGCGTTAATAATAGTGCAGCTTGTTATCAATTCATTGCAGGCTTAGATTATTTCTTTTCTGAGGCCAAGTAGGCATCACTTAGTGCTCACTGGATGCATTCAGTCCCAGCTGACTGAGGAGGCATACTGCTTAAACCTCAGAGATTTCCCCATCCCACAGGAAGGTGAAAATCTGAAGAGCTGCAATTTCTTTAAGAATAGCAGAGGATAGCTTCAATAAAGAAAACAGGGTTTGGGACAAAATTGCCACACAACGATTTAATGAAAACAAAGAGCAAGGCTAGGCTCCTTTATGTTTGATTGACAAGCCCTGCAGACGTCTTTCCTTTCTAAAGAAACTGCTAGTGAAAGGCTTTGGACTGAGTATGCTAAAGGATACAAGTACAAACAGAGGTCAGTATTCTGTGTCAAACTGCTGATTGCCTTACCAGAGTGGTAAAACAAAGTTCAACATAACACCTTGAGCCCTACAAATTATGTACAGTTGTGGCTTTTAAGATAAGTATATAGCCAGTTTATTCTGTTACTCTTCTAGATAAAGTGAGCCAGAATACCAATTTAATTGCAATTGTGTTTCTTGGGCCAGAGAAAATTCAAGAACTATATCCTAGGACTGTTTTAAGGGAATACAGGAACTTCCCAGTGAGACAATGCAGACAGTATAAACAAGCAACCTAGGAACAGCAGATTCATGCAGCAATGATACTGTCCAAGATGTGAAGCAACAATTACTGTCTGGGCCAAAAAATGTCTCATCTGTGAGAGGAGCTTCAGCCTTTAGACCCAAATTCTAGATCTTTGCTTGCCAAGGCATATTATTTAACAAAAAACTGCTTCCAGCCGTGAGGAAAGACCCTGAACCAAAGAGGTAGAACAGGACCGAGTACTCTGAGCAATCTTGGCAAACAACCCAACCCCAAGCTGCAGTATCTGGGCATCAGCTAGAGCAATCCTTATCACAAAAGGTGTCAGGTCAAAATGCAATGCAGCTGAAGGCTCCCTAAAAAAGAGACCAATGCACAGCCAAAATGGGAGAAAAGAACATAAGCTGGTATTATAAAGAGGTTCTGAGAGGACACCCTGGGCATTAAGACACCTTTTACAGGATTCTGTCCTAAACAATAGCAAGGATTTAAGATAATGGAGCAACTTTGCTTTTTACTAACAACAACTTTGCTTTTTACTAACAGTTACTGCAAAGAGGGTGAGGGAAATGAATTAACTTAAATACATATGGCCTGCAGTGAGTGGCTGCACATTTTGATCTTACTTCCTTTGGGGTTTCAGTGGTTTTTAATCTCACACATGGCATGATCTTTCATGACTTTCGATAGCAGACCATTCCTATTGTCCTTCCTTCTGCTCTCTCTGTATGCACATAGATAAAATAATCCTTTCAATTTAAGGCACAGCAGAACTGTAGCTGCTACCTCAAAACACCCCTAAACACGTCCAGGGAGGTAGCAGCAAAGGGGTTGAAATGGAGATGCCAAACACCTTCCACAAAACACACCCACCTTCCAACATACATTAGAAGGAGATGTGTTGGTAAGTACAGCTGGAGTCACCTTTGCAGGAGGGGGTTTTCTGTCTCCACTCTCTTACTGATAGTTCACACACTGTCCTTTCAAGTACTGAATTTGGCAAATGGTTCACCCCTCACCCACAGCTGCATACATGGTCTAAACTTCTAAAATCTCCTTTGAAACCAAAAAAAAAAATCTTAACCAGGGAGCAAAGGACAAGGGCAAAAAACTATATGGCTCTTTTTCACATTGGTTCACAGAGCTTTTGTGGAGTGCTAAAAAGAATGCCAGGAGGATTTTACTTCACTTTCATAACATGGGTCTCTTTCCACATTGTAAAACACCAAATCCTCCATTACCAGTTAATACAGGATTGTGCTTTATTTCCAGATAACATTGTCTTGCCTTCATTGAAAGCCTTCCTTGAAAGTTTTTCATGTTTTGTTTCTGGTTGGTTTTGTTTTGAACAAAATTCTTTGCAACTACACTGAAATAAACAACCCCAAATATACCAAAGCACACAGCCTTTCGAAGCAGAGAAATGTACATTTCATTTTCTTTACCCTCCTGTCCTTTGCTCCTTCTGAAAGAAAACAAGATTTGCTGGATTTCATACCAAAGTGTATCTTAAGAGCTCTCAAGCAGTAAATTAAACAGTAGGGAGAAGAAAAAAAAAAAAAAAAATCGACCAATAAATGTGATTTGTGAGCCATCAGCAGAGTAGACTAGAAGGTGGTGTTGGACAGACCAAAAAACTGCCAGTGTTTCTCACCCACTTAGAATTTCCACTGCCAGCCAAAAACAATGGGGAGAAAGGAGCACCACACACAATAAACAAGTGGTAAGTGGAACCCTGGTACATCTCTAATAACTTTCTCTGCTACAAGTCCCTACAAAGCCTTCCAGTTAGTAAGTACTTCAAAGACCAGGGAAAAGGCAGGTCTGTAAGACCTGGGGATGTCCAAGCCTGGGATTGTCTCAGCCGCTGATTCTCAGCAACAGCCCAGTTCCTGGCACTTCTCAAGGAACAGGCAGGACAGTTACATCAGGCATCTGTTCTAAGAAAAATGTCCATCCAAATCTTGCTACTTTGGCTCTGTCCAAGATACATCCATAAGCACAGTAAGAGGTACCACTGAGACTGTTCTAGTAAAGATGTGTAGCTTTCTTTCACTGATACCAGCTGCTTCCAGATCAAATTATGCTGTACACAGAGTGAGGACTAGACTTTAGCCTAGTTCTTAAACTCTATTTAGAAAATTACAGGCAAGTTTGCCAACATGCCAAAAAAAAAAAAAAAAAAACCAAAAACAATTCTGTATGTATATATGTATGTACATAAAAACTTATTCTAACATCTGTGCAAAAAACCAAAGTGACTACCTATGACTTTTTTTAACTTCTTCTGTGCCCCTCCAACATTTCCCTGAAAAAAAGGGACAGCCTTACTTCACCAAGCCTTCTTTCAGAATTCATTGCTTCTGACATGAAGACCCTTCCTCAACTCCAAGTCACAGGAATTTTATCTGCCTTTTGCAGTGTGAGGCAGGAATAAGAGAGCATTTTATTTTTCCAAAGCTAAGCAATTTATTTGTTAAATCTGCAACTTCTCTGAAATAACCCACACAGAAAAGATCAACAGGAACTCATTTGTCTATGGACAAAGAGGTAAGTCTGGGTTTCTTTTTTCTCATTTGCACATGTGCACGGGTATTCTGAGAAATCCAGTGCAAGCTTTCACTTCCCCAAGCAGCCACCTCACTATTCTTTCTGAATGCTTAGGACACGAGGTTGAACATGTTTGTTTCACTGCACTGGTACAGTCTACAACACTGCCTCAGATATCACAGATTCCATCTAGCCACCCCATACTGCACATTTCTAGCACTACAGTTCTGCTTCCTCCACTCAGAGTCTGCATGTTCTCCTCAGCCTGGTCAGATGGGCCGACTCTAATCTCTTGACTGCCTTCTCAGCCTTATTTGTGTACTCCCACAATGCCTCTACCTCCACCACTACACTTGCCCAGTACTTACCAGGGTGGAATAGCTTCCTGCTATTTATCAAGTGTTTCCACTTCATCACTATAAGAAGTGCCCCCAACACACAGTAGCTAAGTGCCACTCAGAATTCAATAAACTATTAAAATCACTCTAGGTAACTGGCAGGCAGCTAAGCCACTGCTTCAATCTGTGATCCTGCTTTATTGCAGAGAACAAGGTAACCAGCTCATCTTCAAGACAGAACTACTTCCACCATCCCTCAATTGGCTTAGAAAATAATCTGTTATTCTAGTGTGTTTTGTTGTTTGGTTTGGGGGGTTGGTTTCTTTGTATTTTTTTAAACCCTATGTAATACCTACTAACATACTGAAAGAAGAGTATGAACACATGCAAAATTTTATTTCCATGCACATATTTTACAAGCTTCTGACAGATGTTCTGTGAGTTCAACCACTCTAACTTTGCACTCATCTCAAAATAACCTCTTCTCAGCTTTTTTTCCCCACACACACCTGCACAGCACTGGTGCTACCCAGCTGTACTCCTTTGCTGCTAACAGCAGTAGCTTTAGGCTCGGTAGTGAGGAGGGACTTACACTGGTCACTCGACGGTAGATCTGCGCGGCATTTTGGCACTCGGAATAGGGATACTCAGACGTGGCCATCTCTAGCATACACATCCCAAAAGCATATACATCAACGGATTCATCATATTTCTCCTCATACATCTCGGGGGCCATGAACTCTGGGGTACCTTAAATTAAAAGAACGATTCAGACTCTAAATGTCTCAAAGCGAGCAGAGGCTGCTGGCGTTACTCACCGCAGGGGGAAGCGGCTGGGCAGACCTGTGAGACAAGAGAAAGTGGAGGCAAAAAGAAGAGGGAGGAAACCCTTAGTGACTCTGTTGCACCAATGTACTTTGTGAGTCTTCCATTGCAAGGCCTTTATGGAATAACAATGGCACGTAAGATCTGATGCAATTCCTGGTTTAGGGATGTTAGTTGATACAAATATCAGAGCAGACTGGATTAGCCTGAAATCAAACGGGAGGGGAGGGGATAAGAAAAGAGGAAAAACTGTAGACTAGCCATAGGCTGCAAACCAAATACTAAGGAGAGTTAAGGCACTTACCTTTTCTCCCTGTAAGAAAAGAGGCACATTAAACCTTGTTTCATAAATTACCCGACTGCCCTCTGCTGCAAAAGAAGTAGTACTGGTAAGAGCCCACAGCTAGTCTCTGACCTGCTGCTCTCCATCTACTTGCTCAAGTAGAATGGTTCGGGTAAGGCCTTGCAATGAAAAGCTCTGTTGTTACAAATATAAATCTCCATGAAAAGAGGATAAAAGGTAATTTTCTGCAAAGGCCACTCACCAGAGCCCTTTTCTTCACATACTTACCTTCCCACCTGCAGTATATTTATAGGCCTACTGCAGATACAGGCATTAGTGAGGGACATCCTACAGTCAAAAATACTCAGAAATACAGAGAGATTGAGTTACAGGCATAGAGCGTGAGATTCAACAAGTCCCATTTAAATAGTGTGCAGAAAATTGTTGCCCAGTGAAGCATCACAGCTCCCCTCTGTAAACAAAGGGACTGCATTGTATGATCAGATTTACTTTAAGCCAGAGATGCAAGTTTGCTTTTTGCAAATTTAAGCACAGAATTATTTCCTGCAGACACCAGATTCCAGACAATTTACAGATCATTCTACAGCCCATTGCTTGTTTCCACCACGCTAAACCAAAAAGAATGTAATTGCAGTCATTTATCCAAAGGCTAATCATTAACAGATAACTATGTAACAGATGGTAATTTTCCAGTGATAAATTTGAAGATATGACAAATACGCTTAAGAAATTATGGTTTTTTACACCATTCTTTTCTTCCCTATTAATACTTTAACCTGGTTAAGAAGCAGGAAATATTTCAGCGACAGCTTGCAAGAAAATTTACAGGTATACACCATTGATCCCAGCTAGGAATCTGGCATAGGACTGTTGAGTAATGCTGAATTTTAGCAAGCTCTAAATACTGAGAGCGAAAGAAACTTCATTCCCTACAGTCTATCCACCCAACTATAAAAACAAAGCTGATAAAACCAATTCTTTCAAGAATGCACAAGAAAGATTACACTAGTTCCATCAAACCAGTTTCTGAAAAAAGTTATGAATGGATACACAGGGACAGAGCCAAAATAAAGCAGTATGTCCCAATGCACCCTCCTAACTTACACAAATCCACATTCTACAGACTCCCTAAATAAGGCATTATACCACAGTCTGTGTTATTATTAAAATATATATATATAATATTGACTTTCTTTGGTATACCCCAGTTTCTGATTACTCACAAGCTGCAAGAGATTCAGTATTAACCCCTGGTGACAATAAAAAAAAAATTGGCTGTATGAACTAATGCAACACTAAATATCAAAATGTTGTTTGGTCACCAAAATGCATTTGTACATTTCTTGAAGCAGCACCATATCAAAGGTAAGATTTATGTGTAGTCAAGAGTGGTTTTATCAACAATGTTGCATTAGATTGTTGGGCAGGACAAGAACTCTATATTCTGAAATAGTTAATATACAAATATCAAAAGCACAACGAAAATTTCAACATGTCATTGCATGAGGAACACAGAATGACCTCAGCAACCAAGAGACAAAGCCCACATATTTTCAGGCTTTGACCATGTACCTTTGTAAGCATGTTTTTTAGGAAAGTTCTTAAAACACTCAAGTCTCCAAAGAGGTAGACTGGCTCAGCAGCCTCCAAAACAGGACAGGCTTACCTATCACACTTTTGGCAAAAGAAGCTCGTTTCAGGGTTGCCAGACCAAGGTCTCCAATCTTGACTGATCCAGTGGGGCCAGTAATGAAGATGTTGTCACATTTTAAGTCTCTATGAATGATGGGAGGAGTGCGTGTGTGTAGAAATTGTAAGCCTTTCAGTATCTGACGGCACCAGCTTCGCAGTACTTTAATTTTCATCACTTTAAATCTTTTCAAATACCTAATGAAAAAAGTAACAACAGGTTAAACAGATTCTGCTAACAAACAGTAGATTAAACTAAACCATTTGCTGTTTGGAAGCAAAGGAACAGTAATTAAAGACATGTATAAATTTAAACTTCACCTTCTGTTTTAAAATCTACCTGGGCATTTCAAGACTTCAGAGATGGTAAAGATGATTCCCCTTTACAAAACCTACCCCCCTTCTTCTAGCCAGGGGACCATAATGATGAAAGATAAATGTGAAAAGCTTGGTATACATAGCTGATAACTCTTCTGCATACAAAATCATTCTACAGTAATGAGACGTTTGGGTTGCTAAATTTCAAGCCACTGCTTCAATGACAAATACTTCAAGGTTCATGAATTACAATTCTTTATCTATTTAACCTCTTAAACACTTACAACCTTTACCTTGATTAACTATAACTGGGTGGGGAGGTGTGTCACTAGATCCTGAATGTTAATAACCAACAAAGTACAGAGCTGTGCAAAACTGCAAGAGCTCTGAAGCCATTATTCCCTCATTTTCAAGAGTAGTCCAAGCACTCTGTTCAAGGTTTCCACATTACATTTTAAATCTGCTTCAAATTTACCTGTGGAGTTGTCAAGAAAATTGGAAATTCTAAGAGATCCCCTCCCTGGTGCAGGACAGGGTTTGTTCACCTGAATCCAACTGGTACTACTCACTACATCAACGCTATGGACAGATACGGACAGCACAGAGAAACCTGAAAAAAGGCTCTGTCAAATAATTGAGGTGCAAGAGTTCATACCCAAGTCTGTATCCCTTTGCAGGTAGAATGCAACCTGACCTTAACTGTTCTATCTTTGCCACACCTTGAAATCCCATGTCAGAAGAGTCTCATTTCATACCAAAAATATTTTTCAGTGTGTGTGACCTAAGACTAAGATCTTATTCTATTACTTAACGTCAGCAGATTAGAGATGCCACAAGGCGAATAACCCCTGACAGTTTTCAAATGCTTTCCAGCAGGGTTTTCTCTCAACCTCTCTTCGGGTAACACAATGTGAAGTGTTGTTTTGTTCCTTCTGAAAAAGTATGGGCTGGAATACATGTAGAGAAAGGACCTCTCAAGCTCTGTAGAGCAAGGACTTTATTCTTGTTCAGGCAGTAGTACTCAGCCAGAGTCTCAGATAAAGACCAGTTTCACACTACAGGAAGACTGGTAATAAATTCTGTGACCAGCATAGAATCCAGCAACTACAATCTTAAACTAAAAGCCAGTTGTATTCAATTATTCCATGGCAGTGGTCAGTCTCTTCTGCAGGTCCACTTAGTCAGGAAACACAGTCCTGATGAAATCACTTCAATCAGTTCCAACACTGATGCTGGAAATGCAATGTATTCATCCCTTTAATTTCTCCAGTTCAAAACAAGATCTGGAAAATCAAGTTGCTAGCAATGATCCTGCTGCGAAAACTAATCTGTAAAAGCAATTGAGACACAGTTCCAGAGGAAATCAAGTCTCAGAATTTAAAGAAAGGCAGGGGAAAAGTCAAGCCAAGGAAGGAGACAAACTGAAGGAGGTTCTGAATCACATCAGCTATCACTCAAATGCTTGCTATTGACACAACCCTCATTCATCTCTCTTGAGCCTGTTCCAAAGATCACAAGGTAGGGGCACTTCAGTTCAGCATCTGGAATCCCTAATTACATTCTTGGTTACAAATATGCTACTCCACTGCCAGCTTTTCACTGTTAAAGGACCTGGGTCTGACCATCACCCAGCATCCTGCAGTGTGGCTGTCGTTTTTCCACTGTCCTGAATTAAGTCACATGTCACTTCATGCAGAAAGCAATTTAAAATGGAAGCACATATAAATCCATAAAAATAGACAAGCCTGCTCGCCAGTATGCTTCCATTTACCCTATCATCATAGGATAACTTGGGCTTGAAGAGGCCTCAGGAGGTTTCCAGCCTAAGTTTCTGTAACTAGAACTACACAGAGCTCAAGGAGTTCTAGGAATCCCTACTAAATTAGCAGAGGTAGTTATGAAGGGATGTGCCCCACCAGATAGTTGACATGTTCATTTAAAGTGGATCAGGAACACACACTAGATACGTACTTTATCTAGGTTTTAGACAAAACCAGTGGCTGAGACCTATGTCAGATAAACACTGTTGTCCATATTAATAGTATAATTAAAATTTAAAATAGACAACTCCATTTTTCCCCAGTATTTTAATTCCACGATACCACTCCATATCAGAAAGGAGTCATTCTTCACAAAGAGTCAGTTGTAAAACTTTTCCATTGATGTACGGAAGTTTGGGAACTTTTCCTTGTACAAAATTAGAAAATTGCCCAGACAGGATTTGAAAAGAATGACTCCACAAAATTTTAACACTATTTCTGGGTATGTATATCTAAATGTATACAAATACCAAAAAAAAAAAACAAGAGAAGATTTCCTTTAAGATATCATCACACTTGTCTTCTGCTCACTTTTTTACATCAAGTGACAACAATGTCTGTGTCCAAGCACCAAAGTAAGAAAGGCATCACTTTTATTAAATGCAGGTAAGGTAAACATACTGAAAAAAAGATATGGAAGTAATAGTCAAATATATGTAAACACAAGTGTACAGTGTAAATCTGGGACTGTCACAAGCACATGAAGTACTTAAGGCACACCTGAAATCTCCCATACAGTTTACCGGTCAAGTCTCAGGTGAAGTGGACTAGAATAAACTAAATCACAGTTACAACACAAGCTATACAAGAATGGGGTAAAACCCCACCCAGAACTCCACAGTTAAAAAGACTGTTGATTAAAGAGCCTATTACTTTTTTCTGGATTAAATAAAAAGACTTTCGTATTTCAAGGTACAAAATAATCCCGGAGACAGAAAATCTGTTGTTCCTACCAACACCCTACTTTATAACTGTCTATTATTACTTGCTTATGACACCACATAAGCCAATCCAAATACTAAAATCTGTGAGAGGAACAAAGGAGTAAAAAGGGAGGAAAAAAAAATTAATCTAACATTACACATTTAGCAGAAAATTAGGTAAACTTTATTTAAAGGCATCTGTACAGAGCTGCAAAACCTTTAACGTATTACTTGTCTAAAAACAGCACATGAAGCCGTAGATCTATTATTTTACCTGAAATACCTTAAACAACCTGAGAAATGCCTCCACTGAACATATGGCTAAAGAATGTTGCAGTATCCTTAGTCGTCTGCTACTATTTCAAGAGACAAACACTTCCCTGTAATTGCAGTCCCGACTCCCAAAGAGCCATTGTTCCTCTTAAGAACGCCCATTTGTGACTATCAATAAGCACGGTAAAAAACACAAGACATCCACAGGCTATTTCAACCAAAGAGATGGCCAACTGCTTCCAGCTCCCACAGCCTGCTCCCACACGTCGGATGCGAATGGCTGTCCAGGAGTGCCAGGGGCACTGAACCCCGCGAGCGAGCTGCCGCTCTGCTCCAAGGCTGGCAGCCGTGCTCCCGGCAGGGGCTGGCGGCTGGCGCTCGGGGCCCTCGCAGCGGGGCAGCTCCGGCGCTCTGCTTCTAGCTCGCCCTTCAACACACCCCGGGCTGCACTCACAGGGCTGAAGCTGCGGGAGCTGCATACTCTCGGATTCTTGGTAGGTACTACTTCAGCAAGCGTCAGTTAAAGCAATAGCTCGTGAATTTTTTTTTTCTTTTTACATGTTATTTGTATTGTGGTAACATCCAAAACCTCCCAAAAGCAGGGAATTAATTTGTGCTTTGAACTTCACAAAATTGCTCATCCTAAATGGAAAGCAGCTAGAGAAAAAAAAAATTCTGAGACATAGAAATTGAGTATTGCCTTCCTGAGCTCTTTAAAACTAGAAGTCTTCTGCATGTGCTTCCGAGGACATCACAAGTAAGAACTGACAAGCTTGCTAACTGAGAAGATGTTTTACCATACCCTGCAACATTAGCAATGCTCCTCCTAAACAAGAATGTTCCTACAGTAGGTTATCCTGCAGCAAAAGGGATCTGTTCTCATCTATTTGAAATATCATCTATTTCTAGTGCTCTAATGTTGTGCTAATGAAACTGAAATGCTTTGACATGTCTTAATTTACTTACGTTTTCAATGTTCCAGATGTCATGAGCTCCGTCACAAGAACAATACACTTTTTTCCTTTGACTGTGGACTCCCAGGAATCATAGAACCTGACAATATTGGGATGCTGAAGCCCTTTCAGCATCCCAGCTTCCTCTTTAAATCTTTGTCGCTCTGACCTGGACAGCTTCCGATCCTAATGAAAAAGAAAAGGTACATGAGAAAGTTTTGCTTTATTTTCTTATTGAGAGGCAGCAACTTGAAAACACTTAGGTGCCCACAAGAATCAGGTGTCTTACTTAAATGCCATTTGGCTTGCAATTATCTTTAAATATTCTGTTTTGAACACATTCTATTACAGTATTTTTATAATATGTTGTTCTTTATAATTCTACTGCTCTCAGGGCTAAGAACTGCAAGTCTGTAGATTAACTCCTCTTTCTGCTTCCTCCTCTTTACTCTTAATAAATTTAGCTGTTGCCTGACTTGGAGTGGAAAGGGGACATAATGTCTTGAACACTTCAGTGTTTGAGAATGAAATCAGGTCATTTAAAGCATCTCCCTCTAATGTTGTACGTAACAACCTTTTGTTATTCCTAGATGTCTATCCAGACCACTGGCAACAGATGGGATTAGCCACCCATAGAGGGGGTTAAGCATGAAACCTCTGTAAACACACAGTATGTTCTTGTAGCTGTAGACCATCAAGTGAATGAATTGGATTTTCTTTGATTAAAAGCAGAACCTCAAGATTGAGCAAGTTTCCTGAAATCTCACATCAACAAAAACAAAGCCGTAACTCCCACTAGAGACAGAAAGCAATCTTTTGGCCAGAGACAGAACACAAAAAAGCATTCCTGGACAATACTGTTATACTGCCTACCAACAACTGGCTACCAGGTATCACCAAGGCTCTGAGCAGCCACTACCAGAACAAGCAGCACATCTCAGAGATGACCGTCTCCGTGTGCCATGCAAAGTTCTCAGCTTACCAATGCATTACCAAAGCACTGCTCACACCAGTCTGTCTGACTGACTGACACAAATTGGGTCCGTCTGCAGTTTGTATTGAAAAACAACATAAAATACTTCAGGATATACTTAAAGCCAAGAATTTCAGAATTACTGTTTCTAACAGTTATTTAGCAATAACCAAAGACCTATTTGTCAGACCTGAGTAATAATTTTAACTCATTTGATTTCACGTTGTCTTTTCAATTAAAAGGAAGAAGTAAAAACATGCAGGATTTACTTCTATTCCCATTGTCCTCCAGACAGTAATTCCTCTTCCTTTTACAGGCCATGTGTTTTCTCAATACAGTTCAGCCATGTAATATCTAAACCATCCTACATTAACTTAGATCATCGACTTTTTCTAAAAGGTTCAAGGAGTATCTTCAGGCATGGACAAACTTCTTTTTCAGATGAAGCTCCAATTTTCAGAAGTGTACAATTTCCCTGGTGAAAGTCTGAAAACAGGTTTGAAATCACCCTAGGGACCAGTTTCCTATTGGTGTCTATGAATCTCACCCACTTTTACAATCCTTGGGAAAATGCAAACTCCTTAAGTATGACTAATTTAATCTACAGACATCAAAAGCATTCAATCCTACAGCTACTTCACTCTGCAGAAATCAGCACTACCACCTCTTCCCATTCTTTCATAAGCATACTCGCACAAGTTTTGATAAAGCATTTGCACAAACACTCCACCAACAATTGAGCACTCATGTCTGCTTAGGTGTTGCAGAGCCTTTAATACGCAATCAGTACTACCATTCGAGCTGTCTTACCCATCTAATAGCTTTCATTATAACGAACAGGGCAGCACAAGTTCTGCTCCAAACCTCAATCTTAAGTGCTTCAAACTGGTGTGAGACAGAAGAGCAGTGAGCTGCAGGAGGTACAGCTGACCACATACACGCTTCTAAGCGACAGTGCTTCAAATAACACAATCACAATATCACCTTTCTTACAGGAAAATAAAGCTGTTTTCTCAGCCTCTCCACTTGACCCATATATAACTCACTTTTAAAAACCACTGTATTTTGCTGTAAATTCAGCTATTATATACGGTCATTATACAAAAAAGGCTGCAATATTTACTTTTTTACCACTTCTAAATAGTCAACATGAACACTTGCATTCATTTTTGTCCAAACCCAAGATCTTAGACATACATTTGGACTACATTTCCTTTATTTTGTGCACACTAACAAGTTATCTACCACAAACAGTTTTAGACCTACACTTAAACATCAAGTCAAGTGTATTTTGTTTCATTCTCATTTTAATATACATAACCTAATCTCCCTTAAGGGCTTTATTCAGTTTTCCCTGCCTCGGTACTACTGGCCCCAAATAGAAACTAACAAGTGGTAACCACTCTTATCAATGAACAGACTCCTAAGAGGCACCCACATTTGGACTCCTTTCTCTCTCTGGTCACATCCACGGCAGCATCATGTTCCTGCAAACACAGCTGTGACGTTCAGCACAGGCACTCAACACTTCAGTGCTGGCATTAAAAATCCACCAGGACCATGCGATAGGCTAAGTAAAACAATGCTGCTTTGAAAGCCACAGTGCCCCAGTGATCTGGGACAAGTCTGGACAAAACACAGGCCAAAAACTTTCACCCAGGAACACAGTTATGTTTTTGCAACCAAGGAAACTCTGCACCCTTCAGTACATAACTGCAGCAGCAAAAGGGAACATTAAACAGAGCTGGAAGAAAAAGACAGAGAGGCCACTTGTTTCCTAAGCCCAGCAATGCATACTACCTTTTACTACCCTCATTTCCTTGGACACACAACCCACACCCTCATCCCTAACAGGTTTTTATGTTCTTCTCCTAAAGGAATACTAATGCTAGGTTACAGAAGACTGTCAATATACTTTAAAAGAACCCACAACCCTAACATTCAGGAAAATACTGGATCTTGTGTACAATTATACCAACAAAATCTGTGTAACAATAACTGGTTATAACTGTAAGAATTACATTCTAATGCAACTTGCAAATAGTTGGCCTGCAGGCCAATGTACAATTTAAAATGACATTTCCACTTTCAAAACCTGAGTAATTAAAAATATTAGACAGCAAGATCTCCCAGGCTGCATAGAAACAGACTAGAATAGAGCCCATCCCAAATACATTTTGGCATCCTTTGAGCTGTTAGTATGGGCAAAAGTGACAACTTCACCTCATGCTTGTTCTTGTACAAAAATGCAACTTCAGCAGCTGCAGCTACTAAAATATTGAAATAAGCAAGTAAAATAGAGCACTGTATGTAATTTGGGAGACTGAGATCTGATGTTACCAGCCATGTTAGGTATAAATAGTTCAGGAAAAGCAGGGGAATGAAAAGTATGTTGGCATCACACAAAATCCACAAAGTGGCTGTACAGCATAGCTGTAGCAGAGAGAAAGAAGCCATCATCACTTAGTGGGAATTTAAAAGTGTGTTTTGCAAGACTTTGGGAAGGGAACAGTTTTCACTACCCTCAGTTATAACTGCATACTCCAAAAGACTCAAAAGCCCAGATGTGTCTTCCCAACAAGGCAGCTACTGGGGGCAGCACTCAGAATCCACTGTGGCCTCTGAGCAGGAGCCTGCAGAAATGCAAGACCCTCAGCTCTACCTGCACTTACAAAGATGTAATGGAGTCTGTGGCCTATCACTCAAAATATACCCTCCTTTTGATTAAATTATCCTAAGTGTGAATCAGATAAGCAGATTTATCCCCTTTTTCCTATAACTCACAGTCTAAATAGGTACACAGATGGATCATTTCCACAGGTATTTGCTGTTTTCACTTGAAAACAAAGTTATAGGTTTCATAGATTAACATTCCAGTTTCACCAAGAACAAGATGAGTTAGACAATTGTAATGTTTTTGTTGATTTTTTTAAAAAAATTTATTTTTAAATCAAACAGCCAGAAACTAAACAAAGTAGAAAGACACACAAGTAGTTTTCCATAAGCCTAGGAAACTTGAACAATTCTATAAAGAAGCCAGCACTTTAAGAACAGTTAATAATATACATCTTGATATCCTATCCTTCGAAGACCAAATCATTTTGGAATTCCCACTAGAAAAATTTAAAAATGGACACACCCTCTCCTCTCCTAGTCTTTTTTTACCATAATGCAGCAACCTCAGGCAGGCAAGACAAAGTCCTAAATCTAGAAGTCACCAAATCACATTCTTGTAGTAGCTCAGCACAAGCTGAGCAGATATAGCCCAAATATTTTTAAAAATATACAAAGCTGTCAAACTGTAGGAGAGCTTGCTTCCTAAAATGGATTTAGCTATCTTATAAAATGGACAGCATTGTTCTTCCTAAACTGATAGCTTCCCTGGAGGACCTAAGTATCACATCCCTGGGCTGCCCTTTGAACAAACTGAAACAGATGCATCAAGCCTACTCTGTTCATTTCATTCATTCCTTTCCACCTACATTAAATTGTTTTGACAAGCCAGGACAAACAGCAAGGCTTCCCAGCACGTGACTCGAAGTTCTGCAGTGCCAGGGGCCTGAAAGGAGACGAGCAGCAAATGAAACGATTGTTCAGCTCAGAGCTATTCAATAGGCTTTTTCTTGGCTCTTTCCATTTATCCAGGTCCTTCCTATCTGATTTGTTTTGGTCAGGAAAGAGCTATCAGAGGTGTTTACATTTTTCAATGTGAAACAGGGATCTTGGGCATTCATGATAACCCAGGTGCAGGTTTACTCTTCCACTAATTTCCTTAAGGTACAGGAGCATGAATTACACACAGTATTACTACTACCCTCTTTTTACCCCTGTACCTACATGGCTTATACAAATGATAAACAAACCAACCCAAAACAAAACAACTCCCTTCCCCCCCTAAGATTAGCTATTGTACCAAGCCACAAAAAACAAAGCTCATCAGCAAAAAATGCCTATATTCTTCTGGTGACCTGTTTCAGCCAAGACTTACTATCTACTCAGCATCCTTAATGAGGAAAGAAAATACATTTCTGGCACCTAAATTAATCTTAAATTTCAACTAGGATACTCACATAGTCACTGAGCCTACTGAGTAATTTCTCATCTGTTTTTCCTTCTACCTTTCCACAGTCCTTCCAAGTTCTGTCCTGTTAACATCATGACAGGAAATGACACATCTGCAGAACACATCCCACTAGCCAGAGCGGTCGCAGAGCCCAGCCCGGACACCGGAGGCAGCAGGGGAGCCTCCTCAGCAAGGCACTGCGCTCTGCTCGGATCGTTTGAGTCTGCTCTTCAGCCAGCCCAAGCTCAGCCAAGGGTCCCACCACCGTTTTTACTGACTGACACCAAAAGGCCTGAGCTAAAGCCTCGGGCAATTCAGCTGGCACTAAACAGACACAGAAGTGGCACAGTGCACTTCACCCTCAAACACACACTACAGGATAACAAGCAGGTGGCTACCGAGGGAAATACTCTACACGGAAGGAGCTACATCTGCCAACTCCTGCTATATATACATCCTCCAAGGTGATTTTCACTTTCTTAACATCAACTACAATTTACATCACTGAAGTGCCACGGAACCTTTGTGCACAGCAGAACAAACCAGACTCAGAAAATTTCCTGTGATCTCCATCTTACAAATAAGTAGACTTCATAAGCAACACAGGTCAACTTTAAACTGTTTGGGTTTGGGGTTTGTTTGGTTTTTTTTTAAATATCAGTGGATGAGCTGCTACACAATTTAGAGCTATCCCATTTTCCACAATATTAGGAGATAAGCGGTAAGGAGGAAACAGAGAAAGACTGGACACTTCATATACTACAGACAGGTTTTACTAGCTTTCTGCATATCCTAACACTAGATCCAGAAATGATACACTGCTGTGTTGCACAGACAGTTAATGGGTTGTTGTTTTGCAGGGGGGTTAACGACTACGGTGACAGTATGTAGTTTTCATCTAGACACGCCATAGAAAAATCAGCAGAAATGAACATCTTCAAGTGATGTGATCTGTAAATGTACAGCCATGAGAGACTTCAAAGTGCTGCTGAATTATAGATAGTCTGAATCACAACCAAGGTAAATTATCTATCTGTGCTGAGGTTACACTGAGCAGCATTTTATCAAGCATTCCAAATGTCTGAAAATTTGAGTGAAGACGCTGAAGCTCCCAGCCTATTATCTGGAGGAAGAAGTAGCATACAGAACAGACAAATGTTCTTCTGTGTGCATTTCTGCAGCATATGAGAAAGGCTTTGCAAGCCTTTAAGCAAGGTTAATGAGGGGTCATCAGAGGAGAAGCTAGCAAGATTGTGCTCTGATGTTCGGCACTGTTAATGGAACTGAGGCTTTGTGGGCTGCAGTGTCCTCATCCTGAAAAAATCTAGCAGTTAAGAGGAAAAAAGAGCACAGTAACCACTGAGCTAGATTAACAAAATATCAACAAAGAGTCCACTGAGCTTAAAAATTATCCAGCATTACACAGTTGGTGCCTAGAAATGGAAGTCTCCGTGCACAAGAACTGCATCTACTTTTCCGTTTCAACACGTAAACCACTTAATACTTTCCAGCGTTAAAGTCCAGGTAGAGAGATAAAAGGGAGGGGAAAGAGACTGTTCAAAATGCATCCCTGTACAGCAAGAGACATAAAAATTCATCAAAGATCTGCACAGATCCTTCCACCACTCTACTTTCTACAAACCACTGAACACAAAAAAACTGATTAAATAGAGCTGAACAGCTGCTGTTCCAAAAGTACCTATCCAGGCTAAAAAACAGCAGCTCCCTCAGCCCCTCCTCATAAGGCTTGTGCTCTGGACCCACTGCCAGCTTTGTTGCTCTTCATTTGACATGCTCCAGCACCTCAATGTTCTTCCCTTAGTGAGAGGCTCAGAACTCTTCAGTCACCTTCCTCCTCATCTTAGTTTAAAGCTGGAAGACAAAGCTTCTGACAGGTAGCAAAACGCAATGCAAGGGCAAGTTAATGCTTACTTATTGAAAGAATGATTTCACATTGCTCCTTGGCACATCTCCACAAGAATCTATTTTATATAAGCCACAGACAATCTTCATGGAGTATGCAACTTACCTTAAGAAAGATAACACTGAAGTATAAAATACATATCTAAGACAATAGAAAAGAATAGGCTTGAAACAGTTACATGTTTTAAAGTTCCCGATTAAGGGTAAATACTTGCTGTAGGTTTCCTCTTACACAAGGTATTAAAAATGCTTGAAGTTTCAGGGAAGTACATAAGTAGTCAACCTAAGTGAAACACTGAAAGATTATTCCCATTATTTGTCAGTTTCCTGGTAAAAAGCACCTGCCTTCAAAATTTTTCACCACTAGTCATGTGGAAGGTAAAGGAAAATGGGTAATTGATCTGATAATTCTCTTCTTTGTTCTCATTTCTGGAATTTCAATGCACTACAATAGTAACTAAATGGAAAATGCATTGGAAGATGAAGTTAATTTGTTAAAAACACAAAAAATACAAGTGCTTCTTATCCTCTCTCTTAGCATTGTGCAGTTAAATGATACAGCAAGTGTACACAACTTTACTTATGCTGTTCAAATGTTAGAAATAAAGAAACAAATTATACATAACCTGACAGATAACTGATGGTAGGAGGACGGAAAGAAGGGAAATGAAATTCTAAATGACCAAACAAAAGAAGGACAGATGTCTTCATCAGTCACCATTTAGTCTGAGTAAGTCAATTATACATATCCTGAAAGAACTTTTACTTGAGTAAGCTTCAGCAAATAAGAAATACATCTTTGTCTTAACACTGAAGGGGAAGTATCTGCGAACTACAGCTCACATACGTGACCAAAAGATTCCAGCACCACTCCCCATTTTATCCTGTGATTGTCTCAGTTTTGATGAAGCTGTGACTCACCACCACAGGGCAAGGGGGCAGAACACCACCAAGAATTCTATTCCTCTGATGTGCTCACTTTCCTGCTTTTACATTTGCAGTAGCACCTGTGCCAGCAGTAGCAGCATCTAAGACACCTGGTGGCAGTAATGCCATAGACTTTTAACCTATGGTTGAAGATGTCAGAACTGAAGTCTCTGCTTGCTTGTACCAAGTTCTGGCATCATTGCAAATACAACCTCACGAACACAGCAGCAGAAAAACTCTGTAACAGCAGATGAGAATGTTTCTTCTTTATATAAGGTCACAAGAGTCTTAAAAGTACACATCCCAATAACAAAGTTCATCTTTTGTTACAGTGGCAGTGTGGGAATTTTTATTTTCAGCAATGCCAAAGGTGACCACACTGCTAGGATATTGCACCTGGATACCATTTGCAGTATCAGATGGAAGGCTCGTGGCCAGCGCTCACCAGAGACAGACCCAGGTGCAGGCACATGGCTTAGGGACCGGAGCAGCCACTCCCTCTGAAAGAGGGAACACCAGAATAGAACCTGTACAACTCCAAAAGGGAGAGAGGAGTATGGCCGGCCTGCAGGCTTCCAAAAAATTCAGCCAGAGTAGATCTTAAGGTTACCACTAAAATTTTAAGAAGGAATAATAAACTGTACAAACTAAGTCTCTATTGGATGCTTGCTTTCCAGAGCTGTGTTATATGTGAATATACACATTAATACACATCTGTACTACTCCTCTCGCCACTCTCACATCAGCAGCAACTTTCATAAGCAAAGCAAGTAGGCTGAGCTGAAAACCTGAACCAAATGCCACTTCCAAAGAAAACAATGACTAAGACTAATCACATTGTCTAATCAGAATAAATTAAATACCATACTCATACTTTACTAAATTAACTACATATTTTCCTTTGCTCTCCACAAAACTAGCAAGCAAAAAATTTTAAACAGTAGGTATGAAACCTAAAGCTTAGACATGACCTCCTCTGGAATCTTCCAGGTCCTCAGGAATCTGGACTAAGAATGGCAAGCAACTGTTTAGGCTTCAGTCATTTCTATTCTAGGGCTGCTCTAGGCAACATTTGTGTTTCCTTATGTAGAAGTCATGGCGGGGAAAAAAAACCAAAAGGCTAAAATTTTTATTCAATGTATCTGTCCTGAGAGACTGAACATTAAGGGACAATAATCAAAGTGCTGGGCTATACAAAAATAATCAGTAAAAGAACACAGAGCCCATCTATTTACTTCCACTTTAAAATTGTTTGAGCCATGGAAGATAAATGGCTAAGTCTGCTTTCTGATAGCAGTTCTCAATAAGGCTTATGTTTGTTACATACAGCTTATTAGAGAATTGAAGTGTTGGCTGAACTGAATTCTTGATGAGCTATTAACCAGCTGGACCATCTTGTCACTTGGCTCAGATGCCTCATTAAAAGTTTTGAAGAGAGTGTCAGTTCTCATTTTGCACTGAACTGATGGTTTTGTCAGTGAGAGGGAAGGTACATCAAATCACCTCAGTTTTATTTTACTATGAAAACCCAGTTCTCCACTCAGGGGTGACCGTACTTCAGGAAAAAAAGCCTTCTCCACAATCCATTCTGGTTACCTCACAGATCTATTAATTCAATGAGTTAAAAGTGCAATTATAGCTTTTTGTTTCATGCATGTCAGTATGACTCACAGTCCTTTTGTAGCTGCATGTCTAGAACATTAGGGTAAAGCCTTAACCAACTCTGATAAAGGCAAATCAATTCAGAAAATCAAACACATATTACAATTCTTCACCTCATATTCTTCGCAAAGCTAATGGCAAACAAGAGAAGTTAGCTATAGCCATTTCTCAGCATGCCAAAAAGTTGCATCAATAAGCTGGTTGGAAAACACGCAGAAGTGGCAAGATGACTGCAATTATCCACTAAAAATGAGCACAATAAGGGTACAGAAGAACTAGAAATGTTCTTGTGCCTCTGAGTAGCTCCTTTGCAAAAATCTCAGCATAAAACCAAGAGACAAGTATCAAATCAGCATTCCCTCCCCCCCACGCTCCTCCAGTTGTAAACTCACATCAGCCTACAGTATACATTGGCTTCAACACTGGTATACACATCGTGTTTGCAGCCTGATTACACTACAGGAGTTACTCTTCCCAGCTTCCCTTCTTTTCCTGCAAACACATCCAAAAAAAGTACTTCATTTAATTTACAAAACTGTGGATTACTATCGGTTATGACAGGATGACATATGAAGTGTAGGCCAAGTACTGGCAGCCAAGAGAAAATCCTTACAGTAATCACTAGAGAACTCCATGCCAGACATCTCTCATTCAGAGATAGATCTCTCATTGAGAGATCCTTCAGGGATCCATCAAAAACCCCTCAAATAATTGCCAGGTGTTTTGCATGTTCTTGCAAGATAAAAGAAATCAAAAAGGGATCTCCTGTAGAAAAAGACTAAAGAGATCCAGAAACAATGAGATTTATGGAGTGACCAAAATTTGTGTTCTAGATGAGGACTCAGAAATACCTTCCATAAATACCAGTATTAGTACTAGCATTTCACAAACATGAAAGTCCTAAACCACACTGGAGAAGCACTTTTAAAATTTTTTAAGCATAGCTGGTGTAATTTTCCTGTTATCTACAGAATGCCCATCTTCATCTCAGGGTTCTCATAAAGGGAAGTATTAATAATTCTTCCATGCTTACCCAAAAGGTTGACTTATGAAATCAGTTTCTTGCATCACTTGCATGTTTACTGTACATTTTCACAATAATACCATATTCATCAGAGACACTTATTCCACCAACACGCTGTGTACATCTTTCTTGGCTAACACCATACATGATCGGCATCTAAAAAGCTACTCACAAAGTCACAAATATTTCAGACAGTACCAAATGAACCACTAATATTGTAATTTACTAATATGTAAATTTTAAAATATGCATATTATCTTTCACAGTGCAAGGAAATTGAGTATAGTTGAGTCAGGAGAGAAAAAACACTCAAAATTTTAACACTGGACAAGTGGTCGGATGAACAACTAAGACAACTGGTATGATGAAGCATACTCTGCATCCAGAAGCTTAATTGGCTTTGCAATTCAATCCTCAATAATTTTAAAATGTATTAAAATACAAGAGAAAACAAAGTGTAATTGAAATGCAGATGAAGGGACCACTCAACTCCTGTTATCTAATCCAACACAGGATACAATACATAAAAACAGCCAGGGGTTTGCTATATTGTAAATGAAAGTAATAATATGCACACTTTGGACACAGAAGTACTATTTTTACAGAGGATGAAAGGGGGAAAAAAATAAACCCACACAAACCCTTTCAGCGTTGGATTGACCTGCAAGAAAAGCCTTTGACAACTAAAATTCAGTGTTGTCAAACAGGTGAGATGAAAGTATCAAGAGAGTAATCCCCAAAGGGAGACAAAGCACACAGCTAGGAAAAAGCAGTAGAGGAAGTTTAAGATGAACATTTTACTTTTTTTCCCTTGGAATTTGGGAATTACATACATAGTATTCCCACTGGCAAGGCTATCCTGTATTAATCCAAGGATTTTTTTCCAAAGAATACTACTGGGAATATCTTGCACGGCCAGCAGACCAACCATGACCTAGAAGGCCTCAGATACTCAACACATTATCTATGAATCAGCTATTCAAACTGCTACAGCTTATCCAAAAAGTCTGTTTCTCATTACATTGTGCTTTAGTCACATACTGTCTGTCCTTGGTCTGGTGCCACTTCGTTTCAATTGTTTGAACAGGAACACTGGAAGGAATTTCTTGAAGACAAACTCTAATGCCTGCGCATGTCATGGTCCAAGGGGCCTGCCTTAAATGGGTCATCACAACCTGTAAGCAGGCTTCTTTGTTTTCAGTTTACCTCCTACTTTGTCCCACTGAAGAATTCTACATGCAGTTCAGTTTAATTGTGAACTAAAGTGCTTTATCAAAAAAAAAAACCAAACCAAAATAACATGTAAAATATTCAAATAATGTATCCATACAGTGAAATATCTGATATTCTGTGCATCATATACAAAAACTATTAATGAGTGATCATGTTTAACATTGAAAAAGTTCCCTTAGCCAAAAAGATATCTGAAAACTTTTTTAGCAAAATGGCTCTGTCTGAAACACACTCAATGTGTTCAGCAAGTATGCACACACAAAAAGCCATGGAAGCTGGAATTCAAATGAAAGCAGTTTGTCAGAAAAGCTGTTCTGGTACTGCATCCCTTGCTTCACTGGCAACAATTGCATTTCTGTGGGGATAAGAGTGGGTAAGTAGATTTGAGACATTCTGTATTTCTGTTTAATTTAAGTTCCATGCCCTAGCACACAACCCCAAACAACATCCCAGTAAAACCATTTTAATTAAGCTAAAGACAGTATCATAAAGATAATAGACACTTAGATCTCGTTGTAGTCTGAAATCCACTAAATAGTAGTTTAACAAGTACACAGACTTGCTCTTGCTAGAAAGATTCAGTAAAGAATTATCCTTCCCCCGTCTTGAGATAACGAAGGCTACACAAGACCCCTTTTTCACAGGCAGAGACAGGACACAGATAGATCTCTGAACAGATGTCTAACAGAGCAGCCATATTCATTTTCAGAATAAGAGCCTCCTGTCCAGCTACCAGGGAACAGGAGGTGAGTAGAGGCAAGACAAGTCCACATAAGCAGGAATCTGGAAGCACCTGAGAACTAATTCTTTTGCAGTTCTGTTACTACTCCAGTATCTTCTTCAATTAACTCAAAAACAACCCTCGTGCCAGAACAAACTTTCCCATCAAAATTCTAATGCTTATTATTAGAGTTATTGATGAAAATCTCATCAATTCCTTTTAAAGACTATCAGGTAGCTTTGTAATTTTTTCCTCCAGAAGACCCTATCACTACAATATAAAATAATTTTTCCACAGAATGATCCAAACATAGATCTCAGCATTTTTGAGGGACAGCTGTGTGAAAATCTCTTGGGAGCTCAATTCTAAGACCTCTTTTCCTAGGGGATCAAAAGATGGAAGTTCATTAAGCAGTTTTAAAATCCTCAAAACATAAGAACGTTTCTAAGATAATTTTCTTGTTATTACCACAGGGGTTGTTTGTATCTTCAAGTTTCTTCATTTGGGCCACTGAAACTGAATCACTTCAAAAGAAACAGAGGGAAGACAGAGTCTTTAATCCTTGTTCTCTAATTGTTTACTAAAAATGAGGGCCAAGTGTAAGCACCTCCTGTTGCAGCACCTCAGAAATATTGGAAAGAGGCTTCAGTAGCCAGCAATAATATTACAGTACAGAGCAGCAAGTGTTAAAACTCAAAATTTATAATTAACTGCACCAGCATCGATACTTAACAGCCTAGAATTGTGAAAGAGGGATAAAACCAACAGACCATCCAATAAGCAGGAGCTGGATAGATGAATCACAGTCTCAGAGCTACAGTCCTATCTTCAAAGCTGTTAGCAGGCTGAAAAATTTATGAACAGGCATCTTCAGAATGAGTTGCAACATATCTGTCCATCAGAAGCAGACATTCCCCCTTGTGATTTCACTTTGCAAGTAATAAAATCCAGACTGCACTGCAAACAAAGAACTGCAGTTCCCCCCCTCGCCTGCTCTTGCCCTGAGCACTCTGGCTACAGAGGCTGAGAGGTTTTTGATGCTATTTTAATCTCTCCTATGCTTCCAACACATGTTGGATCTCAGAGATCTTTCTTGTAATTTCCTATTTCAAAGCACACTCTCCCAGAGAGACCTAGTCCATTCTTTGGGCACCTTCTGCGGAAGGTTCCCACAATCAATTGGTTTGGCTCTGTATCTGCAGAGCAAATTAATGCTCAACACAGACCAAACTGAGATCGCTTGAGCACATTCACCATACTTAACTGCTGACTCAGTGCAAATGACTCCATTTCAGAATTAGTCACACATGTGAGTATGTGAGGTGGAAACTGAAATTTATGTCACTATGAACTCTTCTTATCTCAACGACTTCAGTATGCTCGTGCCTAAATAAGGATTTCACAAGAGATCTACTGGCAGTGCTCAGGCTTGTAGAAACAGGATGCTTTTCCAAGACAGGGAGTGGAATGGGATGGTCTTGTAAGAACAGGGTGAAATCTTAAGACCATAAGAGACTGTAGCTACATACCAGAATTATCCGCAGAATTGCATTTTTTAAATTGAAGGTAACAATATTCAGGCAATCCGAGGGATAACTGCCTTTTCCTATTAAGAGCTCCTACCACTCCTTCCTTCCAGAACACTTTCAAGTTTTCCCTTCCCAGGAAGGACAAACAATATTAGACATAGCACAGACCAGGCTCTGCGCTAATTAAAAAGGAATTCCCATCCAATGTTTTAGACACTAAACATTAAAACAAAATTAAAAATAGTCAAGTACTACTCTGATTATAGCTATGTTTAGATGGTTCATAGATTTTTTGCAGTTGTTTCATTTATATATATTTCTCTGAGCTTTTATCTTCTCCTCCTCCTGTACAATCATGACTTCTGTCATAAAAAAAGGAAAAAAAATAACACACCACAAACATTTCTCTAACTCAGCCATCTGTGTAACAACACTGTTTGCTGGTAGCCCTATTTTACTTAAACCCTGAACATCAAGAGTCCAGTTTGATGTGAAAAATCCAAAAGGTATTTAAAAGAACAAACTGTAAATATACAAACTCCTATATTTCAGAATGCATTAGACAAAAAGGGATAAAAAAGGATTTAAAAAAAGGATGTTTACCAAATCTGGTAAAAATCAAAGTTACATATTCCATTCTTTCTGTATCATTTTTCCCTCAAAGCTCAGGGGAAAGCAGACATTTTGACCAGGGCATTTGCTTTTAAAATAATACAAAACTCACCTTTCAAGATCTGAATTTACTGCAGCTAAAGTCATTTGAGCATTGTATCTACACAGATGCTTCCTTCAGACAAATTACAACATATTGGTACCAAAGCTGCTTCTCCATATCTGACAACTGAGATTAACAGCTGCAAAGTCTGCTACTTGTACAAATAGAGAGGCTGCTGTTCCACAAAAGACTTTCTACTTGAAAACTTCACTTCCTATTTCTCCAGAGAAACTTACAACATGATGAAGCAAGCCATTTCTGAAGATATTAAAATTTCCTTGCTTAAACAGTTGCAACACAAACAAGTGAACTGAATTACATTGTACAGCTTTGTACCCTGCATTTCCCATCCTGAGGGTTTGACTGGCACACACTGCACAAAAGGTAATTATATATTTGTAAAAGAACATCAACACACACTAAGTAAGTTCAACAAACTGCTTCATATGGCATCATATAGATGCTGACACAGACTATTCACAGGCTAGAACATGGATCAAGTTTTCAGAGTTTAAAAAAAAGGTCGTTTCCAAGTAAGTCTAATCTAGAAAATGTCGCTTCTTTTAAAGTTTTTTTATCTGAAAACTCTGTACTTGGAAATACTTCCTCAGCATAGAGACAACACACCTGTCTCAACACTGCTTTTCAGTCCCTGCTTCACAGCCCTCAAGTGTAAAAAGTTAAGGTGCCAGTGGATGCAATAAAGCAAGCATTTTTCTCTAAAGCACCTGTAACAGCTTGGCTGAAGCTTCTTAAACAATTAAGCTCAAGACAGACACTCGGCTTGACAATTTGCAGCCCAGGTGGTTTAGGTATACACCAGCTGGGCAGCTGAGAACAGGCTCTTGTGACAGGACTCAATCTTAAGTGGTGCTACCTGATGTATTAGTCCCATGTGTACCAATAAAGAATTTAAAAGCAAATGACCACTATGTCAATATAGAGCATTACCAACACACTTCTTCCAAAGATAGCTTGTAAAATTACAGACCATTACAGAGCTAAACTCCAGAATGAACATGAAAGAAAAATATGCTAGTTTTCATACTTTCAGAAGAAGTAAAGCAAGTATCAAGTGACACACTATGCCAGCTGATGCGTAGTAATGCAAACAAATTCATCATATGGAGCTTACCAATAATTTTAACCAACATTTTAGGCATTGTCGCCAAGCCTCAGACTTCAAATATTAAATTGTTGTAGCAGGATTTTTGACAGCAACACACAGAGGGGCTGCAAAAGTAAGCAAGATGTCTCCTCATACCACTTCACCCAAGGAAGTCCCCAGAACAACTTCCCTTTGGCAGCTTCATCTCACTGCATCCAATGCATGGATTTCCAGTTAGGCAGCATGAGAGCACACCCCTCTAATGCCTTCAGAATCAAGTTACTGAAAAGACCTAACAGCAACTATTGCTTCACTTGCAGATCCTTTTCTGAATGAAAACAGAAAACTACTGATGCACTAAGTCTGCCTTTTCTAAAGCCCAGCACTCCAAACACAGCATGTAAAGCTCTGTGCTTTGAACTATCATTTAGTGACTCCAAAAGGTGTTTTCTGTCCACAGCTGCAATATCCAAATTGGATCCACAAGTGATCCAGAGGGATAAGTTCACTGCTTAGGAGCAGACGAGAGGAAACAGCAGTGTAGGAGACTCGACAATACACATCATCTCCTTGACCCTCAGAACCAAAGATGACCACACTTGATGTCCACAACCTATAAGGCTTAATAACCTAATGTTGTCCCAAATCAGTAATAACTACAGAAAGTGGCTGCAGTGCCTTTCAAGTTTACCAGGAAGCCTTCTTCTGTCCTTAAGTTAACTCTGCATCCCTTTTTTCATGGAAACTGGCATACTTGTCATGGAATATGACTGGTTGCCTATCGTTAACTTACACAATATCATTAGTGCTAGTCAGACACTGAGCTAGAAACAAAATTACAAAATGGATAAACCAAGATTCTTCATTCAATCAAACTTTTTTTCCCCATAGATGCTACAGCAGGAATCACTAGGAACACAGAAGGAAACAAAAATCACGGCAAGGATTTCAACAGGAAAAGGATAAAAAACGAAACCAACCAAAAAACCCCACCAACACCAAAGTGCTATTATTTGAAGTCTCCAAGTTACACCATCACCAGTCACGATCCTGTTAGATACTCTGGGCTAATGCGGGCATGTGGCTGGATATGAACAGCCTCTGTACTTCCACCATTCAGGAGGAACTAAAAATCTACCAATGCAACAGCCACAGATGCCTACAATAAAGTGAAACTAAACTGATAAAAAGGGAAATTAATTCAGCTCTGTTTCCCCAATAAGACAGTCAGCCCCTCTTATCTTTGATGAATGTGTCCCAGGATGTGCCAAAGCGCACAGCACCACGACCCTTGATCCCTGCTTGACAGAAGTCATCGCTCAAGGCTCAAGATATTTTGCTATCCCAGTATGTGTAACAGACTGTTCAAACCCCACAAAACACAGCCAGGCCAACTGCTGTACTTGCTGGTTTTGAAAGCACACACTGATGACTCCCAGATCCTCACACTGTAAACCTGACACTAAACTACAAAATGACCACTCACATGAGATTCCAGATGAAAGACTTCCTAGCTTGCTGTCACCAAAGCAAGAGATCACATGCCAATATACAGCTGAAAAAACACCAACATTTATCGGAATACAAACTATCCCAGACAAGTTATTTTATACAAAGTCAGAGAACAGGGAAAACTGAAATCCCTCATGACTCTGAAGCAAAGTTCCACACTTTTTAAAAAGCGTATCTATCTCCACCAACACCACCAATAAGTCAAAGGAAAGCGTGCTCTCTGTTCCTGGCACCTAGGCCAACAGCACGGACTCAAACACAAGAGTTTTCCACTGAAGAAGGCAGGCACTTCAAAGGCCACAAAATCCTCATTAAAAGCCTCCAGGACAGCTTCAGCCTCCTTAACTCCCCCTAGACTCCCCAAACCTGAAGAGCTGCAAGCACTTCTTTTACAGTGGCTGCATGGGCTGCTTCTGTTGCAGAAGCACTGCATTAGTGAATTCTTCAAGCTGGAAACCATTTCTGAAACACAATGTACTGGGAAGGAAAAGTGAGATCTATGCAGCAACTCAACCAGACAATGTTTTGGGGTTTTCTTTTCGGCTTTTTTGGTGGGTTGTTTCAAGGGGTTATTTTTTGAAGCCCTGCAGGGACTATAGGAGCTAGCAGTGTGGTCAATTGCATTTATTGTTCTGTTGTCTAAAGACATGAAAAATGTCTTAGCTACCCCCTTTGAACAACAAGGCTTTTCAGGGCAACAGGCACAATTCCTCTCAAGGTTTGAGAAACAGGTGGTTTCACTAAATCGTGGTCAATTTCTCCATTTGTTTATGGTTTTTAACAGTCTGTAGTTACTGCAAATTTTTGTTTCCTTTCTAATTCAGTTTCAGTCTTATACACTGCAGTCTTCATTAGTCAATAATTACAATCTTGCTTTACAATAGTTTTCTGCAGAGAAGCTATTTTAAGTTAATGACCATGCCCATTCTCCCATTAAAGTGTTTTTTCAGTCATGGACTTAGCACTCAACGTTTTTTTTTATGGCACTTTGTTTCACATTATGCTCAGCAGCCCATGGAATACATGACATTTTGTAACCAAATAGCCAATGGCCATTGGCAGACTTCGCCATCCCTCCCTTTCTCAATATTACTGGAATAAATAGCCTTATTTGCACAAAGAACCCTCTGCAACCTGCAAAATCAAGTTAACCCCCTTAATAATCAGTGTCAAGCAGATTTACTACAACGCTCATTACATTCAATTCATTGCTAGCCAGAATCGCACAGGTAACTCAGCCTTTTTGCCAGAAATACATACTGAAACACAGACTGAGGATTATCAACTGGCCAAAAGACCAGA
Source organism: Corvus moneduloides (assembly GCF_009650955.1). Classification (NCBI taxonomy): domain Eukaryota; kingdom Metazoa; phylum Chordata; class Aves; order Passeriformes; family Corvidae; genus Corvus; species Corvus moneduloides. The sequence continues at coordinate 6,403,340 of NC_045479.1, forward strand.
GGGTGATATTCTGGATAAATGTTCTTACCTAGTAAAACTACAGAAGGAAAGGAGACTTCGTGTTGGAGAAAATTAATAACTTAGAATTCAGAGCAATCCTTTAGCTGCTTTAGAAAGAGTGTCAGTAGAATGCAGGATCAGTGGATGAAATATCCTCATCAGCATAGTAGGACTTCTGTAATACTCTAGAAAAAAATGTAACTTCATCTGAAAAAAGGGATTTTGCATTTAAATGGTTCCCCTTCATTCATTCATTCTTTAATTGGGTCTTGGACTATTTCTAACATTTTCATGGGACAGCTTTATTTCAAGTTAGAGTAATGCTCATGGCCCTCTAAACAAACAATTTGGTCACCAACTTGTGATCCCAGTGACTCCTGATAAACTCACAGCTGTTGGGCTGAATATTTATACATTAAACAACTGATGTATTTCCATCTGGCCTTTATGACAAGAGGATGACTATATAAAATGGCAAATCACTACTGCTTCCAAACAAAACTCGGGGAAGAGGAAAGGGAAACTGCTGAGCTGGACTGCCCTTGACCCATGACAAACGGACAACTCAGCTGTCACTTATGTTTTGGTCATTTGAGTAGCTGCAGAAAGTATATCTGAAATGAGACACCCTATTCAGCTGAAGCTCAATCTAGTCCATGGATTTTTTTTCCCCTTCCTGGAAAGAAATTTGGCTTGAGAAGGGGGAAGGGAGAAGGCAAGAGTATAAAGCAAATTCCCAAGAGAACAGTAAGCACATTTCCATGGATAAGATTGACTTACCAGCTGGAAAATCTAAGTTTGGATGAGGCAGTTCCAGGAGTCAAAGCTTAGATGCAGGTTTTAAACATGCTCATTCTTCTTTTACATAGGGTAGCTGAACACAGATACAAAATCTGCTTCATTTGAGAGTGCAAGAGGGGGAAGAGGGAGAAAATAAAATCCTTGTTTTGCCAGATGGTTTATACTGGGACCACAGGAGGATTCAGGAAGGCCAAGGTTAGAAAATAAAGCAAAAAATGGCACTGGCAATGACTGATACACTGTTTTGTTGGAGGGGGAAGGAATGAGAATATTTCCTGAACAGGTAAAAAGCAAGAACAATTACCATTCCCACACAGGAACAAGAGAAACAAAAGATACCATTTCCCTGAATATTATTGCTGGAGAAGATAAGGACAGAAGTCAAAGGTAAAATGGAAAATAGTTCTCTACATCATCAACCAACTCATTCTTTCCATTCTGAATTCCAATGCCAACTTCCTCAGATTTCATACCCCTCTTAAGTGACAAATTATACTTAAAACATCGCTAAGCTCACAGCCTGCTGCTTTTTAACTGCAGTCACCCATACCAACTTAGTTAATGCTTATCAGTTGCGTCATTACCTGGTAGTTATCAGCTCTTTATTTAAAGTAGTTGCACTCCTTCAAATTTTACACGGTTACCCAAACCATGTGGTTTGTTGCAAAAAGTTATCGAGACCAGAAGTTGAGCAATACACAGTTTTGGACATGCTACAACAGCACAATCACACATCACAAGCATACTTCAGAAATTTGGTATTATCTTATAAGCTGCCACATTAGAAGCCACAACTGTTTTCTGACAGAGGTCAAACCACTGCAGAAGTGCAGCAAAGCAAACCTTCAGCTGAACAACTCAGAACACAAACCAGCAATTTGCAGTAATAGTAAATAACAGAGCCCTCCACAAAAGAATTTTGGGAATTATTTTGCTGATGTTGAAAGTACAGCCAGCTGCTTTAGCCCAGCTGATCCTGGCTTACTTCCTTTGGTTAGCCCAACCTAACCTAAAGCTACTTAAGCTTTCTTCACAAAACTGAACCATTTCTTTGCTTCACCATTTGACATAATCACTGTTTGCACTAGCGTTAGTTTTCCTATATGAAAAGATTCTTCCAAATTAATTCATCACCCATTTCCAACTCATAACCCTATCACTCACATGGTTTAGAATCCAAGGACGCCTTCTCCCAGAGGCCAACAAATGGATTTTTACAGTACAGGTTTATCAAGCAGAAGCCATTTATAGCTTGGGTACATTGGGAGTTTTCACAAAATCTCTTCATTTGGAGCAGGAAGACTACAAAGTTCTTCTCACTCTTGTTAAACTCCACACTTCAGACCAATTCAACTGTGTATCTTAGAAAACTGACCCAGAAAACCTTCTGGAGCACTTAGTCATCCACCCACTAACTAGGCCACAGATGCTGGTTTGGGATAGATGTCTCACTAGTTCCAAAAAAATTCTTTCAAACACTTAAATTATGGTCACAAAGTTTTTCAAAGACAAAATGTGCATGTTCACAATTTATTACAAAATACTAAAAAAACCCACAACCAATAGCAACAAAATGCTCAACCTTACAGGCTGCTGGTCTTATGGGGCTCAAAGTTTGAATGCACCCATAAAATGATTTTACATGTTCATGAAAGTTACAAAAATATTTCATCTGTAAAGAAAACACAAACTGATACATGTCCACAGCAGGTAGCTTCTTCAATATGGTATTACTAATCTAAGACTACAAAGGGAACCATTTTGGCAAAAAAGCAGGCAAGAAATCCACAAACTTTAGTAGAAGTATTTCACTGATACTTTCATGAACTAGCCATTCACAGCAATAGGACCTTTCAGAATCAATTAATTGTTTTAAACTTGCCTAGTCCTAAAACTTTGAAATGTCATGTACATCCTAAGAAACAAGGTTTTTTGCTATTCCCCACTTTTGTCTTGTAAATGCTTTTCAACTCTCAAAGTTTGTTAGAAATAAAAACAACAAGCCAACAATAAAAGCAGATTTCAGACTCTCCAACACCAATAAATCAAACTTCAATTCTGCTAAATTTTCTGTGATTCGCCCAACCTTGAGAAGTAAGATTCCATGCTGGATGGGAGGAGGAACATCACTCTTTTTGAGCCACAGTCCCAAGATAAAATCAAGGCACCTAATTTTTCCTATCTGAAGTGTTATCATTCACAGTTGGTCATGTTCAGCTGCACTGAAATGCTTGCAAGAAACCTGAGTATTAAAGACACTTTGTGACAGATCTTCAGGTACAGAACATAGACAATACACTGGCGTGCTACAGCATTTAAGTCTTCAGCAGCAACCTTGAGGCTCTTGACTTTTTTTTTTGGTTCCTGAGGGTAAATACTGAACATCTCAGATATGTTCAGGCTTGTACAAAGAGATCAGCAACAGAAATCATACCATCACCTTAACCGGCTCACAGTTGCCATCAAGAGGCAAAACATTTCAAATTCAAGCACCCTGTGTAATTCAGCACCACCGCTCCTGGCACAAAGAACGTAAAATACATTTCTGCTTTTGAGTCTGCAGAAAGAAGCTCAAACTGTACATAAAGGAAGTAGAGAAAGCCACAGGAAGAAAAAAAAATCATTCTAAAACTGAACTTCAAGTCTTATTTTTGTATCAGACATTTCTGTTGTTTCTCCCTTTTCAGCATACCCTTCCTGGCAAGCCAAATGACTGACTAAACCCCAAATCATGATAAATGCAAATAAAAAGCCTGCCCTCAAAGGCCATTCTGCATACTGTCTACCTCTACTTGTCTACATCCAGAAGGGGCAATATTTAAAAAAAAAAATCAAAAAAATCAATCACTTCTCAGACTGTATTTTTTACAGTAGGATATTTATCTGAATGGACTCCTTCAAGAACTCTCTAACTCAAATTTGGCCTCACTTATGACATTTTCAATTTAAGGAGGACTCATAGACCAAGTCCAAATTAGCTATAACAAAACAAAGCACATTAACATAGCATCTTGCATTTTTATATAGATAGATAACCTACATTTACCAAATGAAAGCATACCATAAGCAGCTGAATAAAGATCAAGACAAACCAAAAATAGTTCTATGTTGGAAAATATTTGTTAGAATAGAAGTCTCATTTAAAAGAGGCAGATTTGAAAACAGACATGGTAACATTTTGCAACATTTAAGCAAAACCTGCTAACAGTTCAGAAATTGCCATTAACAGATGCATATTGCATAAGCTCACACAGATTTGCAGATCCTTAAGATAATCAGCCTGGATTGCTGAAGCTTTTAATAGCAATATTTGGGGGTTATTGTTTGCATGTCATTAGCCTATCCCAGGATAGAAGCAGTCAAAATATATTCAGAGTGAGGTCACAAACTTGCCACCAACAATCAGCAAAGGAGAAGCAAGTCACAGGCTACCCTAAGGGAGGAAAATGTCCAAGGAAAACTGGGTAACCCCATCAAGTGAAAAGTTTTAAACTATCACGAGACTACATTAACTGGCCAAAAGCAGACAAAATGCACATGGCTGTTGGTATCAGTTTTGTACTATCTCCCACTTAGCTCAGCAAAGCTGTTTCACATTTGCCCCAACTACAGACAAAGAGATTGGTATTCCTACTCTTTTCAAACTCTACTAAACAGTGGCACTAAACTCACAACTGCGTAATTGGGGTTTTCCGTCTTGACCTTTCTGCTTTCTGCCACCAGCCCCAAATGTGCTATCAGAACCCACTATCTTCAACTCCTGATGCAATGAAACTAGAAAGGGCTGAAACATGCAGATAAAAAGGATGCTCCACAACACCTAAATCGAAACAATGTAACTCCTACTTCATATAACAGGTCTAATAAAGCTTATTTCCCACACTGTCTGCTACCTTCCTACAGCAGGACAAGAGCAGTTCAATGGAGACCTATTGCAAGGTTCTATCAGGGACTGCTTGTTTAACAAAGGCAACAGGATCAGAACCACTCTGGACTATGGCTCCAAACACAACTTGTGATGTGGATGCTATCAGAGTCTCCAAAGCTTCCCCTTCATTTTAATCTTACCAGTAACATGTGAGGAGTCCTGCTAACCACCCACAAAAATCAGAAGACTTGAAATGCACCATAGTGATCCTGTCCTAAGAACAGACTCCAGAGAACTGCTGCCCATAGATTGCCAGTAGATGAACCAGGTGACTTCAGAACCATGTTCTGGGGCATACAGATCATGAAAAAAAATGGCACCACCTACATGAAAACACATTTACTCCAGTGTCATTGACACATCACATTGAAAGCTCATAGGTATTTTAGTTGCAAGGCCATAAAGTATACAGTATTCTTTCTAGAGGATTTCTAGTGTATAGGCAGCATTCCCAAAGATTCTCCTTAGACCTAAAATGACAAATTCAAACTTAGCAGTTTGTCTCTGAGTGATTTAGAATGAGCTATCATTGTAAAAACTGCTTGCTGCTTTAGATACATATTAATACTCACACAGCTTCTAGAAGGCTATGATATAACAACATAACACTACCAGTCCAATTTTTATCAGGCTGCCATTTCCTTTGCCAAAAAATCACCTGAGAGCATGTTAAATTATTTGTGAGCCAGGCAAAGTAACACAGTGCTGCTTGGAATTCCCCAAGGAAATCTTGCAGCACTTCAGAACAATGTGGGTATGTGCAATGCACCTGCCATCACCAGGTGAAAATTACAAGTGGGATGAGGTTCAGAAGTACACCTAAGAACTGAATCTGAATTTTGGTCACTGCATTCCATCTATTACTTTAGTCTGACTTTTTAGAAAAAGAATTTGCCAACACCTGTGATGAACTTGCTGCATGGATCTACTTTTAGGTTAAGAGGACAGCATAGCACAAAACACTATTAACACAAAGTTTATCCTCTGCAGCATGGAGTTAAGGAGTATTCTGTAGGTTGTGCCCACAAGACAAGACATGAGCAAGCTCCCTCTCTCAAACATGACCTCAAATGAGGCACAGATTCAATCCTCATCACCTCTTCACTTCCCCCAGCTCAAGGGAATGAGGGCAACCAAAACCACACATTGAGAAGTGCTGGTATGACAATTTGTAAATATACTGAGGAAGCTGGAAATGAAGTAGAAAGAAGGATATCTGTAGTACCTCGACCAAAAACATTCTAACACTGTTTAAGGTTCAACACACCCCCTAAATGATTCTCAAAATCAGCTACAAGACAGTCCTTGGGAACGTAAGCAGCTTCCACAAAAACACTTATGAAGCCAGCATAAAAACCGAGTCTTGTTCATTTGGACAAGAATTTAAACAACAGATTTGAAAAGATAAGCAGATGGTTCATGTTAGATAAAAGCCTTTGACTACTCCAAGAAGTCCATTTTCAGCATGACAAATCCTGCTATTTAGAACTCATATTTTTCCAAGCGTACTGGAAGAGTGTTTTTCCAAGGGTGGTGTACACACATCATGATCAAGTTAAAACTTCAGATAATGATACCATGGTTTTAAGAGTCAAAACCAGGAACTTCCTACCATCTGCTATTAAAAATTAACACCACCAACAACAAAAACAACAAAACCCACAAACATATGCTAAGTCAAGAGAAAGTCCTATGCCCAGCTGTAAATTTACGTGATATTTATTATCTTTCTTATAACTTAAAAGTTACATCCATTATGTACAGTGACAAACTAAACAGAGAAACACTCAACTTTTATTTCAACTCAACCATGATTTGAGTTACCAATTAGTAATCTCAAGAAAAGGATGGTAATCTTTACAGGAAATGCATGACAGGAAGCATCAAGGCTAGCAGTGCTTAGCACCAACTCTGTCACATGCAGTATGGAGAACCTGGGTGTCAGTCAGAGCTGTGATGTTTTAACAAGCTGCTGCATGAAACAGAACCAACAAAATGAGAAATAGCACATGTGGCCCAGAGGGATATTGCTAACCAAAAGGTATTGAGAACTGCACTGTACCGAGCACTGCATCCATGGAGACTACCACAGATCTATTACTGCTTGTTTTATTTATTACACTGCTAGACAGCTCTCAAAGGACTCTATACAGGATGTCTCCAGGGAGCTTTTATCAGGTGAGGGTTTTTTTCCCTTTCAAAGAAAGATTATAGACATGGTACTTTTCCTCAGCCCTCAAAAGTTTTGTTATGAAGCTAAGTGTTTTAAACCACAACAGCCCAAAACAAATCTCATTTAAGAGATTTAATTCTGCACCTCTCAAACCCCCACAAAATGACAAATAAGAGCCTGTTTATTTCCATAAGAAACGCTGCATTTTCAGAATGTACTTATCCGATTATATTTATTACCTCACAACCAGCCAGTTACAAATTGAACCACAGCCATCTCCAAAAGTGATATCCCTTTGAGGTAAGATTATTTTCCTCAGTAGAGGTCTCGTAACAGCTGCAGCTCCAGAATGTACTTCAAAAGCTCCCTTCTCTCTTTCAGGGTCACCTTTGTCAAATCTGAGGGAGCCTGACCACTGTTTATACTTCTGCAGGTAATTAGTCTGGCTCCTTTCCCATGTCATTTATCAAGTTGTCAATTGTATCAATTACAGCACAAACACTCAAGAATATGGCTGGGGTTTCATCTTTAGCTAATGGAGAAACTTTCACATCAGAGATTTGAAGCCAGTAAGTATCAGTAATTTGTTCTGCCCTACGACATTAAAAAACCAGCAAAAATTTAGACTTCACTGCACAAAATTTCAAGTTCCCTGCATATGCACACTTGGAAATTCAGCATCCTGAAAGCGCTATAAGCCCATTGTACACTTACAGCTTCACAGATTTTACTTTCAGCATTTTGGAATTTGTAGAGCTGAAAACAGAAGAGATAATAAGGACAGCATAATGCTGACAGATCGTCACATACCTTGATTAATCTACATTTGTGACAAAGACATCTGGCCCAGAAGCAGTCACAAACAGGAGGCACACTGCTGCTCCAGCCACATACAAGTACACTCACAAACTAGTAAAGCATTATAAACACTGATGTGAAGTACAGGGTAGGCATAGGAGCCAGCATACTGCATTAGACTTGGACTTGATCTTCCAGTAAAAGTTTCAGAAAATGTATTTTTAAATAATCAGAATTAAACCACAGTCAGAGCTTTCAAAGAATGCATATTTGTTTCAGGATGTTGACTATTTCTCCAGAACTAACTCATTTTCCAACAGTGCTTGACAGATGAATTCCAGGTCCACACTCCTCAGCTTCCTCTCACTGCAGAAAGGTCTAGATCTGGTTTTCTGTTTTGCTTTAATGTAGCTACATGATTATGCATCAGAGCCAGCATCTTTGCAGTCAGGAGTCCTAGTGAGCAATATGCAACCAGCTTTTTAAAAAGGGGAAAAAAAAAAAACTACAGGATGCCACAGTTATGTGACACAAGACCTTTTTTGGTTGTCAGACTCGAATGTGCAGCTTCTGAAACATTCTCAGTTCAGCCAGTCCAAAAAGAAAAGAGAATTTTAAGAATTACACATTGACTTCAGCAAGCTGATATTTATCATGATCAGTCTGCAGTGGAGTCTGTACTCCAGAGTATAGAAACTGCATTCCATTGTTGTCTGCTGGCCTAAAAATCACTATTAAATACAGCTTTAAGACTACAAGATAAAGATAGGCATCATTAAATCTGAAGTGTCACTAAAGTGAAGCTATACATCACACCCAAGCAACTTCCTGCACTGTGAGTTTTAAGTTAACATTGTTAGACTCAGAAAAATTCTGACAGATGGAAATATTATTTAATACCTTGCTGTTTCCTGCTACAAAGTGTCAGTTGCATTATCATTTTTACCAGAGTGCACTACAGAATCTCATGGCTCACATTTAGTTCTGGCCTTATGCTTGTTCCCAGCTGGTTTTTCATTGCTACTGCCTATGTAAGAAAAATCCATTTGTAAGCTGGAGTGCTTGCACACTATGCTTGGTTTGTAGTTAGGCATCTGCCACAGAACTGCACACGTGTAACCTACACCAATTTATTACTCAAATGATTTATAACTAAAGGTAACCAAAGTCACAGTCATCTTTCCCTCAAAGTAGTAATGAGTACAACAAACTTCTTGCACCACTTTCACCTGTCCAACTCATTTCTTACCCCTGGAGACTCTGTGTTGCTTAGGGAGAGCCCTCCAGTTCCTTTTTTATCCTTCAGCAGCTCACGTGTTAAGCAGAATAACCTGACACCGCACTGAAGCCAGAGTAGGAACGGCAAAGCAACATATCAGCAAGAAGATGCATTCATGGACCGTGTGTGCTGACTGACCAACCCCCCCTTTCTGTCAAAGAACACAAGGGACAGGAGGGACACAGCTCATACCAGACAAGCAGTGCTGTTGTCCAATGCAAATACCTTCATAGTAACAGCTCATAAATCACGCTTCCTCTTTGAGAGAGTACACTGCCCAAATGAAAGGTAAGTCTTCAAATGCCTGACAAATACACAGTTCAAAATAGCCCAATTGACCTCCACATCATCAAGCACATTCATATTTGAAAAGTTACTGATCTAAAATAACCCAGAGCAATAATTCTATATAGAAGATTTTGCAGTCCAGCAAGTGACTGCACCACTCTGTACTGTTCTGTAAATCAGCAGTTAAATTACAGTCTTGATTTAAAACCACTCACACAGGGACTCAGAGGGATGGCAAAACAGCACTAAGATTTGGCTTTTGCAGCCAACTAGGTGACTTGATACTTCTGGCATAAGAGTATTTGCAAACTTAAAGCATCAGGAGAAGGCATCACATTTTAGCCACAACGTTACCTGAACTGTACAGAGGTGACAAACTCACTGCTCAAACATAATTTACAAAGACCACTTTTGTCAACTTCTACCTATTTAAAAACCCTTTAATTAGTAACCCTAACTACTATTTCAGTCCATTTATGAGATGTGCTAATGACAACAGTAGGAGGCACACTTGACTCAGAATAACTAGAGTTGAGATGAATATATAAAAGAAGAATAAAAGTATTTGAAGGCTAACACTACACTAACAATTTCCTTGCAGCAACTGAAGCCGAGCACTGGCACAAAGCAGTTGCTCCTGAGCTCTCCACAGCTTCACTACACTCATAGCGAGGCAGGCACTTCACATTTAAACACCTGCACATGATATTTTAAAGTAGGTTCAGTTACAATTTGCTTCACATAGACAGGTCACGAAGTAAAGTAGGATAGACCATCAGTCAAACCCATCTGTGTTGTGTTTTTGTTACATTCGGCAAAATTGACTCATCTTCCACAGATCCAGAAAAAATAAAGAGTCTTGGCCAGGACCTTGGCTTGCTGGAGATACTAAGAACACCAGTAGGTCACTCAGTGAATTTCAGCTCTTCCCCCTTCTACTTGCTCCACAGTTCAATATATCAAGCAGAAGGGGCAATTCAATTACCAGGCAATTCAAGAGCCTTGAGGACATGGAGCAATATCCTCCACAGTTTCACCAACTTGGGAACACAAGCTGCATTTCATAAATAGCATCCAAACTTCCTTTGAAAGGAAGCACATTCATAGTCTCAGGTTTTGGTCTTTATTGCTACAGAGCACATACATAAAAATTAGCCATAGTTCCATTATTCAGAATTAAAAAGTCATTCAGCCAGACACTACCACAAATCTTCAGCAGTGCTGTTTAGAAGACTCTACAGAGGTGGGACACCTCCGATGCCTACACTTGCTAGCAGGAATAGAGAAAAAACTCTGCTATTGCTGAGGAACATTATTTCAAAATAATTAAAGGTAACCATCAGTTAGTTGTGGTTACTGTAATACAGCATGGAAGAAAATCATTCACATTTCCCTAATAAAATAATTATGCTTTGAAGGTTCACCAATCCTCAAACCATGGCATTCTGGAAAAACAATGACATCTAAGTTTCAGTCATCTTTGTGAATGCAGATTTCATTTTGATACAAATCATGCATAACAAAGATCAACCTGGCAACAACTACATTTTCCTATACAGGAGGATATACCCACTCTGTCAATAAATACCAAGTTCCTCCTTTTCTTTCTAGTCACAAACAATAACACAGGACTTAATCTTAAAATACTCTACTAGCTGTAGAGTCTAGTTCCTCCAGAAAATACTTCTAACAGCTATAAAATTCCCATTCCTGTTCTAAACTTGTCACTTTGTACTGTCTCCTTGTGAGAGGAAAGCTACAGCCTTTGGAATCAGGCTTAACTTAACCCACAAGGCCCTCCTGCAATGCAGTTTCCCTCCGAGCAAAACATCAAGTATTTCTCCCTTGCAAATACTTCCATCCATGCTTTTTGCAAACTGTCACTTTCAATACTACTCATAAAATTCATCAATCAATTGAAAGCCCAGCAACATGCCCTTTAAAAATGAGCTTCTTTATTAAATTCCTTCAAAGGTGGTCCTTCTTCAGACAGTTTGTCCACATGGTACTGCTGATGATTAAGACACTTCAAGAGGCAGCATTAGTGAACAGCAACTGATGCCAAGCTGACATTAGTTTCTGATCAGTAAGTGTGAAGATTAAAACAGTCTTCAGAGATTAAAGTCACAGAACTTGAAAATTGAAAATACTAAAATTTCAAATAAAAGCCGTATAATTTGGACGAGTTATTAATCTCCTCACAGTTCAAATTATACAAGTAAAGCTTCAGCAGAGCCCAACACTTGATCATTTCACTTTTAATTTAAAATCAATGCTGAAACAGACCACCACAGCAAGAATGTAGCTAGCTTGGAGGAGCAGGGCGTGCTTAAGGGTCACAAAGAAAACTGGAAGCTTTCTTCCACAGTTAGTAAGCACAGAAGAATGGCAATAACGTAATGAACAGAGATACTGGTAGAATGCTTGAGCAACCATCCAAAAGCAAATATGAATACAAATTAAGAAATCATTTAATAAATTCCCTCAGTTTGACTGGAACAGATATACAATCGCTTTTGAGAAAGTTCTGGTACAGTTACTGCACTCAATCATTTGTGAGCCACTCACCACTTAAAAACCCTATAGAGAGTTTTGGGATTTTCACCCAATGCTCTTTTGCATGCCCTAAATTGGATGGGAACACAAACAATAATAAAGATGTACTACATGAGGCTGCCTACGAATTGCACCAAAACCCAACACTAAAAAACACTAAACCTATTAACTTAACGCCGAGGCTTTGAAAACAAACCAGCACACCAGGTATTTGTTCCTGGTACTCCAAGCTCTTCCCACTTCTTTTCAGGTTGTTGCACAGCAACCTGCGTGTGTTATACAAGCTCTGACTCGAAGGGAACCAAGGGTGTTCTTGCTATCCTTACACTGGGCTCCTACAGAACTCTGGCTCTGCTCAGCCCAGAAACTTGATACAAGAGCAGTGTCTTAGTCCAGTTTAATCCACCAGTCATCTAGAAAGGCTAAACATCAGGGCGTTTTTTCAAGCTTCAGAAAGAAGGTAATTTCTTTCCTTGTCCCTGTTAACAAGTATGAACCCTGGAAGTTGGAATGAAAAATACAGCTTTGCAAAACTAAATGGTGTGATAACTCTAGAATATACACATAATGTAGTGTATGTATCCCACAAGAATCCACTGCCAGCTACCTATGAAACGTCTGTGAAATTAATGTTTCCACATTTTTTCTTAAGAAAAACACCTAAACAAATTCTGAAACATTAAGGGTAGCTCAAGTCGACACCCACTTACACATTTTCCCTCGGCCTCCCTGAAGCTGCACACAAGTGATTTTACAATCCTCCAAGCTACCTTTTGGAGGCGTAAAATGCAAGACACTATAGAAAACAGAACTCCAGCACGTTTTGTGATGATAAAGCTAAACAACTCTTTGGAAAGCACAGTATTTAAAATAATTAAGGTAAACAGACTCTACGGAAAGGATGCACCTTTCTTCCAAAGGACTGCCTCAGGTAAGGTCTGCAGTTCCTTCCGAATTAAGCAGACCTCGAGCTGATGGGTTTTACACCCCTCAAGCACAATGACTAGCACCTGGGAGAGTGACTGTGCTGTGATAATTCACTTTTTTTATTTATTTGTTTTACCTGTAGCTCACACCACGCAACTTCCACAGTGGTTTCAGTATCCAGTCCTTTATACACAGTTTTGAAAGAGCCTCTTCCAATCTCGATGTCAAACTTCAGGAAGCGGCCATCCGGGGAGATGCCCACTGCCTTGGTCTCAAGCTCCTCGATGTCTTCCTGCTGTGTTCTCCGCTCCTCAAATTCCCGGCTGGCAGCTGACAGACTGCCAGCGGCACTGGTAGGGGGTAGCGCAGTTGCCTCGTCCCCCTCCTCCTCCTCCTTGGGCAGCAGCGGGGCAGCATCCTTGGCGGCTGGGGGCTCCTCAGCAGACTGTCCTTCCAGGGGGAGAGGGGCGGGCGGCGGCGGCCGCGAGTCGGCCTCGGCGACGGTGACAGGGGTGTAAGGGGTCCGGCCGGCACCCTCGGGAGGGAACACCAAGGGGGCTGCGCTGCCTCCCGAGACAGGGGCCGAGGGCGCTGCGGGCTGCAAGCTGGGCAGCTCCAAGGCCGTGGCGTTGGAGTCGCAGATCACGCTCCGGCGGAAGAAGCGGTGCTCAGTGGCTGCCGCCCCTCGGCTGTCCTTGTCCATGGTGTGGCGGCGGCGCCGGTACTCCTCACTGCGGCCTCCGTTCCCCGGTCCGCCGCCCGCTCCACCGGCGCCGGAGGCTCCGTGCTCGGCGGCTCCCAGCTTGTCTCCGACGGAGCTGTCCGAGCTGGAACCGTTCTTGGGCGGCGGCGGCGGCGGCACCAGGAAGCGCGGCCCCGGGGGGCCGTTGCCTGCGGCGTCCCCCGACATGGTGCTCCGGGGGAGCGCGGCTGCGGCGAGGCGGCGGCGGGAGGCGAGCGAAGGGCCGGTCACTGAGCGGGGAGCGCGCCCGGCCGCGGCTGCCGTTGCAGCTGCAACAGAGGGTCCCAAGGGCTCCTCGCGGCGGAGCTGGGAGGCTGGGCCGGCGGGGTGGATCCCCGGTCAGCGTCTGCATCCATCCTGCAGCGGGGAGCCGGGCAGCGGGGCCGACATGGAGCACCGGGAGCGGACACGGGGCGCTGGGATGGAGTTGGGGGGCGGCGAGGGAAGGGAAAGCCCGAGCACCGGGGAGGCCCCCGAGCGGGGAGACGCCGGTACCTCGCCCGGCTGCAGTTACCCCCGGCAATGGAGTGCGAGCGGGGCCGGCCCGGGTGCGGGGAGGGGAAGGGGCCGGGACGCGAGGAGGGAGCGGGGCGCAGGCCCGCACGCCAAGAAAGCCGCCGCGCTCAGTCACTCGCTCCGAGCGGCAGAGGCCCGGGCAGGCCCAGGGCAGGGAAAGGGGTCCCGGCGGCTCAGCCCCGCCTCACCGGGGCGCCCATGGCGGCCGCGGCCTCTCCACCGCCCGGCAGGCGCAGCCACCGCCCGCGCGGCCGGGCCGCGCTCTCTCCAACAGCCGCGGCCGCCTCGCGAGGAGCCGGAAACCTTCCTCCTCCTCCTTCTTCTTCTCCTCCTGCTGCTACTGCTCCTGCTGCCCGCGGCCCACAGCCGCCTCTCACCGGGGCCGCCGCCAAGCCGAGTCCGGGTGGCGCCCGGCGGGCAGGACCGAGCGCGGCCGCCCGGCGACGCCTCCGCGCTAAATGGCGACGGCGGGAGCCCGAACCGACACACGGTACAGGGGAGAGGAGGGGCCGCGCCGCCGGCCACGCCCCGCCAGGGCCCGGGCCGCGCATCGTCCCCTCCCCCCGCCGCCGAGGGGAGGTGGCCGCTCCCGCCGCGCGCGGGGCACCATGGGAGCGGTAGTTTCCAGCGGCCGGGCCGCGCCGGCGGAGCCGCCCGTGGATTCCCCCGGGATGGGAGGAAGGAAGGGAGCGAGGAAGGAGGATCCCAGCGTGCGTCCTGGGGGCCAGGGGACCGATGTGCTGTGGGGGACAGCTGCGCGGCCGCCCCTTCGTCCACCTGCCCGGCGGGTCAAAAGGCACCGCCTCTGCTTGCACTGCTCGTTTCTTTAAGTCCTGTGTTACACCCACACGTTAAATATTTTGAATTTATGTATTTAGTTAAATATTGTCGATAAATAGATAAATATATTTCACTGAATATCCCGAGTTGGAAGGGACCCACAAGGATCAGAGTCCGACTGCTGGCCCTGCACAGGACCCCCCAGGAGCCACACCCTGTGCCTGGAGCGTTGTCCAAACGCTTCCCGAGCTCCGTCAGGCTGGTGCTGTGCCCAGTGCCCTGGGGAGCCTGGTCCAGTGCCCAGCCACCCTCGGGGGGAAAAACCTTCTCTGAGACCCAACCTAAACC
This sequence comes from Corvus moneduloides, assembly GCF_009650955.1. NCBI lineage: Eukaryota > Metazoa > Chordata > Aves > Passeriformes > Corvidae > Corvus > Corvus moneduloides. The sequence goes on from NC_045479.1 coordinate 6,418,476, forward strand.
TCCCCTGGCACAGCTTCGGGCCATTCCCTCAGGCCCTGCCATAGGTCACCAGATAGAAGAGATCAGTGCCTGCCACTCCACTTCCCCTCGTGAAGAAGCTGTAGACAGTGATGAAGTCATGTTTTCAAACAGCCTCTTAAATTCTTTAAAATCATGGGCAACAATAACGCCATGTAGCTGAGTACTGCATGAACAAGTGAGGGTTTGGGTTTTTCCTCCATTTAGGCCGTCTGAAGAGGCTTTAAGTGGCCAAGCAACCTAAAATGCAATCAACTGCTCTGTAAAAGTCATTACTCAAAAGAAACAGAATTTGCAGCCTCTGCCCTTAACACAAGTGTTATCCTGTGACCGCTTCAGTCGTGCTTGTGGCTGCTGCAGTTGACCCAGGCTGTACAAAACCCAGGCTGTACAGCAGCCAGAGCCCACGTGAACCCTGACATGAATTGGGAACTTTCAGGTTAACGAGGCTTTGGCAAAGACGAGTCATCTAAATTATTTATATCATGTTCCTCTTTTGTATCAATATACCAAAACCAAGCACTTTCCTTCTTACGACAGCAGTCTTTTGAAGTCAACTGGAATGTACTGAAGGAGGAGTAAATGATTTTGTACCATGACTTTCAGGCAGATACAAAGCAAAAATTACATTGAGGAAGAAAAAGAAAATTAAGAAAATTCCCTGAGTAAGTAATATGTTCCCAGCAAACACACTGTCATTTTAAATACTTTTTTTAAAAGTTACTTTTAAGCCAGCAGTTTAGAGGAAGTGGTGTATTGCTGATGCGAGGCCTTAACTCCTTCTGCACAAAGTAGCACAAGTGGCCCTTTCAGAGCTCCACAGCTCCCAGCCACAAATCATCAACCTGAGCAATTCTCACGTGCTTGTGCTCCTCACAAATAAAATTTGACACAGTAATCAGCATACTGCTGTTTTCCATACATCCTTCTGTCCTACTTTTTAGCCTTTGTAACAACAAACAAAATAATGGACAAGAAATGGTTTGTTGTACAAGTCTACAGTAAAGATTTCTGCATGGCTTAAGCCTCCTAGGGCTTGCCTTCACTGAAAACGTTGATTTAGTTTGTGTATTCCTCAGTGTGCCACTTGAACTGCATTGGCACTGAGAATAGACACGCTCCAAAACAATGCTGAGCTGAACAAGGTAATTTGATTAGCAGCAGAGTGACTGGATCAAAACTGATAATGATCGAAATGATCGATAATTCAATCTGCCTCGTCCCTGCTGCACTGCTGGGACCAGCAACTCCCCTGACACCGAGCAGGGGTCAGCTCGCCAGCAGGTATTTGTGGATCTCTCTGGCCAGCAGGATGATGATTCATTTGTAGCACCAGCAGTGTATCCACGCTGGCTTTATACTGTTAAGAGCAGTAAGACACAGTAGCAGAGCTCCAGCAGGAGCTGACGACCACGGCCCCAGCCCCAGCTGTTGCTGCCTCTGGAGCTGCATGGAAGCAGAAACCTGCCCTCCTCCACTGCCCGCTGCATTTTCACCAACCCTTTGGATGGGACGAGCAGGAGGAGAGAGCAAACCTCGCTCCAGCTCGGTGCCTGATGGAACTGCAGAAGCGCGTACCTAAAACAAGGCAGCGATGATAAATCGCTCCGTGTGGTGTCAGCCTACAGAGCTGGGCGGTGAATTCTACTTGCATCATCATCGGTAGGCTTTGGCAGGCAGCTCCGGGTCTGTGCCCAGCCACGTCCCTGAGATCTCCTACACGAGGCAGATGGGCTGCAGCTGGGGAACCACCGCCCTGTGGTCTGCACATGTGGCTTACAGGAGACCTTGCGTGTAGCCCCTTCTTACCCAAGGGCCTTTCACCCATTGTTCTTAAATATATTTTCCCTCGGTTAATTAAGCAAAAGCTTTGCAAAAGAGACTACAGCATAGCCACAGGCAGCCTGAGGCGGTCTTCGACTAAGAAATTGTGGTAATTATGTGAAAAGGCACCTCCCCGGTGTCTGATCCAGCACATTCCTTAGCCCTCTTGAAATTCAGGGAAGCTGGTCCTCAGTGCGAGGTCCCTAACACCCAGCTTCTCTTACTGGCTCCTCTTCTGGGCAGAGGTAGGCAGAGCAATCATCTTGGCAGGAAAAAAGAGTTGAGCAGCTGACCTGGAGGTGGGAATGATGGATTTTTGTCTTCTTTGGCTCTGAAAAAAGAAGTGGTATGATATTGGCAATTATACTTTATGTGGGTGTTGATTTAATTTTGTCATTCTAAAAAAAGATGAATGTAATAAAGAGTGTGGGCTTGCTTTCCCTTCAATTTTATTTCTTTTAATCTGTAAAACTCTGTTTAGGCTAAATGGAAAATTTCAGTATTGCAGCAAGATTTAATAAGCCTGAAGTAAATTCTATGTATTCTATGTTTAGAAACAATTAATTAAAATAGTTTCAGTGCCAGAGCTCCTCAACCAATTAAAAATATTTCTTTTGCCTTTTGCTGTAAGAAAAATCCACAGAAAGAAGGAGCCTGACTATACATGAGAAGTTACAGGCAAAGAGACTTAAACGATCTTTTGATTGAATCCGAAGGGCTTACACTTGACATCATAAAAGTATCCTTCTGTCAAGCCTTTTATAGTTACAGCCATCTTGGTTGGAACAATAATAGTTTAAAAAATTACTTTGAATGAAGTGTGATTTTGAAGTTGACTGAATCAAGAAATTTTTTTTTCAGTTTTGCTTTCTCCGGTGAAATTTCATCCACTGTTGGCATCCATGACCTGTCCATGTGAAAAAGTCTTAATGGGAAGAAGCTATTCTCTATTTTCTCTTATGCAATACATTATGCAATACAGGAGGCTATGCCATAATTTTGATGCATGTGATTTTATTCCATAACCTAAGTGCTCTTCAGAGCAAACTCCTCATCTCAGTTTTATTGCTCGTTACCAGATTGCAGCTACAGTGCCATATAACAGCAGTGACAATACAAATTTTTCTACAACAGTTTCTGCTTTTTCCTTGGCATTTCTTAAATCTAGGCCTCTGTCACAGTGTGCGCTCTTGTTTCTTAAAGCTGAAAGTAAGTGAAACAAAATATTTCAAGACCTCATGCTTGAGAAATGAGAGACTTTAACTTGCCAGGTATTCTGTTTTGCATTGTTTTTTCCCCCAGCAAGTCAAAGTTAATCAGAAACTTAATCTCAAACCTTACATTTATTTTTAGTGAGGTTTTGTACTTGTAAGTAGCTCTTGAAGCTGGGTTGGTTATGAAATCATTGTAACCATCTCTAGGACCTATAGGCAGTTTAAGTCTTCAGGCTCTGTAGCAGGTGGTCCATCAGATGGTGCTGGATGGTGAGTCCTGCCCAAACCTCTGAACCTGGGTACTCTCTCCACAAGCAGGAACCATGGGAATTGGAAGAGAGGAAGAACTACAAGTCTTACAGGGCTTAAAATTACACATCCCTCTTTATGCTGTCCTGGCTTACAGAATCTGCAAGTTCTGCAGGAAGACAGGTCCACACTATGGCCAAAACAGCTGAGCAAAGTTTGAGCTATAGCTGGAGGACTAGTGAAAGAGGCAGCCAGACTGTGTAAGAAAGACTAAATCCAGGAATGATGAATTATGTGACATCTCTTATTTATCGCTTGAGAAAATGTCAACAACCCTGCACCATAAAACTGGAGCAGAGCATGTGCTTCTTCATCAGAATGAAACCTAAGTTTCCCTTTCACCCACCCACCCACCCCCATTCTAGCTACTAGAATAGAAAGCATAACTCTTTTCCTTTCCTTTTTTTCCCTATTCTCCTGAGCTACATTAACAAATGGATTCCAAGCATGTGAAAATAAACCAGTAAGAGAATCAGCAGAAGGATGTGTCACTGGTTGGTTACCTGTGCTTTTAAAGGAACAACGTACAACTTTCCGCTATATTAGTAACTGTGGTGATGAGATGTTTTTATTGTATTTTGTACGGTCTTTGTACCCTAATGATTCATCCCTACCTTCCTCACTTCTGCTCCCAGTTGGTCTGTCCCAGATCCAAGCTGCTCCCCCGGTGCTCCCCAAAATGGTTATCCCCTCCCTTGGTTCTGGCTCCTTCCCTGTCAATCACCCAAACCCCTCCCGAAGTTCTGGACTGTTCTGTGCCTGTCACCCAAGCCCTCCCTAATTACCCTTAGATGGTCCCCGTCAATCCCCCTTGGACCGCCCCTCTTGGAAATCCCCTAAACCTCCCCGCCCCATTGGGGCATGTGACCCCTCTCCCTCCACCCACCAAGACCATTGGACCAGGTGTGAGTCCTTCCCTCCAGCGTCCCTCCCTCCTGATCCGCCTGTTGGTCCCTAGCTGGGTAACTCCCCCGTTCAACACCCCTTTATAAGGTGGAGCAACCCTGCAATTGTTGTCGTTCACCGTGGATCCCCTTCAATAAACTTGGATTGCATCCCGTGGCAAGCCTCTCTGCTACTTTTTCTCTCTCCCTTCGTCGAGGGCTGCTGGCTGCCACAGTGCCTGGAGCCTTCACTCCCCTGGGGAGAGCAGAGGCTTCAGAGGAGCAGCTTTAAAGCTCCGTGCCTCCAGCTGCTCCCCACTCCTGCTGCACAGGAGCCAGCCTGGGCAGTGGGCAGCAGTGGTCACTGCGGCAAGTAACCACTTCTAGTCTAGAGTTCATTGTAGGCTGTGCTGCTGGCTCCCTGTTGTTCGTATCTAATCAATTATTGCATTTATTATTAGCATATTTATCTATGTATGTTCTCCAGACATAATCCATTTGGATAAAGTTGAACAACAAGAACATGGTAGAATAACACTTAAAATAACTCAAACACTGGATTTTATCAGAGATGAGATGCAGTTATTGTTCAGGCTCATGTATATTTTAAACTGTATCAAGCCCTAATGGCAGATGCTGTGGCCAAATTCAACGTCGGTCCTACTGGGAGCAGAGGAAAAACATGGCTCACTTCTTTCTTCAATATCTTCATGGCTACTCTTGTGATGTTTCCTTTATTTAACAAGTTCATGAAGTAGTCAAACAGTGAGTAAGTGTTGTGGAAGCACAGATATTTGCTGAAATCAGCATCGTGTTCTTCCTTTTTTTGTGTCTTTAGTCAATTGCTCGGGATGCCTCATTTATCTTTTCTCTCTCTGAGGCTTTAGGGAATTCTGCGCTTCACAGCAGTGTCATAACACTTCTAAAGCAAGCACAGAGGCAGGGGCACTGCTTTAATGAAGAGGAGCTGTTTGATGGAGGTGGGTGGAGGGAAGTGTGAAGATGGTGATGCTGTGTTTGCAACTGACTGATGCTGTGCAGCAGTCAACCTGCCCTGCTTTCTGCTCACCACTCACAAGCTGATGAAAATCAATCACTCTCACAGCAGGTCCAGTCCTGTTCCTCTCTACATCAAAGCACAAAAACAAAATACTACTCACTTCAGTCAAAGCAGGAGCAGGCTCATATCCAGCATAATGAACTTCCTCATGTCCTTCAAAAGCACAGTCTGGTCCAAATGCAAAACATTAGTGTGCTCTGGTGCCATTTCTGCCAGATCCAGTACTGGAAGGTGCTTGCCATCTCTGAAATGAGTTGGACATTCCTGAAGGGTGATGGGTGTTCTCCACGGCCACTGACACTGGGGAGAGCGAGAGCACTCAGCCCCACACAGTGGGGTTCAACACCTTGCAGAATGGAGCCCTTGACAAGGCAGGATTCCTGAAGGAAAAAAGGAACATGTGATCATTTGGCTGAAGGGAGCAACATGAATCTGCAGTAACCTCCTCAGACCACTTCTCTCCTTGCCAAATAGCGTGAGGAGTGATTGGCAAGTTGTGCACATTACAGAGCTGTTCACTTCCAGACTGGGGCAGCTGGCTCCTCTTGCAGCCTGCCAGGACCAGGAGCAGAGGCACAAAGCCAGAACATAACACATGCTGGCAACCCAGAGCTAATGCATGGCCTACTGTAGTGCTTTGTCAGGAGTGAAAGGCTTTACTGACCACATAAGCACACTGGTATTAGAAGTGACAAAGTTCTGTACCTGAGTGACCGCTGCTACACACGTGCAAAGTTCTCCCGCTCATGTAGTTTCAGTGGTGTAATTATAATCCAATGAAAAAATATCCAGGGTAAACAAGCTCTTGGGGGGCACTGCCAGATGACACAGGTCAAAGCAGCTCTCATGTTGCTCAAATCTGTGTCCAAGACTGGGAAGAGAATCAGGGAGATGCCCTGCAGATAGCACTAGGTCTTTTGCTGCGCTTGATCTTAAGTGAAACACTCCACGGAATCTACTTCATGTTCCTCAGAGACCTTGGGAGGCTGATGAGTGTCTTCAAGTTCCAGTGAGAAGGGAGAGGTGAACTGAGTGTATTTGATAACTGGAAAGCTGTCTGTTTCATTTTCATGACTGTGGTACTACCTCAATGTGGACAACCAACTGTCACAAAGAGTTAATGACTGACTCCAATGCAAAACATCAGCCTCTCCGAACTAACTGAGATACACAAGAACTCATCAAGTAGCCTCAAATAGAGCAGAATGGAAATTAATAGTTCAACTGCCTTTAAGATGTGACAAAATGTTTTTAAAAGTATTTCAATAACATGTGTGTGTATATATATATATGAGACACCTCTATTTTAATGTCTTTCTCTGAGAAACAGCTCGCTCAATTTATCTGCCTCTGATACCACCACAGTGGTTCTGCTGTTTCAATCCTGAAACATCAGTCTTTTAAAATGTTTCTGTTTCATTTTCTCATTTTCTGGAAACAACTTCCCCTTCTCGTCCACAAACTATGAACTGCCACTGATTGCTGGAAAGCAAGGACATTGCCTTCTGGGGACACAAGAAAGTGTGTTTTACGTCACAGGAAAACCAGACTATGAGGTATTGTAGGAGCAATGCCTTTCTGCTCAGACAACTCCTCAACTGCCCTAGGTCATAGGACAAAGCCTCAGGAAACAGGTATATTTAGATACAGTCATGGCTGCAAAACTTGCAGCTACACAAAGATAAGGTAGACAGATTTTCTACAGCACTACCAATATAAAGGAAAAATTATTAAAACTCCTGGAGGAGCCAGAGTAATTTCCTGTAGTTCACTCCATCTGCTTTGGGATGCAGTGCTGAACTTCTCTGGGTGCCTGGAACCTGAACCATAAGCTGTTTACTCCCAGCACCTTCTTCCTCCCCGCCAGCAGCCTCTCCACTGTGCTGGAGACAGGCACACAAACATGCATCGTCAGGACCCAAATCTGCAAACACTTCAGCTGGGAAACAGCACTTAGTCCTATGAACAGTCCATTGACATTTTACATTGCACACAGCAGCAAGTGTCTGAAGATCAGGTTCTTAGTGATTATGTGATTTACAGGTACATCACTTCAGGGTCAAAACAATGCCGGGCATAGAAAGGCAAATAATTCTGGTCTCTCTTAAAGTAGTAAAAATCCCCCAAATCAAACACCAGTACCTAGAATTAGATCCACAATCAAGTGACAGAGATTACACAACATTCATCACAAGGTTTGCCAGGATTTTCCAGCAGAAAAGACCCAGAAGGAAATATAGATCTACTCATTAGGACTTCTAATATCACAGAGAGTAAATTACTTTTTAAAAACATCTTGCATTACAGGGAATATTCAATCTCAGGGGAAACAACCAGTCTCTCAGCAGCTCACACTTTTGGCAGCAGCCCAAGATAGCATGAGGCGCAAATCACACAAATGCCTGAGTTTGTGTAAATTCTGTGCTCAACATCTGCACGAGCTTTCTTCCTAACTGTAAAAAAATCCTAGTGCATGTGTGTTTCTTTGTCCGAAATTCAAACATCATATATGTTATTAGACACATCAGAAAAATTATGATTGTTCCTGATCTGAATCTTTTGTCCCCTCACTCTACCAGATACGTAACACCCCATGTGACTGATCACGTATTGACAGTCAATTAAAACCAACAAAAAACAACAAAAAGAAGGCCAATCACAATGCTGTGATTTACCTCCTTTAAGGGACTAATTTCTGTTAACTTAATTAAATTAATTTAAAAGGCCTAATTTCTGTTAAAATGTAGGTGTTATTACCATGCAGGAGGTATTGAGGACTAGAAATGTGATTATTTGGGCATTACAACAATCTATAGATATTTAAAGCATTTAACCCCAGAGAGGGTTAATGTAACACAGGAAAGTAACATTAGAACTACTAGGGTGAATCGTTGAATGGAAAAATGGACAAGTTGAATATATTTGAATGTGGAATAATGTCCCAATAAGACAGAGCTGATACTGAATTACTTGACATTGTTTCCGCGACAATCCCTGAAGAGCATTCAAAATCTACTGTGTTAAAACATGCAAAATGAGAGATGCATTAGCACATGAAATTGATTACTTATGCAAGCTGTTATAACAGAGTTCATCACCCTGATTTTAAGAGTAATGAGTTCATCATTGTCAGTAAAATGCATCACTAGAAATACTTGGTTGAGGAAAAAATACCCACTCTGAATATAGACATTTTCTTGGTCATCCACCCCTCTTGTTTCAAAACCAAGACATACACCCTCTTCAGCGCCTGTAAAACTGGTAGCACCTGTACACCACGCCAGGATATTAAGCTGTTCATATCATTTTATCAATGCTCTTGAGATCTCTGTACAGGAGTGAGTAGTAACCACCACTTGGTGTGGTTTCTGACCTGCTTGTTAGCAGCTCAGCCAACTCAGCTGGCTGGTTCAGAGTTTTTAAAAATGCAAGCTGACAACAATATGCTCTAAATGTTGGACTAAGCAATTTCAGAGTGCATGTTTAGCTTACTGTCTTGATTCCTTTTCTTTCATGTTTGCTTGGTAAGAAAGAAATATTCTTGCCTTATAAAAGCTGATCATAGACAGACAGACAGCATTTATCTGTATTTATTTACCTGTAGTACACAATACATGCTCTATTTGCGCAGGGAACACTCTTAGTCTGGACACATGATATTGGGAATGCTAGAATCTTAACACAATCCTAACTACATGCTGTTTGAATCCCATTAATCCCTCCCAAAGTAAGCCAAAAATTGTATTTGGGAGTTTTCCTTGTCAAATCTTCTGTTACCACTCAGAAATTTACTTGTGGATTTTAAGAACCTTATACTTGCTCGGGATCACTAACTGCTTCCCCCCAAAGGGAGTTCTGTACAAGCAGGATTTTGAGAGGACCAACATAAAGCCCTTCAGAGAGAGGTACAGTTGAGTAGGAAGTTCTGATATGTCTGCCCAAGAGCAAAGTAGGAGAAATGCAGCTGTCAGATTTCTGGGGCATTGTGAATTCAGGAGGAAAATTAAGTACTGAGGCAGCAGGTAGGAAAAAAAAAGGTTACAAGCCCATTCATAAAGTCTCTGGTTTTTATAGTACAAATAGACATCACCAGTGACGGTACATGCTGGATCAGACCAGTCAGAAGGACAGGCAAGTGCTGTAGGCAGACCACAGCACATTTTTGTGACGTCATGAGAGAGAAACAAGAACTTAGCTGAACACAAATAACTCACATTTCCTTCAGTCAATTTTAAGCTTCAGTCTCAAAACTACTTCACACTTAGCTGTGTGAAGTTCTCCCACTAACCCATTCGACCCTGTCCCTTCTCTCTGGTCCTCAAGTAGTTCACTCCTTATTTAGATTATTGAGACACACAGTACTTCTCTCTTAGCCATCTATGGATTGTTTTCCTACCTGAATCCCAGATTGCACAATGGGTATGATTGCTGCTTACCTAATGTTTGTTATAAATCCTGTGACAGCATTTTTTCCTTGCTGCTCCACAAGAGGAAATAGCATTTTATTTGAAATGCTGTGCTGAGTGTCAACATGAGAGGCGTTTTAAAAGAGCTGAGAAGTATGCTGTCAGGGAAATGTTTCCAGGCCTACCTTCCCTCCCACATCCAACTGTGTTGAAATAATCAAATGCTATACCACTTGTACTTGGGAAGAGGATGACTAACAGCAGCTAATTACTGCTCAATCTGTTGCCCTCAGCAGCTATTGGTCTGAATCACACCCCCTGGCACTAAGGGGCACAGTTTGTGGTGAGGTGCTCTGGAGGCACCTTAATTTTTGGGGTCTTCCTTAGGAGGCAGCAACTGTGACAAGAACTGCTCAAATTAAGATCCTATCACAGAAACTGCTGCCACCACGCCTGACTCAGCAGTGGCCTGAACACCCTCTGGGTGAGCCTCTCTGGGTCAGCCCTGTCCTGCTGGGGCCCTGGACCAGCCAATGTCGCACTGCATGGGAAGGAGAAGGTGGTCACAAATTTCTTTCTGCTCCATCCTTCTGCAGCAGAGACTGAACCTAGCTCAGTGGTACTGGATATTAGCTCCTGCTTTCTTCCCAGTTTGCTGCTGCAGTAGCAAAGAGTTGGCAGAGGGCCTTCTGTATCACATTTGATCTGTTGACACTTGCAGCAGTGCTGGACTCCAACACTGTGGGAGTTTCCGTCTGGAGAAATATGGTAGCCCTTCCTGCCTCCTCATTCCACTCCCTACGGAAAACCTCCCTTTTGTTTTCCCAAATTCTGGGCCAAATAAAATATACCAAAATAACACTAGAGACACAGAAGGAATCTCTTGCCTCAAACTTGGCCTCGGAGCAATACATGCAACCATTAGTTGTCTCACAAGTGAAGTCATGTGAGTGGAATCCAGGCAGGGTTTAACCAGCAGGGACTGCAGGTTTGCCCTGGCTGCTCTGCAGACAGATACCCCCTTGTTTGTGGTGGCCAGAATGACCACTTACTCTGCTTTCACGCCAGGAGAATCCAGCATTATACTCTTCAGCTGGTTAATTTAAAGCTTTCTAGGAAAGCAGGGACAGAAGGTCTTGAACTGTGGTGGTGTAGCTGCCTGCTGGCCAACGCGCTGTCACATTTCACCGTTGCACGGAGAAGAGGCAGGAAAGCAACGCTTTTATCAGAGTTGTTACAGTTCCTGCCTCATTCCTGAAGCTTTTCATTATTTCAGGAATATTCTCCTGAGTAATCATGCAATTCTGCTGCACTCATATAATGTATTCAACACCTGACACCTGAGCCAGAGGCTGACTTTCTATAGCATAACCCACCTGCACAAAGGAACCAGTATTACCCTGTCTATGCAGAGCACAGCTCTGTTACAGGGAGCCTTGTACATGTGGGACAGCCAGCCCTGCTCAGAGATGCTCCAGAGCCTCATTTCTTACTTGGGATTCCTCAGTGTCATTCCAGGCTCAAACATTACATCATGAAAGAATCTGGGATTTGGCCTAGAGCTGATGATGTAGGATGGTACTGTTCTTTACTTAGAAGTAAGATAAGCATTATTATCAAGCTTCTGTCATCGCTGTCTCACCTGGGGCACCTCTAATGCATCACAGCTCTGCACAGTTAATGGTGCAGTCCCTTTAAGACAAGGGACTCAGTGAAGGTTTCTCTAAAATGTAGCTTCTCTGTTTCTGCTGACGTGTTTGAAAAGCATACTACTAAGTAAAACCTGTTTAATTTATCCTACCTTGTACAGATTTTCATCCCTGTATGCAATCAGCGTCAAGACAATATGTCTGATGATAATGAATAGCCACACACTGTGTGCTGTAACTTCAATTCTTTTTATGGAGCTTTAATCTCCTCCTGGTTCCATCTGCCTTCTGTTCTAACAAAGGCCATATGGCTCTTCAAGACACCTATGCGCTGCTTAGGTGGGATGCAAGCGGCTGCAGTGGCACTTGCTCCTCTGAGGAAGTTTCCATTTCAGGTATGGGCTGAGAATGGGGTCCCTGACAGGTTGTGGACACTTCTAGGATACACGGACTGAAGGACCAAAAGGGATCCTCACCACAGCCTGCCTGGACACCCTGTTTAACCTGTGCTGTGGAATGACACCTGCTCTCCTCTCCTACATGTAAGCCTAACAGGCTGAACCACACGAGAATTGGAGAGGCATTCAGTACCTAAACAAGGTCCCGAGGATGCCCCTCTGTAACTTGTCTCCAGCCTAGCATGGAGAATGCCAAGTCAGCTAGTACAGACCGCAAGGCAATTTATACCAAATAAAGTGCTCAGCCTCCATTTCCTCCTCCTTTCTCTTATCTTCCTCTCCTCATCTGGTTCTGGTCTACTGTTTTCAGATGCAAATTGCTTGTAAAAATGTATATACCAAATATTTTATCTTAGAAAGAAGTTCTCCCTGATGGTCTAGCAGCTTCTCAACAGCAGCATTATTTGACAGATATTCAGGAAAGAACTTTATGCCTCTAGCTAGGCGTTCACACTTGACTATAATGTGCTCTCACCTTTATATGCAAACACTTCAGGGCTGAGAATGAGACCTTTATTCATGGATATAGCAGACACAGCAACTACCTCTAGATCACAGCAATTCATGAAGTGTGCTCTGGGTATCTACAGAGACTTCAAGGTAACAATTGCACGAATGTTCATAGGATCATGGGTCAAGTAACAAGAAGAATAACATTATTTAAAAAATAAAATAATAAAATGTGTGAGGATTCCAGCACTAGTCCACTTTTCCTGCTGTACAAGTCCTCCTCCTCTTACCTAACTTCCTCTTGTATGAACTCCAGGTTTCCTCAATTAATTCCTGACAAACAGCCTTGCTCTGGCTTTTGTGTCCTATGCTCCCCATTCTTTACATTTTTCTTACAGATGTTGTGGCTGAGATTTTCCACTTTTTTTGCTTCCTTTTATCACATTCCCTTGCTCTTGCACCCAGCTCCTCCTGGTTAACTGGTTCTCCACCTCTGTCTGCCTTCCCATCCTGCCTTCCCACCTTGGGTGTCATCAGCACCTGCCCTGTGCTCTGAGCCTGCAAAGCCTCCATCAGTGGAGACCTTTGAGAACAGGTTAGACTCACATTTACCAGAAATAGCGTGAGTACAGTTCATTCTGCCTTCGGGCAGGAAACCAATTAAAGGACATACTGAGGCCCCTTCCAGACCTGCATCTGATTCTATTATCCTTCGCATTAGTGGCAGAGCAGTAATGGAGCCACACTTCTTGGCACAAACATTTCCAAGCGATTGTTATCTTGGACTCTTGGGCTTGCAGCTGGAGATCCCCTTCTGGCTGCCTGCAGGGGAGCACAGGCTGCAGCCAGTGCCAGGACTCAGCCTTGCCATTTTGGCTTCAGCAATGACTCAAACATCCCAGATTCGTATTTCCATAAGGTTATCAAATTACACTCATTTTCAGTTATTCTGTGTTCTACAAATATAATGACCATAGATACTTCTTACTAAAATTCTGATTATATTTGTATGTGTCTTTTTAGGTAATTCTGCAGGTAATGCAGGCAGCACACAACACTCCACAGTACATCCTGAAAGCATTTGGAGTATAAGTACTCTTTCAATCAGCTGATGAGTTCGTTGTCAGGTGTGCAGGTAAGATATCCCTGTTAAGCAATTCAGCTCTTTCAAAATTATTAATTTTCTCCTGTATTAAATTCCTTGGTTTATAAAGAGTAAAAAAAAATTGCTTTACGGCATGTTGAAACATTCTAGAATGAATGCCCCATTATACCCATCCAGCTGCAAATTGCTGTTATCTGTTCAGAACAATTAGCCTATTATACATCCTCTCAAAACCTGATACCAGCCCATCATCTTGGAGCCCGAAGTATAAAGCCATCCACTAACTTCCTCATACTTTGGATCAGCCGGCAAAAACAGCTCGGTGTTCCAGCATCCTTCTCCATAGGGTTGCTCATTATCAGCTATCAGCTTTTGTGCTATCAGTTCCACACCGAGCACAAAGAAGAAGCCAAAGGGTTCGCCTGTGGTTTTCTATTATTTTAAGCGCTTTGGACTGAACTTACATCAATATTGTTACTGGTGTACTTAAAATAATAGTCGAAAGAATAGATGACTGGAAAAAGGTGAGGTGGTTTGGGGAGGAGGAGGAAATACCAATGCTGCTGGAAAAACAACTTTTTTTTAAAAACAGTGTTTCAGTGAGGCAGGTCTTACAACAAGCACCACTGACTTCTATGGAGTTGCTCCTAAATTGTACTGAAAGAACAGAGGAGAGAGTAGAAATTTTATGGAGGTATGAACCAGTTAAAATATACAAAACATTTCAAGCAAAATGGATCTTTGAAACAATTAGGAGTTTTCAGAACTCTGGTACAGACCGTCCAAAGCTCAAAGGCTTTCAGGCTTGTGCAACCCTCTGAAGTAAATCCATGGAGCTCACTGGGCAGAGAACTCATAAAAAGCATTTTCAAAATCAAGGGCCTGACTACTATATAGTTTCCTTGGAACATTAGGCTGTCCCTCTGCTGTTTGCCAGTCTTTAGTCACCTGTAAATCACAACATGATGTCTGCTTGTGGGTCATAGCAATTAATTTCATTTCTTTCTGCCTATTCCTTTAAAGTACTCCTGGCTAGCTGTTAGTCTGAGAGGGAATTTGTAAGTGTAAAACACGATTTGTTTTTTTTTTTACTTGTGCTCCATATTGTTTCCTTACATTCCTTTTCTGTGGTTCAGTTTTCTCATTGTTTTTATTATCCTTTGGATCTCTGTTTTGCTGGAATACAGGAGCACCTCAGACAGATACAGTAAGGCATGGACAAAAAGCCCGTGAAAATAAAATCTTGTGATGTGAATAGAACTTCTCTTTTTCTTCCCGTTGCTTCCAAAGAAAAGCTAATTGCTGTCACACCCAGCTCCACACTGAAACAGCACACAGCAGGCTGCTCATACCAACAGGGATGCTCCATCTCCCAGTGCTGCTGGTGGCACCATCCCTCTCTGGGTACAAGGTCTCCACCCCTGTCTGCTTCAGGGCTATTGAAAGGTAAAGGTTTAGGTGGGGGCTGGCAGAAGGACACGCTGTCCTTTTCCCCCGGCTGCTGCTCGGAGCAGGGCGTGCTGGCCCTCTAAGAGCTGGCAGAAGCAGCTGGTCCAGCTCTGTAATGACAAGTGCACAGGTGTTGGGAATTTGCCCAAGGGCATGGGTCCCAGATGAGGGATGCAAACGGGGAGGAGGAGATGCAGTGCTTCGGAGGGGGATGGACACAGAGACAGGCCAACACAAAGGCAGCCCTTTCCCTGGGGTATCCAACAGGGACTGCCTGTCTGGGCAGAAGCACGACAGGGATTTTTCCTGTTTGGTGGGTTGAATTGTTCCTCGCCTTTGATTCGTTATGGGGAAAAAAACTTAAATTGAGATGCTCTCAGGCGAGTGCCCAGGGTGTTCATTATCATAAGCTGGCAGGAGGCAAGACTGTCCTGTGATGGTAAAGAGCCGGAACTTCCCTCTATCAGCACCTTTCCATCCAAGCTGCTTGTAAAGCTATTCTGCTTTCTTCCCCCCATCTTCACCTTCCTGGCTGAGGGATGCACACTGCCAGCAGCCCTGAGTGATGAGGGAAAACATCTGGTGCTGATGTTCCAAATTGGGGAACAGGCAGTGAAGGCCCAGAGCCTCTGTCTGCAGGTGACCTGGATAAAATACCAGTTTCCAAGGATGCTGGTTTCATTCAGGCAGCAAGTGCTGTCTGACAGGAAAAATTCCTTTCTATACCAGTTTTAGAAGAAGAAGAAGTACTCTTCAAACAGTAATTCTACTATAATGAGAAGGCAAAAACCCCAAGCAAGTCAGGATGAAGTTTGATATTTATAAATTGTGGATTTTGGAATCCTGGTTCAGGCATCCAAAAGCAAGATGGTTGCTAACTCATAATCCCCAGTATGCTTTCGATTTGCTATGGATTATATTTTGGGAGAGACTGCGATTCTCTTTTGCCTTAGCTTGAGGTAAGCTTGTAACTCCTACGGGATGGGCAGTCACAGATGCCTGGTGTAATTGGTTATCCTCGTCAGCACTTACACAGGACTGGAGAAGTTTGTGAGAAATGCTTTGTTATCATATTTCTTTGCTTCTACTGCACAGGGGTGGTTTTTTTGTAAAAATTATAACAAACCAAACCACTCTTCATATTAGTTAATGGGCACAGAAAAAAGAATTCCTGTGGGAGGAAATTTTTTTCTAGCATAATGATAGATTTCACTAGGAAAAAATTCTGCTTATTCCAAAATAAACTGTTAGCATTCTAAGCCATTTCTGTGGGGTTCTATCTATGATAATCTAATCAGGACTATTTTTAGAACACCAGTGCATAATAATATTAGGCAGCACTGATCTCTGAGACAATTTGAGACTCCCAGTCGAGCTAGAGATGTGTACCATAAAAAGCCCCATCACAGATTTGCCCCTTTGTTACAGAGGCTGCCAGACAGATCAAGGACTTAAAGGGCCTGCCATTTGAAGTCTCTGCAGTTTGAAGATGTACTGTCAGGGATCAGTATGGAGAAGGCTTTTGTTCTGCTGCTAGAGTAAGTGTTTGTAGATGAAAGGAGAACGCCTGCGCCTGGGCCATCAACCTGACACTTTTCAAGACATGAAATTCACTTAGAACTAAGCATGGGATGGTGGACTGAAAAATAACATATATTTGTTTTTCCTTTGCTTACTACTTTGAGGAGCATCCCAATCACTTCCTAAAGGAATACTGAATGCTGATACATAATTAACCTACCGGGATGGAGGATTTACAGCATAAAGAGCAGACGTTTGAAATGGCACAAGCAGAGTTCTGGGGCTACCTTATAGTAATTGGGGATGTTTCCATTACTTTCAGTGTGTTTTGATCAAGCCCTTAGAACTTCTGGAGGAGAGGTATTTGGTCATCTGGGAAAAAGATCTGTGTCACAGAACCATCACAGCAGTAGGTTTTTTTAAACATGAACACAGGTATGGTGTGGTCTCTTATTCCTTGAACAACCCCCTCAGATCCCAGGTGAAGTACACAGGGTAAGACAGTGAAAACAGGAAGTATTTTAAAGTCCACAGAGATTACTTTGATTTTTTAATGTCTTTGACACCTTTAACTTATGCAAAGGTACGTAGTAATCTAATTTCTTTTGTAACCCTGCAAAACTGAATATGAAAAGAGGAGAAAGGGTGAGTCACTGTAAATCTTCAGCTTATGTTAGATTGTCAACACACCTGGCCTTCTCACTTTAGCCATCACCCAGAGCCCCCACACACTCCTGCCCAGGACTGACTGACTTTATGCCGTATCCTCTGTTCAGAGATCTCCAAGCACCTAATGTTGTTCACCACCTGATTATTTACTGTAGACACAGAGAGCACTTGGCTCATCATTGCAATTCAGCCCCCTCTGGGATGAGAGACAGTGTTTTAGGCAGAGAGCAAGGATTACATGAGGGATCTAAGAATAAAGTACTGAATATCATGTTTTTAATGAGACTAGGAGGGAATTCTAGACAGAGATAAATGAAGAGATTTACAAAGAAAGTGACACAGAATTTAACTGACACAGTTAGTTAAATCCCTGATTTTACTTCTGAGCTTAAAGCACCACCACATAAAACATTGCCTACTAAATAACACGTTGGAGATTGGCTCAGGGGAAAGTGCTGCCAACACTGTTTTCTAATATTTTTAGGAGAAAAAGGACTGACCCTGTCTGCATTTTGAGTACCCTGTGAGAAGAACTTGTGCCCAGAGAAGCAGACATAATGGATGACTGTACAGATGTAATCCCACCAGTTGGTGTCTACCACAAGGGCTCTGCTTTCTGCCAGAAGATGAGTCAATTATGGATCCCTGGGAATCCAGGCTGGTATCAAGCACAGCACCTTTTCCTCCTCTCTTCTGTCCTGGCAGCCCGTGCTTCGTGGCTGAGCTAGGATGGACACGCTTAGACATACCGATACTTTTATTCATGCACATACAGGGAAAGGTTTGATCTTGCTCCCATTGCTAGATTTCAGTGGGGTTTAGTGGGCGCAGCAGAAAGAGACTCACTGGAGAAGATGCTGGCACCATTTGTACCAGCATTAATTTGAGATGAATTTCTGACATCGAGTGCCCTGCTCCGAATATATTGCAGTATAACTGAGAACAAAACATTACTCTAAAGTACTAAATTTACTGTTGCTGCTTGCATGAGAAAACAATTCTCTGTAACTTCCATGATCAGTGAACATGCCTCAGACCTTTGAACCAGATGACTTTGTGAGTAGCTGGATACAGCAGCCAAGTCTCATGTTCAAGCACAAAATAATGCAGGTGATCCCAGGCAGCCTCAGCTTCCCTGTGCTCACAGGGCTTGGCTGTGCAGGCTGAGGAGCAGATGGGTTGTTTGGTCACATTACTCATTCAGCTAAAGCTTAGCACTTTGTTTAATGCTTTGCTGTTTAAGATTGGAGCACTCTGCAGATTTGAACCTGTTCTTCCTACCACATCAAAGGAATCTGGATACTGGGCCAGATTTGGATCTCCCACCAGTTTTAACTGGTATAAACTATGTGAAACTGGTAACTGAACTATCTGTAACAACTATATTACTTAAGATCTTCAAGCACCTAATGTGAGCATTAAGCAAGTAGTGAAAAAGCAGTAAAGCCCATAATACTTTGAAACCAGTCAGTAATATAGAGATTGAAATATTTTAAGAGTGATTTGAAATCCAAAACTTTTACAAAATAATATTAAGCATCAGTCATTGTACGAGCTAATACTGAGCATAATGCAATGATCCTGTTAAGTACTTAGGCCAGGAAGGTTTTACAACTTCATTTCCCAGTGGTAATCAGAAACAGTCCTGTAGAAATAAGTGCAGTTATACTGGTGGAAAAGCCCAGAATTCAGACTACGGAGCAAAAGGAGATCATGTGTTGTTTAGTGAATCGCTGCAATCTCTTTTTTTGCCACATTCCCTCATCGCGCAAGCACATCTGGTGCTTTAGGAACATTGTATTCAACAGTGGTAAAAGGACACTAGGGCCAAGAATAACAAATGAAAAATGAAAACACTGGGGCCTAATGCTGATCTCATATGGGTGTAAATCAGAGGGATTCCAGCAAAGCCTTTGGAACCACCCCAGTGAAATACTTATTCAGGATCAAAACTGTACAGACCAGTGATTTTCAGGCCTGAAATTCTTCCATTCCATTGGGAAAATTTATTGCAAAATATCTTTAAAAGAGCTTCTCACAAATATCACAAATGCTGAGGAAGTGACAAAGTACAGCAGAAAGGCTCTAGTAGCTCTTGTGTCTGCACCAAGCAAGGTAAAGTACTTGTCAAGCCAGATTAAACACAAGTATTTGATTTGCAATTTGCAGCACAAAAAATGGAGTTTGACCGCAAATAAATATATATTTTGCAGGTAGTTACTGGATCAGTACATGTTTGCTCCTAAGCCCTTGAAAGACAGAGAAAGTCTCTCCACTGACTGCAGGGTGGGTTGTCCTCAGTAACACAACCTTCTGAATAATATACATTACTGCACTTTGTATTTCTGGTCCTGACCTGAGGCACTGCCATAACCACAACACTTGTAGCACTTGGCAATTTAACTAAATAGAATGTCTTAAAAACATAAACAAATCCCAGCTGCTTGTTGACAAAATCGTTTGAAGACACCGGACTTTAAAACCTCTCAGTCCCCATTTGTTGTAGGCAAATCCTAGAAGGGAGAAAAATGCGTGCATAAAGAAAACCACTTTTGAGCCTGAAAAATTCTGTTTGCCCTTGGAACCCCAGAGTAAAAACCCGAAAGTACATTCAAGACACAAATCCAATAACTGCATTGAATTTCCTAATCCCACCTTCCACCATAAAATCCCAACTATTTTGCCTCGTTGCTGTACACTTCTCAGAGCTAGATCACATCAAATTAGAACCATTGTAAAAACATGGGTCTTCCTCGTCCTGGAGACATGATGCTGAAACATTAGTAAACGTGTTGGTCATTGTCAGGGGCTGCTGGTTTTATCTCATCCCACTGTCCTTGTATTTTTACCCTGTTAAATAACTTCCCTCCTCCCTCCTGTTTCAAACACTGACGGAATCTCCCCCTGCGCTGCTGTCTCCCTTCAGGGCTGCTGTAAAGCTAACTGTAGTCAAGGGGACCTTTTGTGGATTTAAAGGGGCTTTGTAGGAGGTGCTGACTTTAGTTACCCTCCACACGCTTTTCTTTTAAAACATTTATTTGCAAATTACGTTTTCACTGTCTTGCAGCCACTGCTGCTTCAGTTGTCTGCAGCTCATCAATACTCTGGGGACAAGGCAGCCCACTGAGAATGATGCTCCAGATCCTGCTGTACAAAATCTCTCCCTATTTTTCTCCGTGTCCCTTTAGGTGAGGATGGCCTTTTAAACTCTACTTTGCCAGAAGTCAGTAAGCTGCTTGCTTTGTAAACAGAGGAATAACCTACTCAGGGTTGCCCCTTGTTTGACTTTGCATTCAATGAACATCAAGCCAAACAGCAGCGAGAATGCCTGACCTTAAAGACTGAAGTTCAGTAAAAAACTCTGAGATCTTGAGGCAAAGGGTTTCATATTACTGACTCCAGTGTCTTTCATTGATTAGACGTTTTACAACTGATAGTGGCTTTCAAGGTTTATTTGGAAACTTTGTCAGGAGGGCAGAGATGGGGGAAGGGAGAGAGTTAGCAAGGCTGAGGGTTTCTTTTGTATTTAGTGTATGGCATTAGGACGGGAATAAACAAAGGTGGCAGAAGGGAATGCCATTAACATACTATTTCCAGATTTACCCCTCGGCTTACTGCTGGGTCAGTTCTCTGAGGCTGTGGGTAGAGAGATGGGGGTGAACACTGGAAGGAGGGAGGGTGCAGGAGAAGGAATCTGGGAATTGTTCACTGCAGAGGACTTATTCCCTTCCTGCTTTCAAAATGCTTTCAACTCCAGCTGAAGCACATCAGAGCGACCCGAATATTATGAATTAGTCTGTGTGAACACCCCAGTTGTGTTCAAGCTTCACATTCTAGGTCCTTGGTAAAATGTCATACAGGTGAAATGCCACATAGGGAACCAGGCAGATTTGTTCACCGCATGCAAAATGTGCTCACAGGAAGGTCTGCTGCCAGGGTCAGAGTCAGGGAAGACTTGGTTCCAGCAAAAAGGGGGAAGAGACGAAGAGTCTTATTTTGCCCAGTTCGCAAGGGCCAGATTCAGAGACTTTCAGAAGAAAAGTTAAAGAAGCTTGTAAGAGGGACTCTTAATTAGATGAGTTTTCCAAGATTTATCCTGGAAAATGTCTTTCAAAGCTGCCAGGCACAGCAAGGCTGGGGCTGAGGCCAAACTCAGATATGGACCAAGGCTGCAAGCACTGAAGTCAGTAGAAATATCCACAAGGAAGTTTAGCTCTCAGCAGGTTTTAGGTTTAGAAGTAGAATGTAAGATGTTTTGGTAATCACCTGAGAACTCAGGAGAGAAGTCTGTGGTAGGGCTCACTGAAAGATCACGCAACGTTAACAATGATCATGTAACGGGGGGCTGTGTGTGTGCAGGGGGGCACATGTGCGTGCCTCCTGACCCACTGTGTTGAAAGAGTTTCAAGTATCAGTCTGTCTCGAGCTAAGGAGACAAAAAGAGAGCGTGAAGCAACCTGTAATTTCTGTAGGCTGTGGCTGAGCTGCTAAAGAGAGGGGGTGTGTGTTGGAATGCACATAACCCTTTTCTAACCTCTCACACCTTCCCGTGTTGAAGATAAGGCTTGACATGGGAGTTATTTGTCCACTCAAGCTCTCAAAGAGCTCAAGAAACTGCCAGTCAGGCTGTAGTCAAACTAAACTCTCTGTTTCTGGAGTGATATCTTCTGCCAGGGTTAATTAATATTCCTAACCTACCTTTCCAGTGCAAATTTTTGACTAAGGGAGAAAAAAATCTAATAGTCTAGCAACCAGGAAAGAACACTGAGGCTTAAGAAGCTATCCTCCAAACGGCACAAATCCTTCCTTTGTGAGACAAAGCAAGCCTGGGCTGCTAGGATTTCTGGGAATCATCAATAGTCAGCTACGTGAGCTTCAGGAGGTGACCTTGGGCTCCTTACAACCTGATCCACCTTTATTCTCACTCTGGCTGTGGTTTACCACAACATTTTAAAAAGCTGAAGAGTGCTAAAAGATTTTTTCTTGTCTAGGATCTTTCAGGCCTTCTGGAGGAAAATAGTGATTTTCTCTCAAGGACAAACAGAAAACTCCTACTCAGTCAGACCCCACAATAATTACAGTCTATGCTCCAGACTCCCATTATCAATCCAAATACACAAAAGATTATTCCTCTATTATCTCTCTCACCTGCACTCCTATGACCATTTTCACCTGTGCTAATGCAGACTCCCAGCAGTCCAAAACTCTCTGATAATTTAACAGGAAAGGGTTCAGATAGCAACAACAGCACTCAGAGACCTATGAAATATAACCTATGAGGAGACGGCAAAAGAATTTTTGTTTTCTTAAATACAGAGAAGACTGAACAGAGACATGATAACAGTCCTCAAAAATGTAAACGGCTGTAGCAAAGAGGAAGGAAATAATCTCTTCTCTCCCACGTGGAGAGGATAAGAATAACAGGCTAAAATTGCAGCAGGGACTTTTTTTTATTAAGTATCAGCAAAACCGCTTGTAACTGTTAGAATGGTGTTACTGAAGCACTGGGGTAGGTTGTCTTGGAAATCAACATGTCTGGAGCACTTCCAAAGCAGGCTGGATCAACATCTGTGGGTACCACAAGCACTCCACTCTCTTGGAGCTGGAGAAGGAACAGGTGACTCTTTAATATCCTTTCTAGCCTTGCTTTCATAAAATTTAACGATTCATTGGAGAAGTACGTGTTCATTTATCACCCTCTGGGAGAATTTTAGAAGTGCTACTTGCACGTGTGTGTTCCTTGCCTCCAGAGGCTTCCTTGAGATTATGACTCTTCTAAACACTAGGCTGTTCTCTGTGGCTCTCTCCTATAAAAGGTGAAGCTGGCCTGGCCAACCCGCAGCTATCACCCTACCAGTAATTAAAAGGACTAATATTCCTAAGGAAACTACAGAAAATGGGCCTTTGCCTACCTGGTCACTTGCCTTCACTTTTGCAGTAGCATGCACTACAGTTTAGCTGAGCTTTGCTCCTCCACCAGTGAAACACAGAAAACAGGACCTGGGACAAGAAGGGTTTGCAGGGGCAGTCCCTGCTGTCACAGGCAGCTGTAGCAGGTAATCCTTGTGGCAAGCTCAGCAAACTCCATCCCCAGTCTGGTTCACTTGCTTGTCCTTGCTACTCTCACTGGCTGGTTTCTTCAGAACATCAGCACTTAGGCAGCCAAGAACCTTCCTCTACTTTCTAACCCAGCATTTTTTCTTGGCCAGTTTATCAATCAGTTCCTGTGCTACTGCTGCATTTCTATCTCTCTAGAGTTTTCCAGCTCAGTAGCTGGCATCAGTATCCCTCTTGGTTTTCATTCTGTAAGGCTAAACAGGTCAGGCTGTATTCCCATCTTCCCAGGGAGTCAGGTGAAGGCACTCATAGTAGATCAGTAACACTCTTGTCTCCTGAGATAGAGCAGAGGTCACCCAAAATTACAGGGTGGAGAAAGAGCGTCTCAAAACCAAACCCAACCCACTTTTGTAATGCAAGACGAAGGCCTCGGAAGAGTTAGGAAGTGAAGTCACCCTGTTACAGGAGCAGTTGTCCTACAGAAACTGTTGCCATCTTGGACACTCTCTGAAGTGCTGCAACAAAGCTGGGAGAGGAGGGGAGAGCATTTTCTGCGAGGAACTCAGTCTTCAGGAAGCATGGCTGCTTCCTGCGGCCAGCAGTCTCTACTGCAAAGAGCTGAAGCCCACAAACTTCAGCTCTCCTTCCCACGTTGCCTGTCAGAGGCCAGCCCCAGTGGTGGCACCAGCACTGCAGCGCTGTGGTTACACATCCAGCAGCAATGCTGCTGGAACCGGCTTGTCCCCACCCTCCTCCACTCCCAGCTGCTTTTTCCATTTCCCACCGGACACCCTCCCTACTGCCAGTGGAAGTGTTTGCGCAGTTATGCGCGGAACCAGGTCAGGGAGCTGATCCCAGCCAAAAAAATAGCCTGCAACTTTATTTTCCCTTCCAGCTGGAAGAAGTTCTGTCTGGTTTCTTGGGTGGCTGCACAAGCACTTTGGCTGGCATAAGGGAGGGAAGAGGATGGGGGTGGAAATAAGCAACTCTGCCACGCGTGCTCCTCCCAGGCGAAGGTGGCTGATCTGCAGAGCCTCCCCTCTGCTCTCAGCTGGCGTGGGCTGATCTTGCAAGGAAAATCACGGACTTGTTTTCCGTCATGCCCCAGATACTCCCCACCCTCCTTTCAAGGAACACTGCTCTTCCCCTGGCCGTCTCTAGCATGCCATACCAGAAAGACTCTCTAATCAATCAACAGCCACTAGAACAGCCAGGTTTTAAAGGTGTCCCACTTGCCTTATGTTATACAAAGGACTGGAAGAGAGTTCAGGGGCTGTTTAGTCTAAAACTGCTGAGTGCTACTACTCATGTCACACAATCCCTTCTAGAAGCTGGGCTGCATTTTCTGTGCCATAGTCTTTAGACCATTACAATGGTGCATTCTTGCATCATAATTAACAGTTACTGGAAAGATACTTTGAAAAATGTGGTTCTTTGTAATCACAGTTAGAAATTAGTATATCTAAATAACTGTGTTCATTGAGGCACTCCGTTCTTGGGCAGCTATTACAACCCTCTTTAAAACAAACCCACTCCCCTCTCTTCTCACATTTTTTGGCTCTGAGCTTTGCTATTAATGACAGACAAATCATTTCCAAGAGCAATTTTATCATTTGAAGTTTTCTCATTTTAATATGTTTGGCTCCTACCATTTCCAGGGAGGTTGGTACAGCCATCACCACTAACACACTTTGCAGAAAGCTCCTCTCACGTTGTCCTGGGAGAGGGAAATGAGGACCCCGTTTGATTGAAGGACCTACAAGGACACAGGGGTTGCCGTAAGTTTTGACTGATTTCTGTACGTACTCTCAGGGCATAGTACGAGATTACTACTCTTTGCAGTACCTCTCTGGAGAGTGTGTTAAAAGAAAAACCTCCTAGCGTGGCATTTAGATATATTCAGAACAAACAGTTTTAAAAAGGCACATTTCTATATGGCATGCAGTCCTGTCTGAAGTCTGTGCACTGGTAATATTTGTTTATCTTCTAAATGAAATCATAGATACTTCATTCCTGTCTGCCCACCAGAAAATATTTTGTAGTTGGTTTTATGCCTATGTCACATGTAGAAACTCAAAAAACTTTGGCCAGCTTTCATGGGCTGTTTGCTGGAAGCCTGTTCACAAAGGACCTGTACAAGATTAAGTCCTTTGAACTCCCAGGAGTGCCTTAACAAATACTGTTGGCACCCACCCAGTGTAAATTATCTATTAATAAGCAACATGTATTTATTACTTGATCAACCATAACATCTTTTTATAGACTACAGTAAAAAAAAGTAATTTAAAACAGGTAATTATCTATATTAGCATCTGTGCAGCAGTATACTCACAGAGAATTTTAGTTAACATACAGGTTCCTATCAGGACAGCAAGTCAACAGCAGCAGCAGATGGCTGCATTTGGGGTTAAATGCTCTTTATATTAAGGGGAAAAAACGGCAAAAGCCAACAGGTGCTAGAGAGTAGCAATGAGTAACCTCTTTCTCCTCACCTCCACTTTCCTGCAGAATTCAAATAATCACCTCGGTGATAACAAGAGACAGGGGTCTTAATTTTCATTCAAAAGTAGGAACCTTGGTGGTGGCTTTTGATTGTAGCATCAGCCTCATGGTTCCTGATGGGCTTTCAGCCTTAGGCCAAATCCTAAGGATGAAATGAGCTGTATCCTAGCCCTGTTTTCCTGTGTAACACAAGCCCGGTCCCTAACGCATCTCACTGCTTCAGCTCATATATCTGTAAGTTTGAAAAAAAAGCTGTTTAAGAGGAATGCAGAGAGGTTAAATTCATCAGCACTTTGAAATGAACTTGCAGTACTAAGCACTAGTATTCTCACTGCAAAATGAGGCCTTTTGCTGGGAAGCATCAATGCAACAGGATCGTCTACTGACAGACTTGTCAGCACTTTTAGGCAGGCTCGAGTATTAGAACATGCATTTGGCTGAACTGTTTAAACAGAATATATTCCTCACCATAAATTTTCTATGATACTGTAACTACAGAAATTCTCCTTCAAAAGCCAAACACGCCTACCTGATCTGCAAGTAGCACACAGTAGCACTTTCTCTAAAATCTAGAGAAATATTGCTGATTTTTCTGCCTGAGGAACCCACCAAACAATAATAACAACATGTTTTTCTACACTGTGGCTTGATTCCGGCTGCGCACATTTCCATTCCAGTGTCATTCGTAGTTGTTTTTAACTTCAGCGAAAAGCAAGATTTCATTTCAGCTAAGACCAGACATATCAAATTCAACTAAAAAAAAAGTGTTGGGGAGGGGAAAGGAAGGGCTGGGGAGAAAAATGAGAAGAAGGGACTGTAAAAAGAGTAAAGTGCGAATTTTCTCTGAGCTGTAACACTATCTTAGCAGCAGCAGTTAGCAGGCACAACTTTCTGGACCTCGTTTCTTCACCCCTTAGTGTTTCATCTGTACATTCTGCTGTGTGCTGGGGAGAGAGGGAAGAGATGGGGATGGCTGCTGTGGCCGCACAGCCCATGCCAGGAACCTCTTGGTACACTGGCTGCATCACCGTGTCCCTGCCCAAGTGAGCTCATGGGGCTCAGCTGGGCTCGCAGAGGTAGCGCAGACACGCAATGAACACGAGTGTCATGGAAAGTCTAAGAGGGGCACTTGTTCCAGGGCTGCCTGGACAATGAAGAATTGGCTGCCGCCCCCTCTCTCGCCCCCCAGCCCATGCCAAGGCGGGCGGCCGCCGGCACATGAATAGCAGGTCTGTTCCAGCAGCTGCGTCCTGGTCCAGCACAGAGGGAGTCTCCGGGAGCACAGGGCGCTGCGCTCCGCTGCGGCTGCTGGGGAAGAGACCGGGGGCAGGAGGATGGCCTCGGAAAGGGACAACACCAATCCTCGCGTGAGTCCATCTTGGGGAAATACCTGTGGGAGGGAGAAGCGGGGGGGAAGAGCCCCAGTTTGGGGGAAATATCCACTGCTCCTATCATTTGCTCCTCAGCTTTGGCAGCCAATTTCCTTTGAAAACTCAGTTCTGCTTTTTTCCTCTGCTCCCCTTGGAAGAGAAACCAGCGGCAGGATGTCTGCTGTGTTCTGCCAAGAGCAATTATGAGCCTTTTTCCAAAAAAATAAGGGTAAGAAGAGGGACATTACTAAAAAGAGATGCTTTTTAGGGAAGGAGGGACAGCAGAGGAAGAGATTAGCCTTCAGCCCTCAGAAGGAGGCAGCACATACTCTACAAGCTGCATAAGTCTGATCTGTCCCTCATCTCACAAAGCCTTCCTCTGTTTGGCAGAAAGTACTCTCAATCTGGAGAGGAGAAAAGGAAATAAATACAGCAAATACTGAGGGAGTGCAGAGGCCAAGGTTTCCTATGTAGGGTTTATAGAGAAACAAAACTTCTTGGTGAAGCTCTTTCAGTTCTCTGTGTTCCTATTCTGAGTGTTTGTATTTTTTAAGAAGGGTGTTTCTTATGCGCAGCGTGCGTTCTCGGAAAGGGCAACTACCCAAGGGTTTGGAAAAAAGAGACTGTTAGAGATGAAATGGAATCAAAAGCCCAGATCACAAAGACCCATCAAACCTTAGAAGGTCAAGTCCAGATCTGCACTTCAGACAACTGTGGAGAAGGGAAAAATATGAAGCATTGCCTAGGGCACAGCTTCCAGCCCGGAGTAGGTGGCATCAGGGTCCAAATTTTGCAGATGATTTTTCTGTCTGAAATGGTCTCAATCATCCTTAGACTTGGCAGTGGGGAAGTTTATCTGGGGTCACAACTTTTATTTCTTCGGCCTGCGTCAAAGAAATTAAGATGGTAAGATTTGTGCCCTTGGAAATAATCAGGACCATTATCCTTAACTAGAAAGGAGGACTGAGACTCTCCAAACCTGCAGAATCTATCTCCACTGAGATGTGAGGTGCAGAGCAGCTTTTGAAGGCCTGGGAGTAGCTATGCTCAATAATAGACACAATAAGTGAGGAGGATGAACAGTTGGTGAAAATGTACTTTATTAAGGACTGGCAGAGATAAAGGTTAGTCTTTCCTAGAACTAGACAATAAGGGGAAAAATATAGATGTCATTAAGCCAGGAACTAGTGGTAAAGAGAGGACAAGAAAATTATGCTAAACAAAAAGGTCAAATTAACACTTGTATATTAAATCGCTCAATGGAAAGTTTCAGGTTTATCATGAAGTCCAGGTATAATAGATGAAAAAAATCAGCTTCACTGATTAAAAGTCTCATAAACTACTGAAAAATCTGGGGTTTGAAGTTTTCTCTTTCAACCCATCTTGAGGTTAAGTGAAGAGCCAAAAGTGATCACCAGCATCATCGGCCTTTACAATACTCAGAGAAGTAAGCCCAGAAGGTCAAAGGTTCCTTGAGTTGCCAGACTGAAAAGAACATCCTATCTGTTTCTAGAGCAGGGAGGTGTAGAGCGTGCACCACTACACAGACTGCCCCAAGAATAACTGTGCTGCCAAGATTTTCTTTGTGACGCCTCCCAGGGAAGTCAGCAGGCAGTACAAAACACAGGTGAATGCACACAGACTCCTGCACACTTGTGATCAGGAAATACACAGTGCCAGGGGAGGCAGTGTCACCCACTGGTGTGATGGATAAAACCCCTTAACCAAACGAACGTAGTTTGGTTCGGACTCCAAAGGATGTAAAGGCCTGAGCTGCAAATGGAGCAAGAGCAACTCTGGTTTCAATCTGCTCTCTGAAAACCCACAAAGGAGCAGAGTTGACCCAGTGAGCATCGAGGCATGAGCTTGGAACACCAATCATGCGATTAACACATGAATAGCGAGTGGCTCTTCCAAGACTCATTTATCAAGGAACAAAGAAAGTTGTGGGTACAAGGAGTCTCATGCATACCTTTACTATCACATGCAATTTGACTACAAGCCAACCACTTTATTCTATAAATAAAGGCCTGAGTGAGACTTCTTTAGCTCTCCTGGCTAAGCAGCCTGACTGCATGGCAGTGATTTCCCCTTTACTGTGACGACCCTCAGGGTTGCTCCTCAAAGCAGAGACCTTTTACCAGCAGCAGATCTTTGGTAAGTGATTGATACTGCACATAACCTTGTCATATGGTAACTTTGAGTTGTGCCCTGGTAACTTTGATTTTATCTTGGTAACTTTGATTTCTTTTCTTGCTAACTTTGACTTGTGCCTTAGTAGTTTCGAATCATTGTTCAAATGATTGTGCTGTATAATAGCAGAGTGAAGCTTGCCATCGAATATTTTAAGTCACATTTTTACAACATCGTATTAAAATCACTTTCACAAATATCTTTGATGATGATTCTTGAAGTGATCTAAATCCCCATTCATGACAAATTGGTGTAGTTTGCAGAATCCTGAATCTGGGTTCAGGGCAACAGCTGAGACAAGCAGAGAGTCCTGTAAATGACTTGACTTGACAAGTGTGAGGTGAGGGGAGGAGTGGTCAGTGGCAGAGGAAAAAAAAGTGTTATTCAGTGGAAAGTACATTTCAAAGCCTCTTTAGAGTCCCTGCTCCGAGCAGTGAATGCAGAGCAGGTATCTTCTTGGAAGTTTCCAGCTGTGGGTCTGCGAAGATCTCAGGGAATGTGCACTGCACGCTGTAACGCGACTCACTCCTCCTCAAAGAGCTCCTGGATGGAGCAGCAGGAACAGTTTTGAAAGTTAACTATGATACAATATAGAAATAGGAACTTTTATTTATAGACCGAGGGTCCTGTGCCCGAAGCAGCTGCACAGTACTTCCTAGCATGTCTTACACAACATTGACATGGACAGGCTAGGCAGGTAACTAAAATTAAAACAATGGACCTTTGTGCTCACGTTGGAGACAGCAGGAAAAGGCAATCAAGATTTAAGAAGGCTCTAAGGAGAACTGATCAGTCCCCAATGTTTTTTGATTATTCTGAAGCATGAACAGGAGCTCACTCAGCAAAATTGAAAGTGTCTGTAACAGGACTCCCTCATCCAGCATGTCATCAGCCTGTGGAATTTGCCATCTCCTGGGGCAGGTTACAAGGTCAAATATTGGGGCGAGCAAACATTTAAAAGAGGTTGGGAGGTCCAGTAACAATATTTACAGTTATGCAAGCTAAAAAAGGTACCTTCAAATTCCATAAGCCAGTAGCAGGATAAAAATAAATATGCTTTTCAGTTCCCTACAGGCAATGGCACAATTGCCGACCAGAGTACAAGTGGCAGCTTGTGTGAGAGAAGTTAGACACCAGCTCTCCATAAGTGACACCTAGGACTGCTTTTTAACAGCAAGAAGTATCTCCCGTTAACCCACCTTCTCCCTTACAAAAATTCTCTTGTTCTGTGTGTTTCTAAGGAGTCTTTTTTCCATTCTGACTTCTAGGAAGACCAACAAAACCTCAAACGGTGCAGAGACAGATGCAAAAAAGAAATGGTGCTGAAATAGAAAAAAGGCACAAGACTGTGCAGCCTTACCTGATTTATGCCAGCCAGTCAAGTGCTAAGAAAATAAATAAAACTGGAATGAAAGTATTTTAATTAAAAATACTAATTTACATATTAAAAGATAAAACTTTGACAGTATTTAATCTGAAAGATGCATTTTTCTCCCCGGACGTCTCTCTTTGTGGCTTCCAAGAGAAACTTTCACCTTCCTCTATTAAACACCTGCCACTGACAAGAAACCAGGCAGAGAGCAGTATCCTGGTGAGGTATAGCAGAGTACATCCTGAGGTAGCTGGGATCTGAAAAACACATTTGGGATAGAAACAAAACAATCCAACAAGATCCCGTCACCAGTCTCCTCTTACTTCAGGAAGCACAGGTTTATAAATTAGAAGTATGGCTTTGATAGAAACACTCTGACTGACTTGTCTGCACTTCTTCATGCTATTGTCCCCCCTGACTCTCGCCTCCAACCCTTCCATAGAGATTGGCAGGGGGGGCAGGGGAGGAGACAGCCATACAGGACAGCTCTTTTCAGCAGCAAAAGGCCCATTAAATCTGTTTAGCTGTGTACCTCAGCTGCTGCAGCTCACGGTCTGGCATCTTAACACAACCCCGTTTCATCGGTGATCTGAGCTAATGTCCCAGCCCTTGAATGGGAGTGACTGAGAGAACATCCGCTCCACCACTCCCACCACAGCAGCAGTAACCGGGAGAAGCTCTGGGGACAGCTGAAACCAGTAACACTCACACATATTGCCACAGCTAGGTCTGTTAGAGCCCCAGATGGATATTGCAGAGCAGAGCAAAGATTGGGGCTGACATTAAATGGCTCCATAGTTTTATTAGGTTTATATTTTTATGTTTTCTTGCATGGGTGTTATGTTCTGTACAAATGGGTGTTTAAGGGATGCGCGCCGGATGAAATGTCATCCATGGTCATATTGCAAAAGAGGTTATATACTGTATGTTGTGTCTTTCTTTTTATAGTTTCTCAGTCTTTGGATAAAAAAAATTTACAATCCTCTGGGATGAGAAGCAGAAGTAATACCTCACCATTTAGGGAATCATTCATACTTCAAAAGTAAAAAGAGTAAACAGCTAAAATAATCATTCTGGAAAACAGACCCTACACTGAAATTTTTTGGCAGAAGTTGCTTCATGAATACCTTGAATGGAAAATACATCTGTGGAAATAAAGACAGGTTTACAAGTAACTTGCAAGAAAAAAAGATTTCAAGTAATTGCATAGTTTACTTCCAGTGCTCAGTTTTTGGCCAGATCTACAGCAGGCAGATTTTAGAAAGGCAGATAAATAGTTAGCTATAGGTGTAACAGTGTGGACTTTTCCAAAATGCCCACAAAACTATTGGAAAGTCCCCCTCATCACAGTAAATCCCATCTTTCACATCCCACTTTCAGTCTAGACCTGATAAGGGCATGCAGAGAGAGTGTTCACAGCTGGGTTAGACTTTCAGATTTTTGGTGTTTTGTGGCTTTAACTTGTGCCTCAAGGCTGTGATGTGCTTACAGGTTCCTGTTTTGGGCATGTGTTTGCCTGCTCCTGCAGCAGCAGCCAGTCTGTATTTTCTAGTGCTCCAGGACCTCTCCTCTCCTTCAGCCATTTTCTAGAATAGTGGCAGTCTTGTACGGCCAATGAAGCAAAGTGCCTGCCCCAGTGGACCTCTGTAGCATTATCTGGGTTCTGTAATTGGGGCCTGGTCTGCACTGAGAAAGAGCCTTTCAAAAAGAAACCTAAGTGCTTCAGAAAAATCCATTTCTGTCACATCTTTGTACATTGTGTGCAGTCCAGTTATCAAGAGTCTGAGAGTTTACCTCACTGTGTTTTTAACTAAACTAACTCAGGTACTCCAGCCTTTCAAACAGGACCCCACTCCCAGGGTTACACTCCATCACCTTTGATATTCATTTGACTCTGGCAAAGCTGGTTCAGAGAGATACATTCAAAGAAAATGAAACACTTTTTGGCAGGGGTAATGTTCTGGTTTGCTGTCCTGCAGTGGTTCCTGGGAGGATCCCATACCTGCCCATGACTGGGACTGCGTGGCCATGAGAGCATGGAGAGGCAACAGAATATCTCCTTTCAGTGGCAGCTACTCCTCACTTCAGACCAGTAATCTGAAGGTTCAGGTCTTGGTGTAGCCAGTGGGAGAAGCAGGGAAGGCCCTAGCAGTAACAATGATTGCTCTCACTAGTGGACGCCACCCAGACTGCAAGATTTCAGGCTGCTCCTTGAGAGTAAAGCCTTTACAGGGCTTGGGCAGAGATTCACTCTGCCCCGGTTGGTCAAAAGACAGGTGTGAAATAGATTACTACACTTTGGAGCAAGAGTGATCCTATGCTTTTGTTCCCCAGCTGCCAGGACCCAAAAGTCTGCGTAGCACTACCTATGCTGGTCCCAGAAAGCAGCAACACTCACACTAGGACACAGACAAGTGTGAGCACACGTGCTGAGAAGGAGGAGACTATTTCTCGCCATCAGTACTAATTGGTCCTTGGTTCTATTGTCAGATGCAGTATTTCTCCTGTTCCCTTTCCATTCCTCCTGCCTGCTCTACCTGGGCATGGCCAGCTTTCCCACTTAGGGTGAATGTTTGCTTAGGCCCTTCCTGAACACAGGAATAGTATTTTTCACCCTGAGGAACTGGCCTCAGGGTTTTAAGGCATGTGGGGAAGATGAGGCACGTGTGGAGTTAAATATACCCTTGGAGCATCCTTACACCAGTGTGACCTGGATCCTCACACTCCACCTTGTAGAGGGGCAGTGAAAGAAAAGTAGCAATGTCTTTTGGGAGGGAGGGAGCCTGGTCCCACACTGTGCACTGGACATGGCTGATGACCATAGCACAGCCAGAGCTCAGGTCACAACTCAAATATTAAAAGTAGAGGGGGACAAAAAATGGGCTCTGTGAAAGCAATCTGATGAAGTCCAGACACTTCTGAAGAGAAAATTGGGAGGGAAGGAGGGAATGACCTGGGTCAGGGGGTGCTGCCACACACCCTGAGGTAAGGGAAGAGAACCCCAGAGCTTGACTGCTATAAAAGTCTATTAAGAATAACAGAATTTCTTTGTAAAGCTTGTACAACTGAAGCAGGGAGAGCAGAGAGGGAGCAAGGCCCAGGGGGCACAGGCTCTCCCTGTGGGGATGGGAAGGAGGTGAACTGGCACAGGACCTGGGGTGACAAGATGGCACCTGTGCAGCACGGGGGGATTGAGGGGACACTCAGGGGCCCATGATCCACTGAGTGACAGCACGTCAGCATGGTCACACCCTGTTTGGGGGACAAGGTCAGCCATCAGCCACACCAAACCATGCCAGGACAACCAGCCTGCCGCCCCGCGCCGCTCCACCAGCTTGGCCTGGCCTGCTCGTTGGCCACCAGTGCCACTTCTCTTGTTGCACCATCTCCTCCTCAGCCACAGCCCTCAGGGGCACCATCTCTTGCCAGGCAGCCATTTCACACACCGAGATACAGATACATCCACCCACACTTGCACCTTGCAGGTCTGAGTGCACAAGGAGTGTTGGTTTTAGTGAGTAATCATAACCCTGGTTATGGTGGTGGCAACACAGCTCTCCTGGCTGGCCGACAACAAAACCTCCCACTGAGACATCTTTGTGAGTGGGAATCCTCTGCAGCATGAAATACCTGCCAAAACACACCTAAATTGAATTTTTCTATCTTTTGTCAAATAGTTGCCCTTCTCACCTTCATTCCAGCCTGTGCCCAAGAGCTAATCCATGCATGTGCTTCTCTCTGTTTGCCCCCAGCTGCCACACGGGTACAGCACCTCCCCTCCCTGGACCACCGAAAATGGAAGCCTCCAGTCCATGTCACCATTTCTCAGCCCTTCCTGTAAAATCTGTATTAATTTGCTCTGTTTCTCTTCTGAGAACCAAAAATGGGCAGTGCTGCAGGCATACAATAACCACACACAGAAGTGTGAGCTTCTCCAAGTACAAAAGGGTGAATGGGCATTTTCACTGCCATTTCCCTATGCCTGGCTTGTGAGTCAAATGTTTATAAAACTGTCTGTGAGGAAAGGCAAGACAAGAAATGAGCTCTACGACTGTAATCTAGACTGCCTCAGGTATGTAAACATATAACAGAAACGTCTGAATTGGACCCCAGAATGATGGAAGGGCCCGTGTGCAGAGGCTGCAAGATCCACATCACCAGTTACCATCCACCTTGACACACTGCTTTGAACTAGCCAAGCTATAATTCCTTGTCAAATTACATGAATCAGATACGTGAGTCTGTAATTACAGCTGTGAAAACCATTATACTCAGGATCTTAGAACTTGCTATCCAACATAACCCTTGGGGACGAAATTTCTCATGAAGCTGCTTGGGTCAAGGTTCAGTGAGTGCTGGAAATTCTGGGGGAATCCTGTTGGCAGGTTTAGAGAAATGAGAACAAGAAAATGAGATAATGTACTGGTTTGTGGCTTGTTCATGCTCTCTTGGTTTTTTCTTTATTTTTTCCCTAATATTTATGCATATTTGCCGCAGCTTTCTCTTTTGCAGTCACATAATTGAATAATATTTTGTGAGATTTAAAAAAAGGCCCAAATTCACCAGAGACCTTGATTATGAGAGAAAAACAACTGCTCCTACCAATCTAACAAGAGCCAAAGGGCACCAGCCATTCTTCTGTAACCTATGTTTTACTGAAGGTGTATTTCTGCAGAAAATAACAGCACAGCAATGCTTTCCCAGGATTTGTGTGAGAACCAGGTTCTTCTGTCCCTCGTTCTCCAAGCGTGCTATGACTATCAATGAATTTAATTTCGCAATCTCCACATGGAGCAAGAGCTGTTTTCCTGCCTATTTTACTGATATTAAGTCAGGCAGAGATGGTTAAATGACCACTGACGTACCCAAGGACACAGCAGTAGAAGGTGACAGAAGGAGGAAGGAAAGACTGAGCAGTTCTGGATGGGTGAATGGCCACGGAGCAGCAGTAGTCTTTGGTTTCATCTTTGTTCTCACTGGCTAAATTCTTAATCTCTAACAATTTTCGATGAAACCATTAAAGATGTTAATTCACACAATGTAAAGAAGAGCATTAATTGAAGTTGTCAGCAAGAGACCACACACAATTCCTTCCCTGCTGAATGTTAACTTCAACATCAGTTGGAAACAAATTTTGACACACTTTCAAAAGTTCAGGCACCGAGCTCTGTTCACACCTCTCTCTTGCTGGAACTAGAGTCACTTGACCACAGTGGTGTAGGATGAAACCCCAAAGCGAAACAAGCTGAACTATGTTAAACAGAAATTCTGACTCAGAATGACCACTCAGGTTCTTGATGCAACTTTTCAACTTGAACTTTGCACCTCCTTCTGGCTGATTCAAGATGAAATGTTCCTGCACGTCCCTGAGTGACTTCAGGCTGTGGCCACATGGTTTTTGCTGACTGAAGTTTAAACAGGGAGGTTCATCCTTCCTCATGACCACCATCAATTATTGTTGCTGCCTCAATGCAACGCTCAAAGTAATCACTCTATCAAGACTGTCTGGGCTAGGAAACCTCCATCACTGAGTGTCTAAGCTAACCCAGATCATTGTGAAAGAAGTTCATTAGGGAATATGTCTGGACAGAGACAGAAATAGCAGCTCCTTTAGACAGGCTTATCTGTCTTATTGCAATGGGATAATTGCTTGAATTCTTGAATATTTCTTGGCTGATTATGTTAGCTGAAGATCTAGTTAGTCTATGATTATCAGAAGACAACAGATAGACAATCTGGGTTCTTCACTTAGGTGTAAAAAATAAGGAAAACAGTTAACAGATACGAATGCAATAGAAACTATTCCTACCTAACATTGGCACTTGGGGCTTTTCTCATCTTTTGCCCATGGTGATACCTTGACTGCCAATCCACGCTGATCAGGGAGACATCCAGCAAAGGATTGATATGCTACAAGAAAACAGAATGTGCTGCTGTTTTCTTTTAACCAGAACAGATTTGAACTCCATCTTCACGTGCTAGATTCTTGGGAGCTGACTCTGGACCAATTCCTTAGCCAGCCCCTATTTTTGGCATGTGGTTGTGAAAAAGTTGCCGAAGGGAGTTGTGTCAAAGGGCTTTTACTTTGCTCCTAATGGCTCCACGTACAGTCTGAAGGAATCTGAAGCGCTCACGAAATGTGGTTTCCCCTCTGGTGTTTGCTGTTCAGCTGGCTCAGCAGCTCAACCATTTAAAACCATTGTGAGTGGATTTAGCACTTGTGAAATAATGCTGGCCTGTTCAGATCCAGAGAGGGATGGGCAAAGTCCACTGGTACAATAAAAGCCCCTCTTACCTCCTTCTCCTACGAGGAGCCAGGGTGCAACGGAGTTTGAGGCAGAAAACTACTCATATCCAGGTGCAGCTACACAGATATTGGGTGAAAGAGATATGGGCCTACCAAAATACAAAAAGCTAACACATGTTCAGAGGAAGGAATAATTTCAGCATCCCAGAAGCAGGGAAAAAAAAATAAAAAAGAAGAAAAAAACCCATACCAAAACAAATACACCAAAACCTCACTAAGTAAGCACAGGGAGCAAATCACGAAGGAGAAGGGAAAAAAAAGAGGAGTACAGCCCCAGAAGAGAGCTCCAGCAGGGTGTGTGCCATAAAATCACAGACTATGAACGTTAGTAAGCCAAATGAGGGGAGCAGATGCAGAAAACAGAGACTCTGTCCTCAGAAACCAGAGAAGATGGAGCGCCCCGCTTGCCCCTACTCTGAGCTACCAAGTGTAGCAAGAGGTGTGTTTTGTCTCTGAGCTGATCTAACACCCAGTTATTCTGCTGAGACCGTAAGAAAAGGAGCTATCAGGCACGCTGTAGATCTTTATCCATGTGTAGAGATTTGAACCCAGGACCAGGCTCAGACAGGCAACTCAAGAGCAGATGGCAACAAGTCTTGGTGGCTACTAATTAGACTAGCTTTTGGCTAGTGACATTGACTTGAGGAGCCCTCTGATTCATTTCCAAGCCCCTCTGCCCTGCCTTCAGCCACAAGCCCCCAGCCATCACCCTGAGTTACTGAACAGGGTCAGTCCTATGGTGTTCCCTTTTCTGGGCCGTGGCAAAGCTGCAGTTCCCTTGCAGGCCCCTCCCTGGGAAGGGGAGTGGGCTCGGGGCTCGGCTGCGGGCCAGCGTGGTGGTGAACTCAGGTGCTTACGGCCAGGGTGGAGCAGGGCCGTCCCAAAGCGCTTCCTCTTGCTCACTCACACAACAACAAACAGGGACATTATCTCTCCTGGGGGAGCAGCTGACTCAGACGCTTGGCCAGATGCAGGGAAAGGTGTCCCTGTCATCGCCAACAGCAAAGAATGGCTAAAAAAAAAAAAAAAAAAGATGCATCACTCTGTGGCTGCAAATTATAACAATACATTCCTCCTTATTTTGATCCAAAAGCAATTTTTTTTCTTCCTTTGTTCCCCTTCCTGTGTTTTCCTATCTGATGAGAACTTGTTTCTCAGCTAGGAGCCTGGTCAGTCTGTTATTGGTGTGCCTAATATCATTTTTATGTTCCTCCCATTTTTTTGTTTTACATATTATCAAATGACTTATGAAAAGTAAAGTTCAGCCAACTAAACCTCAAAGGAGTTATGCAAGAGCAAGGAACACTGAGCTTTACCACAAGCCCTGTACATTAAACATGCATGTCCATGGGTTGATAAATCTGTTTATGGAGTACATTGTGGGTACATAGAGATGCAGATATGGCTGGCAGGTGCTGTTCCCAGTGGCTATCCCTAAATCAAAAGACGCTGTCTCCAGTGCTACTCTTGACCTCTCTGAGAACTGAGGGGCAGTATCTGGCCGAGTAACTCCTCCAGCTGTATCAGTCAATTCCATACAGATGATACAATTCCATACACATGATACATTTGTACCCTGCACACTGACAAAGTACTTCTCTCTTGTTATCATCTGCTCAGTGGGCGTAATTGTAAGGCTGATTCAGCAGAAATGAGAGCCGTACTTGTGGGAAGTTTGTGTCAGGACCAGCCAAACACACAGGCTAAGAGAAGGCTGTGATTTACTGATCACAATCTTTGTGTGGAAACATCTGTGTCCTTTAAAGGCCCTCTTCTCGGTGCATTGCGAAGGGCATTAGGACTCTGTGACTCCTCTTGGTTGGGCTGTAGATGATACTTTGTGGACACAAAATTGTGGGAATGTTGTATCTGTTACAAAGCAGCATTCAGTCTGCCTTTTGCCCAAGGCACACGCGTTACGAACACAGCCAATGCTAACATGTTGATACCTGTGAGCAGAGGGAAATTCACATTCTGTACTCAAGTGCTGCAGAGCTGAGGTGTTGAGATGATGTAGGGAGGGCAGAAGATGGATTACAAGGTAAAAGGTCTTCAAAAGGCCCAAGAAAACAAAACTGTTTGGTGCCAGAGTCAAAAACTGGAGAGAACAATTAAAATGATTTCACTAAATATTTATCTCCCTGTCAGGTAGGGATAAATATATATTAAAAGTCACTGGTCATGACAATCATACTAATAAGTGCAAAAAAGTTTCTGTTGCCCACTTTTCTCTGGTCGTGCTAGCAGCAGCCTCAAACAGAGTATCAGGGTGCTGAAACAGAATATGAGATGCCATGGATAAGAAAAAGAGGCAAACTGGCATTTCTTTCTGTTGGGTTTTATTTGGATTTTTTTTTTTCAGGGAAAGAACAACAACAACAAAAAAGACTGTAGTGGGTGCACAGAAAGGCACCACAAAACCCCAAGGCTGCTGCACAACATATTGACAGTAAAGCTGAGCTGCTCCAACAGGGGTGAGCTCTGCGGGGGGAGGCAGAAACCCAGAAAGAAAGGGTGTGATCAGACGTGAATAAACCACAGGGATAAACTCCTCAATCATTTTGTGCTAGGTATGTGTAAATGTTTCAATGCATAACTAGAACTGGGAGCTAATATGAGCCCTTTGTCTAAGCCCAGGCCAATTAAAGACCACCACAACTGCCCTTCAAACACTGTCATTCAGTGCCCAGCCTGCCCTACATGGTCCAGGATTTTTCTTCCTCCTCCCTATCTCTTTCATCCCTCCTCAAACATTAAGGATTTCATTTGGACACAGCATTTTGGCTATCCCCTTACAAGGATCCAGCTTTGGTACACGATGCACACTGAGTGAACTCCACCTGAAATCCAGGGCATTTGTTCTGCATCAGTGGTTCCCACTTCTTCTGTCCTTTGGCCATCTTGAAGGGAGAAACTACAGGATAAATGCTAGGTACAGTGAGAAAGGAATCATAAGAAACTTCAGTTCCTGCAAAGCTTTGTTTTCCCACTCCAAAAACTTAACGTGTTCAGTTATGAATGTGAATGCTTTCTTCAGAACGAGACTATTTGCAGAATCTGGGCGTTCAATTTTCAGAGGAATGGTTATTCTGCTTTAATCTCCTCCCATTCCTATTCTGGCTCTGAGGTATTTGCTTCCCCAATACAGTCTCCTAGGAAGGCCTCATTTGCTACACCTCTTTCCAAAGGTCTCTCAAAGCAACGTCTACTCAGGAGATCTCAGAAAAACACAACTGTCACTAAGGGAAAGATTTGGGCCTCCCTTTAATTTCTGCCATGCTGTACTATAGCTCCTCATTATAAAGTTAGCTCTTAAAGGTTCTTTGTCTCTGCAGGGTTGAAAGTTGCTGACTGAATGTCTGCAACCAATTTTCCACCAGTCCTCCTTTAACTGGCCATTGTCAGCTATGCAAAGTGTTTGCATAATGCTACAAGATCATTCACACATCAATCTTATTTTACATTTTGAACCTGTTTTGCAAAGGGGTTAATGAGAAAACAAAACACAACCTGAATAATAAGTCACCAGAAAAAACCACTATCCTAATCCTTTAATATAGAGCCAGAACAGCAGTTCTTTTCACAGGGGGAAGGGGACGGACGTTCTTCTAATCTGAGAATGTAATTCCCAGGGACAGTGTATGAGAAAACAGCAGTAATCTACAGAACACCCAGGAACAGTTGTTGAAAGATTCCCAGGGTGTTACTTTTGGCAGGACATCAGGTTCCAATAAAACCCTCTGAAAACACTAGCCTAACAACAACAACGATAATAATATTTTACACAGATGAAGGGTCTTTTATCTAAGGCTCACTGCAAATGATGAACGAGCTTCTTGAGGAGGGGCAAATGAAACTGATGCTCCACAGATACTGCCACTGATTTGGCCATGTAGAAAATAGGTTACTGTGTACAGACTTCAGAGGGCACACAGAAAAGAGTTAACATGTAAAGGCAAGCTTGGGAACATTCTTCATGGAGAACTTCCACAGGCATTGTAATGTATTTCTTAATGTTTTCAGTAAATCAACTGCTGCCATTCCACATACACAATCTGAGCACCCAAACCAGGCAACCCACGATTGCACTGTGCAAATACACAGAGCACTTGGGGAGTTCATTCACACCTACTTGATTCTAATGTGAAATTCTATGTACTGTGCTTCAATTCCTTCTTGGCACGCTCTTGTATGTTTACTGAGCCTAGTCCGGACTCTAAATATGCACATAACCGTATATAAGTGTATGAAAAATTATGGACTGGAAGTGAGAGATTGGTGTAGGCTGCTTGTGAATTGCTGGAAGTTTTGGATCCAGACTTTTACTTTGTAATGTGAGCTCATCTCTGCAGGGCAGCTACTCCACAGAGTGGACACCTTTCACAAAACCTGAAATTCTGCATCACTCTGGGCCACATATGAATCTCAGCCTATATTTCATATGCCATACTGTGAAGATGTTGCTTGTGGTGCCACAGTAGCAAAACCTGCAGCGAAATACAGCTTCTACTGCATCATTAACAGTTTTTATGGCTGAATTGGGTTGCATATGACTTTTTGGCACGAACATATCATCAAATGTTGCTGCCCTGACCTTACCTAAGTGACCTCAAGAGGACAACATACATGGAGATAAAGTGGTTCTTTTCCTCAGGGTCTCTCAGTTTATATTTCACATGAGGATTACATCTTGCTCTTTGTAGCCACTTTCAGAGTCAACACCTTTCTCATTTCCCAGCCCAGCACTCTCCTCAGACAGCAAAAGCTGTTGAGTAGTCATTGCCTGGGGTACGGAGACACTGAAATTCCTACTCACTGCTTACACGAAGGAAATGATGAGAAACCAGTCATGTTTCCTCTGTGTCATAAGGGTAACAACAATAGCAACGAAGGCTTTGTCAAGACACCCCCAGTCTAAGCAGTGACTAACAACCAGAAAGATTAGATATCAGGATGATCTAATGGCTTGCTGCTCCCAAAAGGGGGAGGCCCTGCTCCACTTCAGCCTATGACCCTTTGCTCCCTCCTTATCTCCTGCTCCCAGAGACACAGCCCACCTTGCCCTTGTGCTGGAATTTGCCGAACCCTTCTCACAGATAATTCAGCTCATTAAAGCTGGAGAAAATGCTCTCTTTCTAATTTTTTAAAAGATTTTATTTATTTATTTTAATTTAGCTTATCTTATTGAGCTGGTTTGGCTCAGAAGAGAGTCTTACGAAAGCAAAAGTGCAAGAGAGCACAAGACTCACAGCAGGAGCATTTGCTCTGGACTCTTAGATCACCATAGCTACAAGGTGTAACCCTCAGAGTTGTACAGAAGATACTCTGTGGCCGCTAGTTTCACTTTTTTCTTATTGTTGACCATAGCTACTTTCTGAGATAATTCAGCCAAGTCAGGAGGCAGATTAGCAGAATAACTGGTGTAATTCTGAAGTTGTATTCGGCTGCAAATGCAGAAGAGAGAATATTTCTGGCCTCTTAGAGATGTATTATACAATACCACAAAAGAACGAAGCGGGGCAATTAGAATTGATGACACACAACTGGGATAGTTTTTATGGGTTGAACATTCCACGATGGCAGGGCATCACAGCCTCTAAGGGCTGTGTAATGCTTTACTCCCTATCAGATATACCCACATGGCTTCCCTGTGGCTTGAGACAGCATCCATCACTAAGCTAAAATACAGA
Source organism: Corvus moneduloides (assembly GCF_009650955.1). Classification (NCBI taxonomy): domain Eukaryota; kingdom Metazoa; phylum Chordata; class Aves; order Passeriformes; family Corvidae; genus Corvus; species Corvus moneduloides. The sequence goes on from NC_045479.1 coordinate 6,460,983, forward strand.
GAAGCTCAACAAGCATCATGAGTCACTGTGGCATTCAAGTCCATTTTCTCTGTCCAGTTTTGCATGCCCTAGAGCTGGAGGGCACCTGGTCAGGATCCTTAAAGGACCTTCAACGCCAGCATCACTGGAGTGTTTTTGGCTCCCTACAAATGCACAGGCATTTGTTCCTTTTGGCACTCAGCTCCTGTACAGAGGTGACAGATGTGGAAGGGCTGTTGTTAGACACAGGTTAGAAGTTTACAAATTGGTCTTAGCAGCTGTATTTGGAAGCTAAATTCTGAGAAAATGAACTGCTCCCATCCTTCCAGATTCTGCTTTTGAACAGCCCTATAGTTATGGTCAGAGATTAGAGAGATTTTTGTGGTGTTAAAAGAATGTTTTGCGATTTCTTGTCCAGCCATCTGCCCTCAAAACTGAGCAGATGACTCACCAGCATTCACCTCCATTTGTTACTGAGCTACAACTCTTATCCCCTCGGCTTCTTGTGAAGTTCCACTCTGTATCTTTTCAGAAGCAGAGCCTGTTCTAATGTGAAAGAACAAACAAGTTGTGGGAAGCAGCTCAGAATTCAAGTTTTCGAAAGCTCTCCTGTTAAATTCCCTATGAGCTCGTGTGCACGTATTCACAGAGGCATTTGCACACATAAATCACTGCTTGCTTACATCTGGCACACGCAAAGAGCACGCTGCTTGGCACACTGCTTACGTGTGCTTCAACTACTCACTGCAGGCAGCTCTGCAGATAAGTTTGAGGAAGTTCCTTTATAATCAGGAGACACAAAACCTTACTGACTATTTTGCTGATATATCTTTATGTATCAGGCTCACTGTTGCCTGCCACTTCCCGATGAAGTTTCTGCAGCCTTGCACCCATGGGATTATCAAAAGAGGTGCTTTTAATTCTTGGGAAGTAGAAAAGATATTTCCACATCCCAGATGTTATTTGTTTACCTTGCTGTACCTATAAGTGATCACAATTTGACCAAGCTTCAATTTCAAGAAAAGCAGATATCTAAAGCAACAAATACCATCTTACCCAGACCACACCATCCCACCCAGGCTGAAAAGTTTACTGCAGTCTCACAGAAGCAGCTCACTACTTTGCTTGCATATTCAGCCCCAAATATAGAAGATATGGCCAGAGAAGTTCAAGCTAAAAATACCAATCTCATGCCATATCTAAGTTACTTTTACCACCTTGTACCAGGGTAAGTGCAAGTTGAGTGGATTTTTCAGAGTGGTTTGTGAAAATTCCTTTGTAGTACAACATTGATCGTACCTCTTTCAACTGTAATATTTTTTTTTCCCCTGCAAATGGGTCAGATTCCTTCTGGGTCCTAAACGACAGCTTTTGAGAAAGGAATATTTCTTTTACTCTTAACCTGGAAATTTACAATCTGGTCAGAACTGCTTTTGAGTTATGCAAGTCCAGATCTGTACTCCTTTCATAATTGTCTACCATGGTAACAAAGAGGGCAGCCCCATGTCTGGTCCCTCAAGCTCTGTACTTGTGCCAAAGATAACCAGTTATACTGGCATAATTAATTTTGATGCATTAATAGCACAACAGTTTTTGTCTTTACCAGCCAGAATATTTGCCAGTAGGATTTGGCAAACATAATTTAACAAAGTTTTTTCCTCTGCTAAGAGGAAGAACAATTCCTGATTTTAAAGAACAGGAGAGGAATCCTCACTTAGGGATTAATCATCACTTTGTAACTCCTGCAAAATTCACACTCCAGGCTCTGATTTAGTTATACACAATTGCTCTGGCTTACTAATTAAGAATAACATGGGTATTAGCCTTTCTTCTTTTAGGTTTTTAAATTGCTGATTTAAAACTTCTCTTGGTGTGAGAAGCATTGCTAAATATCTGAAGTGTAAAATAGCAAGGACATTTGCATTTCCAGCCAAACCCACAGGGGTCGGAAAGAAAGGCATGATTTACATTCAGTACCTCCGCCTATAACCTGGAGGACATCTGGAACTCTTCAACCTCCACTCTATGAGAAAGGGACTTCTCTCCTGAGGCAACAAAGCAGATTCATAATTTGACTCTATTTGTTGTCACTGAGGGGGCTTGAGCTTGAAATTATCAATTCCCTCCTACGACTTGTATACGAGACAAAGCAAGAAGTGCTCCAGAGACACATGGAGCTGACACTTACAAAGCCTTTCTTGGTCTTTCACTCGAGTTCCTAACAGGTATCCAGCTTTTCAGCTCGTGGGTTTTCCCAACTATCCTGAGTCACACTCTGTTTATTGTGAATGGAAACGAAAGGAAAATGGTTTCTCCATCTTACTTTAGGAAAAAAAAACCCCAACCCTTCCCTTTCTAATCTAAAGTAGATTTCAATGAATCCCACTCACTTATCAGTACCAATAAGGCCACTCTTATGGTGGGGAGAAGATGATTTACAAGGGTCAGGCTACCACATCTGCTGGACTTTAATCTGGTCCTTTACGAGAGGAGTTTGATAGTGCTGCTGAATGGCAGGGGTGATAACTCATCTCAGCCTCGTTAACGCAACATTTCTTCTAGTAACTTGTTATTAAGAAATATGTGATCAACTTTGGCTTCAGTACTGTGTAGGGATTTATTATTTTCCTGATTCCCTTGAGCCTGGTTTGATAGTGGTTTTGAGTTATGAAATTTGATGCCAACTTTGATTCGTTTGCATCAATAGCCTTTTTTTCCCTCAAAAAAGCTCTCTCTTTGTTCACTCCTTCATGCACTTGCTAATCTCTTTGTACCTGCAGAATTTCTTTATTATAATAATAATAATAATAATAATAAAAAATGGCAGCACACAGGATTTCTTGCTGTACCAAACCAAAGCACCCAAGAATACACGGCAACCTGGGAAACACGCAGAGATGTGAGTAAGAGGAGATGGGTGAGATGGATGATAAGCCCGGAGGCAGTGGCAGAATGAAGCATGGGCACAAGGAGCACAGGAGCAGGGGCAGGCCTGGAGGCAGCCATTAGGCAAATAAGGCACATCCAACCCTATCCCATCATGAGGGGTTCCACAGGGAGCCACGTGAGCCTTTCTGATTGACTCTGATGAAGGGATGCTGGAAGTAGATAGTTAAAGCATTTCAGCTGGGACATCCTCAAGACACAGTAAACATTCCCACTGGAATGAGCTACTCCTTCTGTGTCAAGACGCAACAGGACGTTGACTGAGCACTCGTGCTAAAGATGATTGTGGTATGTGGGGTCATGGGGGGAAATGGTGGTGGAGCAGCATCTACTTTACTCCTCAGGAACTTTCAGACACGTCTGTAAGGCTTGCACATTGCATAACCTCCTGCCACAGTAGCAGAAAGGGTTTGGGGGGGGGTCTTTGGCATGGAAAGAAATGAACAGGATGAAAACCATTTGTACTGACACCACTACTAGATTTCATTGTGCTCTGTCTCTCTATGGGAGCCTGGATTCCCAAAGGAAAAGAACTGCCAGGAAGGTCCTTTCTGTGCATTTTTCCAGGTAGCTGCAATAATTTCTTTCATATGGAGATGTCGTTTCCACATGGCAGTGATTTCTCAGTGAGTTCAAGATTCTACTCCTGAGAGTGCAGACTTGCAAGCTGTCCAGAACACAAGGCAGTCTGAATGGGGCTGCTTGTTCATTTAACCGTCAAATGTATAGCTGAGGTAAGAAGTGCTTTCTCCATTTCCCCCTCTATTTCTAGGTGTACTCCAAGGGATTAAATGCATTTTGAAAAGTACTCATGCTCTGTTTGCAGTAGCAGCTATCCCTTACCCCAGCTGTAGCTGGAAAAGCTGAGATCTGCTGCAGTGATTTTGCTAACATTCCAGTGACCTGACTATCTACAGGGACAGGGCATTTCTGATAGCAAGCCCTTAATTCTTCATTCTGTAGACCCAGCTGGTCCACAGAGGCTGACATCATTTGACCACAAAATATAATGCTAACCACCACGTTTTTTGCCAAAATATAATTTGATAGCTCAACACATGAAAATTTCTTTTGGAATCAGTGTCCACTATATATGCTATTATTCACCAGTGGCATGCATTCAATGTCTCTATGCAATCATCCAGCAGTCTTTTTTCTATGGATATATTTGCCAAGATGAAAAACAAGGAAAAATTTAAACCATTTCCAATGTCTTTCCAACTGTTGGACTATGTTTTCTGAACCACATTGTTGAGTTGTGACCTAAATTGATGAATATTCTGTGGAGCAGCTGCTATTCAAACAGTTATTCTCCATTTTCTTTTCTGATTATGATCTGTAAGCCACTGAACATGAATATTATCAGGTGGGGCTACACATGTGGACAATCTGGGTTCATTACAAAGCAGGTCATAAGGGAAGTTACTTCTTCCCCTGTAGTCTAGAATGATTTTATAGCCTTTTTTGGAATGAAGAGTTCTCTTTCAACAAAAAAAAGTCCATCTTTGCAAATATATGCTTGTGTTGCTATTGCCAGTTTGACAACTGTGACATATGAACATTTCACAGGAAATGTGGAGGTTTTTTGGGTTTGTATTTTTCTTCCCCCGGGCAGCTCAGAGTCCTGAAAGAGCTGCTGATGAAATATTGAACAAGTGTTGTTAACATCTACTTGCAGCAATATAACAGCTCAGCTATAAGTTTTAGTCAGAATAAAATCTTGATACGGAATAGTTTTCCACTGGAAAAACTTCCAATGAATCTTTTTGAAACTGTGTTGAGAATACCAAAATTTGTGAAAGTTTTCCATCTAAATATTTCAGGATGAGACATCTAATCTTTTCACTTCGAAATAGCTCTTTATTTTGTATTCGATTGACCTGGTATTTTATGTCACAAGACATTTAAAATATTTTTGGGGTAGTTGAAACATTTTCTCTCAACATAATATCGGATATTTTTCCCCTTTAACCTTTCTTTCCCAGACAATTTTGAAGCACTAAGCATCATCCTTCCAGATCAGAACAAAGTGAATGTAACCAAGTAATGAGTGCGTGTTGCGCGCTCTCCTCTGGGTCCGAGCCACGCAAGGTCTGGATCAGTTACAGCTTTCTGCTGAAAACCTTGGCTCCTCACCTCAGGCTGCAGGGACTCCCATGATCAGCTTTGGACATCCTCTAGTTAAGGCTTCAGTGTCCAGGCATTGGCTATCACAACAGTATCTATACTCCCTGCATTCTGCAACTCTAGCACTGTAAGAACAACTGTGTGGTCTTAGTAAACACAGAGCAAATTCCAAACTCTGCAGCAAGATACCTTGAACAAGCACTTTGTGCCTATAATACATTGATTAATAAAATAGAGGAGTTCAGATGTGTGGAGGACTGAGATTTTCTGCATAAAATGTTTCCCTTTCTTGATCTTGAAAAACAGAGGAAGACCTAAACGCGGTCAGTTATCTCCCAGGTAATTATTGGTTATATGTAACTCTTGGTTGAGATGCAAGTTTTTTCCAGCTGAACAGAAGAGTTTTAACAACACTACAAGAAATTCAGTGATGGTTGCTAGAGCATGTAATTGAGGTTGTTACAAGTAAACACCAGCAAGAGCTGGGTATTTACCAGCTAAACCCAGCAACTACCCACAGTTTCAGCACATCCTAACAACCAGCCCCTTTCTAACCTGTTCTCAAAAGGTTTACCTCTTCAAAGAATCATAGAATGGTTAGGGTTGGAATCCCCCCAGCCATGGGCAGGGACTCATTCCACTAGACCAGGTTATACCCAGCCTGGCCCTGAACATTTCCAGGGATGGGGAGTCCACAAACCCTCTGGGCAACCTGTTCTAGCACCTTACCACCCCTACAGTAAAGAATTTCTTCCTAATATCTACTGTAAACCTGTCCTCCTTCAGCTTAAGGCCCTTCACCCTCGCCCTATCCCTGCATGCCCTCGGAAAATGTCCTTCTCCCTCTCTCTCATAGGCCCCTTTTAGGTGGAGGAAAGAGCTCCAAGGCTTATCTAAAGCCTTCTCTTCTCCAGGCTGAACAATCCCAACCCTCCCAACCTGTTTCCATAGGAGAGGAGCTCCAGCCCTGTGATCAACTCAGTGTCCTCCTCTGGACTTGTTCCAGCAGGCCAACACCTTTCCTGTGCTGGGGGCCTGGGAGCTGGATGCAGTGCTCCAGGTGGGCTCTCACAGGAGCACTGATGCATAGCATCACCTTGCTGCAGTGCAGAAGAGTGAAGCAGAGGAGTGTTGAAGTTCAGGATTTGACTCAGATAATGACCATGCCTCTGCCACTGTGTTTTTGTGCTGCTCCCAGCTATGCAGATATCTCTGCAGATGTTTGCCATGCACAGTTTGGCCGGGCAGGCTTAGCTGCTGCACAGCAGGCAGATGTATTCTGTTGCAGTAACCATGACAGGAAAAGACAAATCAAGCAGATCCTTCAGGCGGCTCAATACCCATCCAGCTTGTCATGCAACTGCAGCAGTATGAGTACAGTTCCATTGCCTTTTCAAGGGACACAGACCCAGTTAAGCTTTGGATAATCCTGCTGACCTGCCATTTACATCTTTGGGATATCATTATAGCTAGGTGAATCCATTCAACAAAAGAAACTTTTGATGTCAGGACACAACCAGATCTGAATGAGGCACGGCCTTTACCGTCTATTTAACTCTACAATTTATTGTCTTTTAAAGCCATGCTAGATTATTTATGGAGAGGAAACTAATAAAAGATAAAGATAGATGGCAGAGGTTTTAGAATGTGTGCTGTTCTCTGGCAAGAAGCTACGCAAAAGCAGAGGAGTCGCTGCAGGGAAAATACAGCTTCTCTAAAAAAAAAATATCCCAATATCCAGTATTAAGAGAAATGTACTTTGTCATAATCACATGGCAAGGTCCTTATAAACACCCTTGATTTTGGAATGTCTTAAATTCACACTTTTTGGCATCGATATCCTGATCCCACATATCCGTTTGAACAAAGATGATAAACAGATTACTCAATTAAAGTGAAGAATTGACTAACTTTACCTCAGTGTAATAGGTGGCCAGAATTGCTGCTATATCAGCAGCAAAGCTGACTCAAGTTTACCAGTGTACAGCAATGCATTTCAGAAGTTTAGGAAGAGAAACAGATACTCAGGAGTCCTTGGGGAGCACTGAATTATTCAGTGTTGCCTTCTGAGTAAGGCTGATGCTGCACCACTTGGCTGCTTCTGTACCAAATCCAGTAACTGGTATTTGACTGGAGCATATGAAGGTGTTGCGTCTTAATTTAAAGATTTCAAGAGATGGAGAATTTACCCCCTCTCTTGGCAAGTTATCTCCCTGTCCTCATTTTCAATTTAAATTTAACCTCAATTCAGCTTCCTGTTAGAAGGGGTTTGTATGCATTCTCCAGCAATATTACAAAGTTGGTTTAGTACCTGATACTTATTAAACCTGAATTAACTTTTCCTTTAAGCAGGACAGCTGGATCTCTCTCAGTTTCCCATCACAAGGTATTTTACAGCATCTTCACAATTTGTATGTCCTTTTCTGTGCACTCTCCAGATTTTATAGATTTCTCAGCTGTGAGCAAGTTTCTCACAACATTGTGATATTAAACAAATTAATCTTATGAACGCAGGTCTGCTCCTGTCATCACTGCAGAACTGCTGTGTCCCACAGAAAGCTCACGTTCAGTGCTAGTTCCATTAGGACCCTTAAATCCATTTCTGAAACTGCCTTCCAGTTGGATGCTTCTTAATGCTCATAAGCTGTATTTCACTTGAGTCGTACCTAGCAATTACTAGAAAGACTAGATATGAAAAATAGTTACAGTAACCCTTATTATTTCATGCCATATCAATGCAAACTGGCCTGGCAAAATTACCTGGAGTGTGGCCACGTTGATTAGAATCAAGTTACTCATTCATACTGGCTCATCTGAGGCTGGTTTCACTTCATGACACACAAAGCTCAGTGATCCCCTCTTGCCTTCCCAACCTCCACAAATAAATATGAATAGATTTTTGTTAAATAGCATTAGTTTCACTTGCTCCCTTAGCCATATTTGCAGCCTCATGGCCCACATGCCCTCCATCACAGGCTGCCTCTCACATATTCTATTCTCCAGGCCTGCAAGAGTCTTTTATAACACTTATTTTAAGCCAGCTTTGGGCTCAAGAAACGACACAGATAAAAATACTGAGCTGCCTCAGCACAGCAGCAGTCAACACGTCAAACCCAGTTTGGATGGTTCCAGCTCTAGCACTCAACATTTGTGCCAAACCCAGCTATAGCACCAGCTAATTCTGGCCAACAGAGCACATCAGTGGGGCTCATAAAGGGCTGCAAAGGGCAAGAAATCTGACAGAGTATCATTTAACACAATGAATATTCTCAAATAATATTTTCTGAAACAAAAAAAATAATGCCCAAAAAGCCAAACCTCACTTTCTACTGGGCACAATATTTTCTATTCCCTTACCTGCTCTGCTAGTTGAATCCCATATCAAACTTTCTCATTATTTGCCCTCTGCTATCAAAGAAGCTGAGATAGGATTACTGAGGTCATCAAAGCCTCTCTCTGAGGTATCTCTCCTCTAGACTCAAAAGTCTCCATATTGCTCAAAAACTTATTAAAAGTTAGCAAGAGAAAGCTGTGCACCTCACACAGCTCTTTTGCTTGCCTGGTGCTGTTTAGGCATGCTGGGCTTTATTTTTTTATTCTTTATGGCTGCTGGTTTTCATCTTTCATGGCTATTTGTGAGGGCTGGAAAGTATTTCTGCATTCCCGTGATGCTTGATTACATTGCTCTGATTTTCTTTAAGCACAAAAGAGAACTACTGAGTATTTCTGCTGTTCCTGAATCATTAAGACTTTCACCATCTTCTGCTAAGCAAGTGAGCCATACCATTGTTAGAAAATACTTTACTGCTGTTACCCTTTAAAATGCCCTACTGCCCTTAGGCTGCAAGGTAGAGGCTTCTTTTGCTCCCTTTCACGTCTTTCCCTTCTTTATATTTCCATAGGCTCTAATTTACATAATTGCTGCCTCCTTCCTCTTTCTTCTCCTCTTCCCCATTTATCTTACATATCTTGAAGCTGCCTTTACTTCCTCACTTAACAAGGAGGTGCCGCTGACCAAAGATGTCCTTGTTCACCATTATGAAATTGTGGTTTTTAGTCATCTAGTAAAGTTTCCTAGAATAATTTCTAGTTTTCATTCACTTTTTCCTGTCTAGATCTCACAACTTCTGTCTGAACTTCTCTTCCCAAACACATTCATTCAACATTTTCTTGGTTGCTGGGCAAAATAGGCCATGGGGAGCATCAGACACAAAACTAGACAGAGATGCAGGAAACAGACTAGAGAGTAAATCTTGTGTCTTTCCTTAGACAAGTTAGAAGATGGAAAGTTCTTCATTTAACATCCTGACATTTCTTGTTTTTCTAACAAGAAAAAATGAGATTATTTTCAATGTCTCTTCAGAATAGGCTGGACTAGGGTTCAGGTCCTGTTCTCATTCACTCTAATTACAGAGTCATTACCAGGAATTACTAAGCTTGAACAGGCAGTCTCTTTTCTAGGAATTAACCAGCTCCACTCGGTTTGAAAATTATTGGAAATATGTTTTAGGCAGTACTGCCAAAGAAAAGAGAGGCTACTGGGAAAATGAGATTAAAAAGTCTAGAAGTTTAAATAAGCACTAAAATACCAAGTACTTACTTACTCATTCCTGTTAAACTTTTCAGAAGCTTGTGAATGTCTTGGGGTGACTTTATGATGTGTATCCCATATTGCTGCCCTGTGCCCAGAAATTAATTTTTGTACCTTTCTATGCCTTTAAACTGGGCCTGAGAGGGGGAAGGAAAAACCGAGCACCCCCAGACAGTGCTTTGTTAATAGCAGTGATAATTAAATGTGCTGTTAGTCCAGCTGTGTTGGACTGGGGAGTCCTGGGGGAAAACACTAAGACATAGCATTACCTTCCCAGATTTTTAGGACTGACTTGGTGAAAGATGGAAAACGTATAGTGTCCCCTAAAAAGCTGAGAACAGATGAATGAAGTTGCCCCATTGATGCTCCTCCTTCCTGTTACATGCTGGGTTTGAGAATCATAAGGAAGAAAAGGACAAGTGTACGTGACGATGCAGAAGTTTACCAGAGCTGAAAGGACTAATGATTATGAAATTAGAGTCTTGATTACAGCTGAGCACTCATTAAGCAAAAATGTGGCAGGAATACAAAGCTAATTCTTGGTAGAGTTTTTTTTCTGTTTGAGGGCAAGTATGATAACACACAACAAAAGGAGCATTCAGCTATGCATAAGCACAACTACTAAATAGCTTTTCGGGTTTTGTTTTCTGGGTGGTGGGGACTTTTTGTTTGTTTGGGTTTTTTCTCCTTTTTTTTCCTCCTTAAATCAAGTTGTCTGCAATAGCATGAGGGAAGAGGAAAAAAGGAAGAGAACGGTTGAGAAAATAGTCTTCCTAATAAACATTATAGAAACTTTGCTCCAACATCATAGCTACTTACTTGATACTAATGCTGCTGTTTGTAGGGAAATAAAATAGTGCACAAAACAGGTAAAAATGGCTAGTAGCCAGGAAAAATTAAAAACACAGCAGAAGGAACCAAGGGTTTGGGATATGCAGTAAACGTGGATGTGTCAGGAGGAAAATGACAATTGTCAACCTGAGGGAAAGACTTCTTCATCCCAGGCATGCTACTGGTACTTCAGGCCATATAACTGATGCAAGGGCTGAGTTTTGTGTTTCATGTATAATGCAACAGGAGAAATGATTCCAGTGCAGGAATAAAAAAGTTGATTATTTTCCATCAACCCAGCCTCCTTTCTTATCTGGTTTTAAAGTTTTAAATCTCTTTCCAGACTAAAATAACACCCACATAGTCCTATCCCCGCTGGACTTGAATTTAGTTATCTTGGAAACACAATGATGAAATGATACTGCAACTATTTCTCAGTTATGGTGAAACCAAGAACACCTTATGAAAAAAAAAGGTTTAACTGGGACAGAGAACAAACTAGCTACTAAATATTTTACTACAGGAGAAGATCTGGAACATACACAATTGGTGCAGCAGATTTGGTTTTCTGTGCTATTGGCAATTCTTTTTTAAAAATTAGGTCACTTTTTTAAGGAAACATCAGTAACCGGCATACGTGGAGATTATACACTGCAGCTTGAAAGGAAAGTGCTTTTTAACAGTAGCACTTCCCACCTGTGTCTACTGTTTCTCAGCATACAACAGAAGATTTGTTCAATTGGAGTGGCTGTATTTAGTCTCATGTTTACACTTCTCTACAGCTGAATGCTAAATCAGTCATCGCATTGTCATAATTCTTTAAGCTTAGCTGTTTGGTTTTTCTTTTCTACTCACTGTTCCTCTACACATTCCTTCAAATCACGGGAAAATTTACTTTGAACACAGCTATTTGACTTTTTTTCTGGGAAAGACTGTCTCCTGCTTCAGAAATATACATCTAGAGAGATATAGATACATCTATGCAAGGTATATGTATTGGCTCTTATAAACCAAAAAGCCAAGAGTAGGTACTGTGGCTGACTGCAGAACACTTGTTCTCTACCCAGTCTAATACAGATTTATCCTTACTTAACCTTTGACATCCATCTCCGAAACACACCTTTGAGATCTCTAGGAAAAAACCAAATCTCTCTGATGGTGGTCCAATATTGCAGTAGGTTGCTCAGGGAGGTTTTGGAGACCCCATCCATTTAACACTTCAGTGATATGACCCTGAGGAACTTTAGGTATCTCCACACTTGGCCGAGTTTTGAGCAGAGCTCTGGACCTGATGACCTCCAAAGGTGACTGTTTGCTTTAGTACCAGGAGCAGCAATGAATCTCATCTCCAGTGATCTCCACTGGCAAGTGTAAAGTGGTGCAGTCTCGTGCTGGGATCAGGCACTCTGGATGGGCTGCTGGTGATGCCCGGAGCGACCATGAAGCTTGGCAAGGTCAGGACTAAGAGCACAAGTGCAAGGAGAGCTCATGCGGAAGGCAGTGCTGATGGATGCTGGTGCTGAAAGCTTCAAATATGCATGCTGCTGCTCTGAGGAGAGGATTGCTCTTCCACGAGACTGGCCACAGAAGCAGCTTCCCCTTGACAGAAATACTGTTCTTGAGAACGTGAAATAATTATGAGATGAATATGAATTGAAAGTGCACTTCCTCTTGACCTACTTCCCAGGCAGGGAAGCACAGCTTGATGCCCTCCTGTTTGGAGAGGTAAAATTATCTCTGCATTCCCCAGGCTCCACACAAGCCTCTATTGTTTGGTACCAACCACATGGCTCATTATCGTGCCTGCTACGCAGTCTCTCATAATGATTTCCTTCCCTCTCCTGTCAACACCCAGCTGACTAACCAAACTGGTTTCTGGGCAGAGAAGTGGGCCTGTTTACCCCGTCAATAAATACACCCCTTTTTTGTTTGTACTGTGAAGGTAAACATCCACAATGACAGTGTAAGCTGGCCTTGGGAAAGTGGCTGGTCATTCCGAGGTACTCCAGGACTACAGGCATCAGATTCCTTCCTCGTTAAGTGAACAGACCTTTTCTACTCACAGGGCTGTAGGATGTGTCTTTTTGCTCCACCACAAAATCAATTACGTGTTCCATTAATGCCAGCGGAGTCTGGCTGGGCCCTGAGCCTCCACGGATAAATCCTGCAGCAGCTCAAGGGTTAGAGCAGGACAGTGGTGCCTCTTCTGTGACAACCTCCTGGCATGAAGGATGTAGGCTCCAGAAATAGGGCTTTTGACACATGGGCCTTCCTGTCTCTTCAGAGAGGTCTGTGGCTCATATTCAGGCGTCTGACAAGCACAGAGGATGCCCCAGCACAGCTCTTGCTGGCATTTCAAAGCCATCAACTGTGCTGGCACTCCATGGTTCTTTTATGAAAAAATAACTGTTTGAAAGGGGAGAAGCTGCTGGGATTTTCTGCTTCCCCTCTCCCACCCCCAAAAAAAAAAAAAAAAAAAAATCAAAAATCAGTTCATGGGGTTTTTTAGGTAATTGTTGTAACTGATGTCTTGCTATACCAAGTTGTACTGGAAGCAGTAGAGAGCAAGGTGTCACTAAATGAATGCTTGGTTAATCCATGACCTGAATAAACCACAGGGAGAGAAGTGATAGGATGGTGCACAAATTGCCAGAACAAAATCTCCATCCCAACTTCGCAGGCAGAAGTCTGTAGGTCACGGCAAGGAAAACTTTTGCTAGGAAAGAACTTATCATGGGTTGTGTTTTTTTCCACGTGTCTATGGCACCAAAGATAATAGCTTTTCCTGCAAACTTCATCCAGGATGAATTGTGAATCAGGGTACATGAACCACCTGCCAAACTCTCCAGGGGTAAGAGAATACAAGTGCAAAAGTGCAGGTGCCATGGCAGCAGCTGGAGCAGAGCCGACAGCACAGCTGGAGACAACAACCACTCCTGAACTCTTTCCTGGCCTCGGTCTGGGCGCTTCAGCTCCCTTTCCACATTAAGATGTGACACAGCTGAGTGATGTGACCTCCACAGCAGCTCTGGCTGTCCATCTGAGCTCTCTTGGCTTGGCAGCAGCGATAATTTCAGTCTGTTTGAGCATCCATACTTGCTGCTATGATCTCAGACACCACCAACTAATCTCACAACTACCAGGGGTGTCCAATAACCAAGTTGTAGTTCTAGATTTATCTTATCTTGGGGGGTGTGTGTGTGGTTTTGGTCTTTTGGGGGATTTTTTTTCCCCTCTAATGTACTGATGTAACATTCTTCCTCCAGAAGACAATTCTGTTATCAGCAAGGATACTGAACAAGGAAACTCCTTGTTTGAGATTAATTCAAGGAAACTGATTCAAAGGCATTGTTTTGCTTGTCAAAGCAAGAACAGCTTCAGCTGAACTGGGCTCTGATTCTCTTATTTTATTTTTACAGTCTAATTAAATTAATCTTAATTAATTACACTAGAAAAGATTGCCTCAAACCCGCACAAATGCTGAAAGTGTGCCAAATCCAAAGCCAATAGGAGTTATTAATCAGCACCCTTGGACAGACAGCCACAGCCCTGGGCTGCCCACTGAATTCCAGCTCCTATTTCCCACAGGGGGTCAGTGGATCTTTCCTCCCCACGGCTTTCAGTAGGAACACAGCTGGCCATCGAGTCAGGCACACACCAAACAGGTCCCTGGATGAAAATAATTGCAGGCAAAAGGCCATTCCACAGCCATTTGCTTAAATGTTGCTTTGGCTTCCCCGATGCAAAGCACTTCCTGTGGCACTTCACAAATGTCAGCATAATGAAGCTTGGAGTTTATTTCCATCCACCTCCTTTCAGGTGACTAGTAAGGCCTCAGACAGCACAGTTTTTCAGAGAGCAGTATTCTCCTGAACTGCTGCCTGGAACAGCTGCCTAAGCAAGGTATTGTGGCTGAGAAGTTCCCACTGGTTACACCAGAAGTTCCAGCCCTGTCAGGCTCATTGAAAGGATCAACATCTAGCTTAATGGTTAGGAGAGACCACTGTTAATTTTGAAGTGGGAGATTTATGAATCAGTTATGCTTCCATGAGTCTGGAATGCTGCATGCGTAACAGCAACAAGGTCTGATGTCCTGCTGCTGTGATGGGAGACGAACACATCCAGGACACCTTGGCTCCACTGGCCAGGCAGGAACCAGGCACCTGATCTCCCTCCCCACACATCTGCTGCTTGCAGAGCCTTCTCACAAGCCAACTTCAGCCACATGAGCTTTCTTAGGGACCCCTGAATGCTTACTAGCTCCTTTCTAGTCAATAATCTAGATAGTCCTCAACACTTCTGGAAGCATCAAGCACCATCCTCTGGCTCACTTCAATGGTCTAATCTTGAGATGTGGTACCCTAGGCCTTTTTGTCTGTGACTTGGGGTAGAAAGCGATGGTGTGGGTTCCTTTTCCTGCCAGATCTGAGACAAGCAGGTCTTCACCATTTAAGGCTGTACAGGAACACTTCTTTCACAGCACAATTGCTCTAAATCATTGCTTTAAAAAGTGAAATAGGAGAATGAAGTTTTGCTTGCTTGCATTCTGTGCACTGTCAGCAAGTGAGGTTGCACAGAATTTAGGTTAAGGCCGATTTTATTTCTAAACAACTCTCTAATCTGATCTTTAATATTCCTTTTACATAAAACTAAACAGCCACAGTATCAGCTGCATGAGAAACAGCCCAAAATATAAAATCTCTCCAAGCCCTACCACAGTGTCCTTCCTGCAGCGCAGGAAAGAAAAATTGAAGACTTCAGGGGGCTAAAATTGACATTCAGGACATGTAGTGTTAAAGCAGGAGAGACAGTTTTAACTGAGGAGAAATTTTATGGGAAGAATGTGTGTCATGTGGTTTGTATCCAACATTCAAAGGAACACAATCTAGGGCTACAACAACCATTAAAAAAATATATCAGATTTAATAAGGGCCAGTTTTACATGCATGATCAACTTCTGAAGTAGCTCTTTTTACAGAGCTCTCCTCCCAAGCTTTGTTGTAAACATTATTCACTGTTACCTTCCAGTCACAACTTAGTCCAGGGCCTTGTGTATTAGTTCAAATGCAATACAAAAGCATAAAATTAAAACAAAAATAAAGTTTAATAGATAATTAGTAGAAGGAAAATGAGAGAGAGAGAGCTCTACGGAAGCAGCATTTCTTTTACTGTATGGATACTTCCAGCACTATCTTAAATGAGTTTTAGTAGCATCTTTGAAGACCAGCGAACTATGGTTTCTGAACCTTTGCTCTTAAGCTTCAATCCCTGCTGTGCAGCTGCTCAGAGAAGTTTCCAAATTATTCAATGCACTTTGGCAATACCTCCTAACCTAGAACGCCTGTCTAGAAGTCATATAACCCTTTTTTGTCATAGTTATATCCAAATTCATAATCCACTGGAAAAAAAATTGTTAGTATATTAGCAGAGGCACAGGATAACAAAGTATCTTAAAGGTGATGCTTTCAGGGCCACACTTTTGGAGTATAATTTAATTTAACGTTGTGAACTTAGGCTAAAGATAAATGTGTTAATTGTTTAACCTCCATTGAATTCAGTAGAAGTTGAACAGGGAAGTCCAAGTACCATTTTTCCAAAGTGGAGGATATTACTGCCCACCAGCTGTTTCAATTCTCATCTCTGCCCAACAGTAATTCACAATTTATGTTTAAAGTACTGATACACCAATGGCCATTTTTATGACCCTGCCCTGAACTTAGCATGCCTAACTCTCACAGCACCATCAAGCTGGACTAGAGGATGGAAAGAAAAAGCAAAACCAATCTCATCCCATGAATCCTTCTGTCAATATAGCAAGCTATAAACCCAAACAACAGAATGACCCCACCCTTCAAAGAACTCCAGGAAGACAAGGAGAAGCCAACCTTAATATTTTTAATTACCAAGGAAAACCTTCCATTCCATAACCACCTTAAACCTCCCCCATGAGCTTTACTGCACTGTGTCCTAAGGCAGGGCCTTGGCCCAGCCTTCAAGTTATTAAACTCATATAAAGCAGCACGGCACTTGCTCCGCTAGTTCCTGATTTTCCTTCCGGATCCAGGGGGTTGAGTGCATGTTGTGCTGCCTCTTTCCTCTGCTCTGAACATAGGAAGGGCTCCCTTGGTGACCCAGTTAACAGTTACTATGCCTCATCCCACCATTTATCTAATTAAATAATTCCCCCCTGCTTTTTTTTTTTTTTTAGCTCAATCTATTCTCACATCTCCAGTTTTACAAACTGGAAGCCTTTTCCTTTTTGTGTGTGTGCCTTTTGATGTGAGGCAAATCCATCTCAAGGTTTTGTCTGCTTCAGGTTTCTGTCTCATATGGCCAAAAATACAGGTTCTGGCACAAAACCCCATCTGGATTTTCCTGTTTGTTCAGACTCACATAATTTCAGCTAACAGCAGAGAAACCTGAACATTTCCTGTGCACTGTCATCCCCAAAACAATGTCTGTGTTCCCCCAAACAAAAGGCACTGAATGTACCAATGACTGAGGAAAACTGGAAAGGAAGAGGCAGAGTGGGGGATTTTTTGGTTCCAGCAATGAGTGAGGACTCAGCAAGCTGCAGTCTGAAGGAAGGGAGGTGATGCTGCATCTGTCAGAAAACTGGATCAGATTCTGGGTTGCTTCTGTTGCAGGCTGCCTGTGTGCTCCTAAGCAAGTTTGTGCCTGCCACAACAGGACACCCATGATGTGATGAGGTGCCTAGGCACCACTTGATTCTGGAAATGGAAGCATCCCCTCCTTGTGGGACATATCCCTGCCTCTGCAACTCAGATAATTCCTTCTTGACCTGAACTACAGCGCCAATTCCTCCTGAGAGATGAGAGAGGAGCAAAGAGCTCCTCTCTCATCTCACCTGCTTACAGGCTCAGAGTGACAAAAGCTCAACCTCAGCTGCTTAGAAGGGAGCACCTCTAGGTCTCTAAGGCATTTCACTGGGTGTTTTTCTCTGCTTTGTAACTGAGCCTGCCAATGCTTCCCACTAGACTGGCACGCCCTTTCAGAGCTACCAGTGACAAGTTCGAGAGCTGTCTTGCATAGATGAGCTCTCTCTTAGTTACCTTTTGGGAATGCCTGAGGAGGGGATGTGGCACCTCTCTGTGGCAGCTGTCCATGGCCAGTGGTGTGTGTGGCATGTGCATGTGAGAGACCAGAACCCCTGAGTCCCACTGCTTATGGATGCAGGGCCATCAGCTCTGTCAAAACCCTCAGCCATGTTCTTCCCTCTTTCCACCTGGATTCCCACAGCTTCCTTTCTGTGGAGAGCCCCGAGCACTCAGAGGGTGGCCAGGGGCAGGTAAAGCCCAAAATCGTCAGATGAACCTGAGCTCCGGTGCCTTGCAGCGAGGTTTACCTGGGAAATCCTGCAAGATGTAAACCCCCCTGGGAATGAGAAAATCACCTACCTGATTTCAGCAGCTTCAGGGGCTTCCCTGCATGACAAATTCAGTCCAGGTGGATTGTGTTCACAGCACAGGAACAGACTGCACTTTGACAGGAGATCTTACCCATCTCTCTCCTCCTACACGTCACCCGTATGAGGATTCACATTAATTTACAGATAGGGAAAACTAAAATCCAGAAAGAGCAACTAGGATGCCCTGAGGCACATGGCAAATGACAAATTAACCCTGGGCTACCTCACATGAAAAGCAGCATCAGGCCAGGGCTGGAGCAGTTCTAAATACAGAGTTACAGGTCACAAGGGACCATTGCTAGAGACTTGTCCCATTCTAAGATTTTTTTCTTGCCCTCCTCAAACATCTGCTACAAACCACAGTCAGAGGGGAGCTGCACCTTTGGTCTGATCCAGTACAGCTGTTACTACGTTCCCTCAGTTTCAGAAATCAACCTGACCCCTCAACACTGGATACAAACACGCTTAGACTCGGAAGGAGTTCAGTTTTAGGACCTTGCTTTATGAATGTTTTGTATTAAAATGATTTATATGAACACATTTGCTCTTTGGATCTGGCAGCAGCCTGCGACCAGACCCAGCTTTTCTTAATATTTTGGGCCGTAAGCCATCCGGCTTGGGGATTTATTCATCTTAACATGTTTAGCTTTGTAAGCACAATGCAGTAGTTACTGTTGTGCCTCCCGGCTGCTCCTCCATTTTTTATAAACTCATTTTCTCTGCTAACCTACTTTGAATTTTTTCTTCTAAAGCTGTTTTTAGTCTTCCCTTCTGCCCCTTTTCTTTTTACTCTTCCCCTGCCCCCTTTTTTTCCCCTTCCCCCAAAACACTGGGATAAAACACTAGTGATTTGAATAGGCTCCAGCTTCTATATCCCGACTTTAGAAATAATTGTTCCTACTAATCCTTTTGAGTGCACTCCCAGTTCCATATATTCAAAGAGCTGTCCCCCACACACACAAACACACCCGATTGCTTCTGTTCAACAAGCAGAGATCATGCATCAGCACATTGTAGTTGCTGGTGCCAAGCAGTTCTTGAGCCCCAAACTCACAAACTGCTCCTGAGCTATGGATGGAGGCTCCTCCACCACTGCCACCACCCTTCCCGCCTTCTCATCCCAGCTACCTGGAAAAGAAGAATTATCTTGTATTCCAGCTCAGCCCTGCAACCTGCCAGTCGATTCCTGGATCCCTTCAATTCAGTATCATAAATACACTTAACGAGGCAGTTTAATATAGATTTGGTAACACAGTTACTTGAGTGATACATAATTTATGTTGCCCTGTAGCATAGGAAGCCTTGAGTGGCGTCAGAGGGAACAGATTCAAGAAACTTGCCAGACAGCAGCACAGAGTGCCAAAGGGGGAGAGGAGTGGGGGAGAACAGGGAGACAGCAACCCAGGAAGGCGGTGCATGAAGCAGAGGAGCTTGATGGCAGGAAACAGCGTGAAAGACAGGCAAGGGAAAAGGCACAGGGCGAGAAAAGAATGGAAAAGGAGAGGATAAAGGAGGAGAGGAGGAGCTGAACTGAAGATGCAGACGGGCAGAGAGGGTCTGCGGGATGAATAAGAGATGAGGAGAAGCGCGGAAAGGCAGAGATGAGGAGCAGGGCACGCACACGCGATGCGACAAGCAGGTCTCTGCAGGCTGCGGCTGCCGCAGCCGGGCGGGAGCGGAGCCGGCTCCGTGTCAGCCGCAGGGCAAGGGCACGGAGAGGCGCCCGGCCCTCGGGGGCCCCGCTGGCCCGTGCCTCACCCCGCTGGCCCGCCCCTCGGCCCCGCGGTGCTGCTGGCAGAACGCGAGGCGCGGCCGCCTCCAGGAGCTGCCGCGAGCCTTCAGGCAGCCTTGCTGCTGGCGAACGGACGGGCTCTGCTGGCAGTCTCGCCCAGCTGCACTCTCATCCTTGAGCGACAGCAGTGCCCTGCTCTGGCACCCCTCGGCTCGAGGGTGAGGGGCCTAAATGCTGCACTGTGCGGGTGTCTCTGCCCACGAGACCTCACCAAGTCGGCTTGCAGGTGTGAGACGAGACACAGGAGGCAGACAAAGCAACTGGAGAGGCCAAGTTTGGTAGAGCAGAGAACATGAACAGTGCTTGTCAAGCGCACAGAATCCATGCCTGCCACTTGCCTAGGCTTCCACTTCTGAAGAGGCACTGGCTGCCAGCTCCTGGAAGTCACTTTTTGGCTGGAAAGCTCTCATCCAAACAGTTGGTCAATGAGCTCTCTCTGTTAAACTCACCAGTGACCTGTCACAGAACCTTAAGGACACCTCAGAGATAGGTCTCCATCTGGACCAGTCTGGTACATGGGGAGAGATACTAGGAAAACATCTCTGATTTATTTTCTGGGATTTATGCAATAGGAACTGAAGGCAACACAACACTTGGCTCTGAACAGGACCCCTGGTGAGCAGAACAGATGGCTATATTAAAAGGAAAAAAACCCTAAGCACAACTGGACTAGCCAAGAGCCTCCACACAGGCTGAGGAGGGGGGACTGGCCCTGAACACTCAGTTTTCCTTCTGCCTGCAGTACCCACCATGAGGTTTACTATTACTTCTGTTTATGGAAAGCAGCCAGGATACTTGCTGTTGTGCCAAACTGGAGAAAAACAGGCTTTGCCTCACCAAGTTCACAATACAGTTAGTACTGACCAAAGTGCTCCTCATGTGTCCCTTCTCTGGCACACGTGGGGCTGTGCACAGACCTGCTTCCCCACCCACGTAAGACTCTGCCAGGGAATCCCAGCCCATCAGGTGAGCAGGCATCTGGTCATCGCCACTCTTCCCGGTGCTGCTGCTCTCTGTGCCTGGGCATCTAGGCTAAAAATATTTGTTCCCTTCACCCCAAGTGAAGTGGTCAGGAGCTGCAGGGAGTGAGCTTCCCTGGTAAAGGACAGTAGCCAGTAACTGTGCCCTTAGAAGCGGAAGCACTGATTGAGAGCCAGGCCTTTAACCCCTCTGCTTTCTGCCCACAGCAAGGGGATTGTGCTCCTCTCCTACCCTGCAAGATGATGATGATGACTGCCGGGGTGCTTTAACCTTCACCAGCCAATGCTTACAAAGTATTTCTGAAGCTGCTGACTGGCCAGTGCTGGGGAAACATTCCCTGGGTTTTCCCTGGTGCCTGATGCTGTGTGGGGCTGGCTGTTCACGGCCCAGCATAGCTCCGTGGCAGCCATCTCTGTGCTTACCCCTCGGAGTGCACAGCCTACATTTGTGTCTGTTTTCTTTGGCATTCTCCAGCATTTCCCTTGGAAGTAATGGCCAGTCATACAGTTCCTATTCAGACATTGCCCTCTGACAGACTGCTCCCATAAAGATTATCATTCTCATACTTGCGAGCCTCATGCTGTTCCACTGCCTCTTGCAGGCTGTTCTCCCTGGGGACAGGGTCACAAAACCCACAAAGCACACAGAGATTTGCAATTAGATCTGCTCTCAATTTTTTTTCCCCCTAATCTGAAAAATGTGACAAGTAAACTGCAGGTTTTGTAGAAATTGTCCAAGAAAATTTAGAAAAGCTTTGTGCTCCCCTTGACCCAAAATCTAGCAGCTTTGAAAGAAATATTTAGATGAAGCTCCTCCAAAAGTTTACAGAAGAAAGTAGCTATTTCTTGTAAAAATAAATGCATGAAAACCCCAAAGAATTGCTCTCGAAAACTAATTTTAGTGGAAATTCTTCAGGTAGTTACAGTGAGCTGTGGAGCTCAGCATACCCTCTGGTACCAGAGCCTGGTTTCACATGCCTGGGGACCTGAGAGCTCCCTACAGCAAAACCAGAGGACAAGTTGAGAAAGAAAGAAATAAAAGAAAAACTCCATTATTTTCTCACCACCACTCGTGGTGATACTCATCCTTCTTTGCATAAGAATTCCTACAAAAGTTAAAAATAACAATAGAAGTGGGAGTTAAATATTTGTGTGCATGTGCACACTTTGAGTAAGAATCAAGCCTCCAACTTAGAAAACATAGATGGGTGCCTCACTCAGTCCCTGAGGTTATCTGTAAACCTGTGCCAGGTTTACACAAGAGAAAAAGGAAAAGGGAATTTGCCTGAGGTCAGATTGAAGCCAGCAGGGTCTTTGCAGGGAAAGAGGCTGTTTCATATGGAAACATCCAGAAATGAGACTCAGGAAAGTAGCTCCAGCACCAGTTCATCCAGTATGGCTGGGATGGAATTTTTCAGGTCCTAATTTCCCTACTCTTAGAGAGTGGGCAATAGTGAGAGAGCCCCCTGGGGAAAGTGCTGTTTCCAGCAGACGTCCTGGCTCTGCTACAACGCTTTTAAGATGAGCTTGGTGTCTGACTGCCAGATCCAGCTCTTTGACATGTTGCAGAGAAGAAAAGGCAGTGATCTCCACTTTCCTAAGAGGAACCCTTTCAAAGTGACTAGAAAGTCACCAGCTCTAGCCTGATGACATAAATCACTTTGGTGAGCCTTCAGGTATGTCCTGTGACTTGACTTAGGGCTCTGTTTGCCAAAAGGGAACCATTTAATCTCTTCAGTGATACCACACAACCTCCCACAGCTGTCTGGGCAATCCTCCTACAGGGAAACCCAAGTTGCTTGTGAATCAGCTCCTGAGCTGCAGCAGTTTACAGGACTGAACTTTAAAGAAAGCAAAAGCAGAAATGGTCTTTGGAAAGCTGTTTGTGCATTCTGGCAGCTCAAAAAAAGTGCCACAGCCATGCATACACACCCCACAAACAGTGGTTCACTGGTGACAGTTATGGCACAGGCATCCCAAGCAAATCCATCCTCCAGCATTAATCCAAATGCCAGGTCTCCGAAGAGTCCTGGTTTGTTTAAGCCTCTCCTTATTCAAGACATCAGGCTGAATAAGGATGAATAAGCATTCATAGCTGCTGGACTAGATGGAACACTGAGGGCCAAATCCACAAAAAACCTGGATCTCTGTAACTTTTCCTTGCAGCATAAGGAGTCACGTGTGCCATGTGCTGGAGTGTGTCAAGAGAAGGGCCACGAAGGTGGTGAAAGGACCAGAGCACAAATCTGATGAGGAGTGGCTGAGGGAGCTGGGGGTGCTCAGCCTGGAGAAGAAGAGGCTCAGGAGGGACCTTATTGCTCTCTACAACTGCCTGAAAGGAGGGTATAGCCAGGTGGGCATTTGGGGGCTGCCCATCACAAATCTTAAGCTGCCCAAATTCAAGCTTAGTGTCCGACTCTCATCATCCATTATCCTTTTGGAGATCCCTCTGGATCTGCCTGGACTGACAGAACTTGGAATCTACAGTCACACCTTTCCTATTGTGAAGGTTTCCCAGTTCCAGTTACTCCACATGGGAGAGCAGCACCTGCCTGTGTTTTCATGTCCCAGATGGGAACATGCCATCACACTCATCCACGTGAGAAAAGCCCACGTCAAAGCTGTCTGTTTTCACTGCCTGATCATCTGGGACACAGAGCTCAGGACGTTGCAGCTCTGCCCCATTTCACCCTCCAGGTCAAGGAACGTGAGGGCAGCTCAAAAGAAGGATGTGTTTTCATTCAGTAAGACCTCCTGACTTGCTTTATTTTTCTCCACGTAAGCAACCAGAAACAGATGTCTCAGCCTCCTGGTACCAGGCACTCATTTAACAGCAGCTCTGCCCTGTTTGTACAGCGCCCTTGTTCTCACACCCTTAACTCATCATTACACAGAGATAAACTATCAATGCTCAGCCTTGTGATACTGCAGGAGGGGGGCTGATTCTTCAGGAACAAGGAAAACAGCACATGAGAGGAATCAAATTGCCAACCTTGCACCATTTGGTATTGGTTCCTTTCTGTTTCAGCAGGATCACGTTTTTAAACCATCTGAGGGGGAGCAGTCCCCCGACATAGGTTTCTAAAATGCAGTCACATTTAGTGGCCTCCTTTCCTCAAGATTCCTCTACTCTGCCCCCAACACCACACTGTAATGTTTGAGTCTCGAACACCTACACACTGCCTTGGAGTTTTTACCAGTTCTTTGGACTTCTACATTTACCTCCTTCCAGTATCTTTTACCTTCTACCCTCCACAGCAAGAGATACAGGCTTTGCAAAGGAACCACAAAACCACAGGGAATGCCACTGTCAGAAACTGTAACAGTTAAATGCTTTGAGCTAGTGTTATAAAAAAACCCCCAACCAAACCAAAAGCCCTTTCCTACCCCAAGCTTGTCCCTTGATAGGGATCACAGTTCACAACAGACACAGCCGTTCCCACTCACCTTTTTCACGCATCTTTGTCACATCAGGGTGACCACAACCCCCTTCCAAAACGCAGCCCCAGTTTCAGCATCGGTCACACCCCCACATACACTGCTCTCCCAGGATCACTGGCTGGGTTCATGCTCTCCCAACACAAAGAAAGCCACTCTTGTCCAGGGTTGCACACAGAGACCCAAGGTCACAGCATAACACACGAGCCATGACCCTTCTCTAGTGACCTGCCTGGAGCATGGAGGAAAGATTACATTTCCTACTTTATCAGGTACAAAAGGAGCAAAACAGAACTTACCATTTGATGTAGGCACTTCCAGTATGCACCCAAAGAAATCTCTCCCCCTTTCCCGAGCAAAAGAAAGGCCGAGGCTAGCCCTTAGCCCTGGTTTTAAAGGGCGTGCTGAGAGCAAGGCTGCTGGTCTCCACGGCACCTGACAGGAGGCTGATTACTCAGAACTGAAGCCTCTCTGCTATATAGAAGCGCTGTTTTTCTTTCTTTTTTAGAAAGAATAGCAGTGTATTGCAGACACAGCTACATCTTTTGTAACTGTTGCCTTTGCAATTACCAGTTTATGAGGCTCTGGGTAAATGCAAAACTATCATCCACTTCTCTTCTTTTATTTTTAACCACTTGGATCAAGACAGCAACAGGTGAACTCACTTAGCAATGGATGGCTAAAAGCAGCCAAATTACCTACACCTTGTAATTAGGTTCAGGGCAACCAGGTGATTTGGCCTTTGTAAACAGCTGTTTCTTTCCACTGCCAAAAAAACCTGCCTGATTAATTAAGGTTAGGTGTGATGGATCCCACCCCTTGTCTTGTTGCATTTTTGCATCAGTGCCCGATGTTTTGAAGAAATACTGCCCTTGGTTTCAGAAATAAAACCACGAATCATTCCCTCTGCCCTAGCATCTTGTTGAAGACAAAAGCCAGCAAAAAGTGTTCAGAGGAGATATAAAGCCCAGCCACTGACAGTCAGAGAACCACAGAATTGTTTATGTTGGAAAAGACCTTTAAGATCATCAAGTTCAGTCATTAATCTAATACTGCCAAGGCCACCACTAATCCATGTCTCTAAGTGACACATCTGCATGTCTTTTGAATTCCTCCAGGGATGGTAACCCAACCATTTTGCTAGGCAGCCTGTTCCAGTGTCTGACGAGCCTTTTGTTGAAGAGAGATTTTTCCTAATGTCCAATCTAAACCTCCCCTGGTGCAACTTGAGGCCATTTCCTCTTGTTACTGTTGCTTGTCACTTGGGAGAAGAGACTGACCCCCAGCTGGCTACACCCTCCTTTCAGGGAGCAGTAGAGAGTGATAAGGTCCCTCCTGAGCCTCCTCCTCTCCAGGCTGAACACCCCCAGCTCCCTCAGCTGCTCCTCAGATCACTTACTCTGCAGACCCTTCACCAGCTCCACTGTCCTTCTCTGGACTCACTCCAGCACCTCAAAGTCCCTTGATCGTGAAGGGACAAAAACTGAACCCAGGATTTGAGGTGCAGCCTCACCAGTGCCCAGCACAGGGGGATGATCCTTTCCCTGTGGTCCTGCTGGCCACACTATTTCTGATGCAGGCCGTCTTGGCCACCTGGGCACACTGGTGGCTCATGTTCAGCCAGCATCTCCAGGTCCTTTTCCACCAGGCAGCCTTCCAGCCTCTCCTCCCCAAGTGTGTAGCGCTTCATGGAGTTGCTGTGACCCAGGTGCAGGACCCAGCTCTTCATCTTGTTGAACCTCACACAAGTGGCCTCAGTCCACTGATCCAGCCCCTGCAGATTCCCCTGCAGAGCCTTTCTACCCCCCAGCAGGTCAACACTCCCACCCAGCTTGGTGTCGCCTGCAAACTGAGGGCGCACTCCATCCTCTCATCCAGATCATTGGCAATGATATTAAACACAAAAGCCAACCCGAAGAGAAGATCTCTCTCTAATGCCCTGTAAGTTTGAGGCTTGTCTGTGTCCTGAAGGAAGAGAATTTAATATTCCTTGCAAAATCCCTGGCTTTTGGATAATCTACGTTATTGTAACTCTGGACAAGCTCGTTTTCCACAAAAATACCCATTATTTTTTTAACCTTGCTGAGCTCTTGCTCACCACAAGTATCTTGTGCCTACTAATACCACGAGGCGACTGTGAGGGGAAACTGGGTACTCTCAACATGCAACTTTGACTCTTTCCCAGACCTTCTAGGTAAACCCCAGGGAGAAGAGAGCATCCCATTGGACACAGATGTGTGTGTTGGTTTAGCAATGCATGTGATGCCTCCTGTCTCCCCAGGGCGTGAATCCTCACCTGCGGATCAACGGGCCGATGAACATCAACCACTACGCGACGAAGAAGAGCGTG
Source organism: Corvus moneduloides (assembly GCF_009650955.1). Classification (NCBI taxonomy): domain Eukaryota; kingdom Metazoa; phylum Chordata; class Aves; order Passeriformes; family Corvidae; genus Corvus; species Corvus moneduloides. The sequence goes on from NC_045479.1 coordinate 6,487,446, forward strand.
GCAGAGAGCATGCTGGACGTGGCGCTCTTCATGGCCAACGTCACCCAGCTCAAAGCCGTGCTGGAGCAGGGCACATCCTTCCAGTACTATGCCACCCTCATCGTGCTCATCAGCATCTCCCTCTTCTTCCAGGTGATGATTGGGATTCTTCTTATCATCACTGGTAAGGTGGCCACCAAGGCGCGTGCACCCTTGCAGGGTGCTGCAGGGGCAGGGTACCCTGTGGCTTGGCTGGCATGGGGGTGGAAGGGAGAAGCCTCTTGCCCCAAACCATTCCCCTCTGTCTCCATCCAGGGCTGCAGGAGGGTTGAAGGTAGCATGATGTGGGTGGTAGGGTGGTCTGTGTTACTCAAAATGGCGGGTGGGTTGTTCTTCATTTGCACACCTCTGATTACAACTGTTCCTTCACTTTCTCACTGCTGACCCCCTGTCCCAGTGAAACAGCTGGGGTTTGGCCAAGCTGGGCCTCTTGCTGCCCCTACTGCTATGTGCTCCTTCATGCAGCTCTTGCAGACACTACATTTTAGCTGTATTTTACATCTCACTTCATCTGGGGCTTAACAGAACAATTTAGGCAGAGCTATGCCCTATATTAACCTCACATTTAACCGATCCCACAGTTCTCCTAGTGCCCTACAGACAGTACATTAACACCAGCATTGGTTTGCCCAGTGCTCCATTTGATACAGGAGCTGCTGTATTTCAGTCTCCAACACATTCCCAGTGTTAAACCCCTGCAAAATGCTGCATTTTCCTGTATATCCTACATGGTTTTTTATGGGGCACAGAGAACTGGAGGCTATGGGAAATCCGGGACATGTTCCCTCCCCTCTCGCACACGCCACAGCTTTTCCTGGTGGCAGTTGTGATGGCTGGAACCAGCTGGGAGGAGAAAGGGCACAAGGGACCACGACAAGGCTGCTGTTTGCATGGCTTATTGGCCAGACAGCCCTGGTAACCAGGGTATTCCTGAGTCCAAAGGGATCAATGTCCATGAGCCAGGACCAACCCCAGCCGCGTACCCAGGGCTGACAGCTGTGCCAGCACATATGTGACATCTGGGTGTCAAGGAGGAACTGGCCTCCCGGTCCAAGCAGAGCCCTGCTGCCCTTGTCTGCCATGTCCCACAGCCTGCCCTCACCACATCCCACGGCCATGCAGCGCTGGGGGGACCATGGCATGTGTCTGGCTGGTGTGCAGCAGTAACTCGCTGATTTAGGGTCAGCCCGTTGCAGGGCCACAGAACCTCCATGGCAAAACAAAGAGGAGCTTTTCTCTGCTCCATCCTTGTATGTCATCCTAGAGCAAGCTGTGGCTCCTGTAACATTCCTGTGATTATTCCCTCTGCTCTGTGGCCTCAGCACTCAGGGGCACCATGGGTATTTACCACAGGGGGAGGGGGAGGCTTGCAAGAGCTGGGGGACTTGGAGTCAGTCTGCAAACCCCTCTCTCTTTTTGCACTGTGTTGCACAGCTCGTTTGAACCTGAACGATATTGCAAAGCAACCCCGCCTGAATATACTCAACAACGCTGCCACAGCTCTCATCTTCATCACAGTCATCCTCAACATCTTCATCACAGCCTTCGGGGTGCAGAAGACCGGCCTCTACCCTACCAGGAATTTTGGACCTTATTAATTCATGGAGCGATGGACTCAGGTAAGAAAGGGTGAGTTCCCATCACTGCCAGCCCCTGGGAGGGCTCTCAGTCTCAGAAAACATCTCCACTGCAAGGGGGAGAAAGCAGAGCTGCACAAATTAACAAAGCCTTTCCAGAGGCACGTTGCTGTCCCACAAAAATCTGCAGCCATTGAACAAATTCCCTCAGAGGAGGAGGAGTTCTCCTCACTTGGTCTCTAAAGCAAGAACACCAAACATCCCAGTTGCTGGGATTTATCAGCAGCAAGTGGTTTTGGGAAGGCTGCAGAGTTCATGCTAGATACGAACAGCAGCTGTGGACGGCAGCTAAAGGTGGGGAGGAAAACCAGGTGTGTTCTGGGAGGAATTCAAAGATGGCAGCACTATGTGAGCAGAAGAAAAGCAAGGTGCTGGGTGAGATTGGGGGGGGGGGGGGGGGGGAGAAAGAGCTCTTCAAAACAGCCACTGTGGTTTGGTAGGGACTGTTTTAAGCACCTAATGCTCATTTTCAAGGAAGCCTTGTAAATAAGAGTTCATCCAAATGCTTGGGTTCCCATGTCACATCAGTGAGGGAATGGCATGTTCTTAAATCAAAGCACTTTAGCTCAAGAAGCAAAATTCACGTTTCTTGCTCACATGACCAGCAAAATGTAAACACAGTTTAAACGCCACACACCAGGGCAACGGCCAAGGAGAAAGCTCAACAGACACATGCTACGGTGAGGCCGGGTGCAAAGGCCAGAAGCCTCTCCAGAAACACTGCTGGTTTGGGATCCAGAAGGGGGCAGGTGCTGAAGAGCAGCACCCAGCATGTGTAGGGGCAGTTGTGGCGCCGAGGGACCCAGTGGCTGTAGCTGCTGCTCTCCAGCCACGCAGCACAGAGGAGCCTGAGGTGACCTTACCAGCATTTCTTGTCTTCCCTGCAGGATCTGAGCAGTGCAGCTGGAAGGGAAAGCTCTCCTCCACGTTTCCACTGACCTCAGCAGGAGCCAATTGACAAATCCAGAAAACTGGGTTAAACTTCAAAACTCTGTGTGTGTCATAGCACACTGGCCCCTTACTGTAATGCTTTTGCAGTTCTGAGGGGTGGGAACATCACCTTTCCAAGCTAGAGCAAACTCTGCAGGAGAAAACTGCAGGAACAGCAGCAGCTATACATTTTAAAAATGCAGTTCTGTAAATCTCTTTTATTATTTTTGCTGCCTGCTTCATATACTCAATATTGGCTCATTTGGTAGAGAAGACTGATTGATTTACTTTTTAGGCTAAATAAATAAGTCTGGCTTTTCTTGTGTCTCAAACATAAGTTGATGCCCTTAAAGCAATTCTATCTAGTAGTGCACCTCCCAAATGTTGGAATGGATTTCTCAAACTAAAAAAGAAGTTTTCCTAGGAGGATAGAATGGTGTGTGCACATGAAGATAGCTAGAATCAGTTCAAATGTTTTCCTGGTTGTTTAAAATTAAATGTGACATAGTTAAGAAAACAATCAGATCTTTCCAGCATTGGAATGTTAACAAGGACAGAAAATAGTTATTGTGGTCTGATGTCATCATCAGGGACCTTCCAGGAATGATGTCAGAATAGCCTGACAATATTTAGGAGAAAATGAAGAAACATTACACATAAGGGGACAGCCCAGGCTCATTGCCACAATGAAAAATCACGGTTGCATAGCGTATTATTTGATTTTAAAAATTGCCATTATGGTTTAAAGTCTTAACACTAATATAAATGTTTTAAAATATATTTGGTTTATATTGACAGCTCTGGTAATTCTCTTGTATTAGAACAATTTGTTTCCTTTAAAAAAACCCCTTTGAATTAATGAGTTTCCAGATTTTTATGAAAGAGTAAAAATTTTCGATCCTAAATTTTTTAACTCTATAGTCATGCTAAAAATGGTATTTTAATAGCCTTATGTACACCTATTTAAATAATTACATGCTCTTTTGATTATTAAATGATTTTTGCCATTGTACTGCAGAATCAGAGTTCAATAAGGACTTTTCATGTTGTATATCCTTGCCACCCCTGAGAGAGAAATGTCATGAAAGCATCCTCACACCGGTCTTCAGGAGCTACTGGGAGTGTCTGACAGATATAGACAGACTTCATTTGTACTCTGCGTTTGGCTTTACAACCCCAATTTTCTGTGTAAGTCACACGAGGTGCTTTTTTCTGAGAGGGTGTGAATGATCTTGCCCACGAAGGAGGTGGGTAAGGGCACGGGCCAGCAGCAGCTTAGCACCTGAAACTGACAGGGACTTTTTTGAGCTGAAGGAAAGTTGCATAAAAAGGGGAGGGTGGAAAGTACCAGTTATGTATTTACCAGAACCTGAAGTGGCAAAGCTGAGCACAGTCTGGCCTCTGGTGAAGCAGGCAGAGACTTGCTCCCCACTTGTTGTGGGGGATGACAGGTCTGGGGAGACTCTGACTTTGCTGCTTAACCTGGTCCTCAGTCTCTGCTGTGACTGGCAGCAAACAGGGGTGGATGTTTCTGGGAAGCCTCTTATCCCGCCTCCTCTAGAAAAATGCTTCACTGTAGAGGTAGCAAAATGAGTTGTAGGCACAGTGAAACCACAAGCCAAGGGCTCTCAGCCACTGCTGGCTGGCTGGGTTCATGGAAATGTAAAAAACTACGTATTCTGCGTGCAGACCCCAAACCCTAGGACTCATGGCTTCATGGAGCAGGAGGCAAAGCAATTAGCACTGATGACTGAATGTAAAGAGAGGGAAAAACAGAAAAGATTCAGCTGGGAAAGAAGCAGTGGGGGGAATTTCATTACCAGATCTTAACTTCATCGTTGTTTCAGAGAGCAACTAGATCGGGTATGGCAGCACGTGAGGCCTGCATGAGCACAGAAGGCTTCTGTCACCCATGCAGGCAAGCAAAAGGCTGGCAGCACATTGGAATACTTTCCCTCCATCACCTTTAATATCAGTTTCTTGTTATAGTGAAATCACACTCATTAGCAACCGTGGCTGCCTTTTCCCCTCTTCATGTGTGACTCCCATTGCTGCCAAGCTTTTGATACTCAAAGAACGCCCAGTTGAAGCGAAAATGGCCAAAATTGAATCCAAAGAAGCAGGTGCAGTGAAAGAGCGGACCTCCCATTTGTGTATGTAGGCTGTGCCAAGTACCGAGCTCAGGCCTAGGCTCTCACCTGTGGTCTTCTCCAGGAACTGTCCTCTGCTTGCCAGGAGGGTACCACTGTTTCCCACATTCTCTCATCACATCACACCCATGCTTTGCTGGAATGTGTATTTGTCCACTGTTTCCACCTTGTTTCACATGATATACCCATGTAGACAGCAAAAAACCTGGGTTTTTGCCATCCCATTTTCTGCAGATCTGGAGGGGACTGAAGCAGGGCTCACTCTTGGCTAACCTTGCCCACTGCATCTCCCACCCAGCTCTTGCTGGCTTGAGCAGAGAGTGATCTCTGGTGCTGGCTGTGCTTTCAGTTAATGAAGAGAGGAGCAACACCTGGTTTCTAATCCCTGCTGCACGGTGATGTGGGTGCAAAGTAACACACAGACAGAAGAGAGCTCTTGTAGGAAGACAATGTATTTATAAAACACGAGGGAGAATCTGTATATCCCCCAGCTCCAACAGAGAGGTGGCCCAGGAGTCGTCTTGAAGGCACAGAGCCACTTTAAGGCAGGTAACTCAAAGGGACAACTCAGATTTTCAACACAAGGCATCTGTATCTAAAAAACAATCAACTTCAGACATTTGTAGACAATAAGGAGAGATGTTCATACCAGGCAAACATCAAGACAACGATGAAACAAATCATAATTTTCACACAATACACTTTGCTCAGATTAAAAGCCAGCCCTTCTTCATTCCCTTGCTGACCTGCAAAGCAAGCCCGAGCACCACAGCTCAGGCCTGAAGACACAGTCACATTTGTAGGCAGAGCCCCCTTGCCCTGCACCTCACACTCGGTGGCCCGGACTCCCCAGCCTGGTCACATCCCACCGTGGGGAAGGTCTCTTGTGCAGCATGGTCCATCATCTCCCCAGCCACAGAGCTTCCGCAGCAGCTTGCTCCTGGCCTGGTGCAAGGAAAATCCTATGCAACTGACTTCCTCTGGCTGTCCAGGCAGGACACAGCCAGGATGCACATGAAGGCCAGAAACCGCAGCACAGCTTCCTAAAAAGATCCTGGTGACAGAAATGTGACCAGCTGTTGAGAGGAGTCAGCTTCCTGGCCATGTCCTTTCACTGCATGGCTGAGGGATCCGCTCCTGCTGTGCTTCCTGCTCTCCCCCTCTTCGTGACTCTGTCTGGGGAGAAAAACTGCAGCTTGTTTTGGAAGAGGGGCAGCAGCCCCAGAGCGAAGCCCAGCACTGCTCCTGCAAGGTTTGCTGCTGGCCAGTAAACTGGGGACTGTGAGCTCTCTCCCTACAACCTGCAGTGAGGTCTCTGAGCATGTGGGCTGCAAGACAGGTTTTGTCCCCAAGGGCTCTCCAAGCTCCTCCATGGAGGCTGCCTGCTAGTGCCAATTAGTGTTTAGCTTACTACTGCAATGCTTGGATACCAACTGAGAATTCCCACTGGAAGGGAAGAACATTTGAGATGGCAGCCTTGACAGTGGGGAAACTGGCCATCAGGAAACTGGACTGAAAACCAGTAACTCCTTACATCTCCACCAAGGAGTCCTCATGAGGTAGTTCTGCTTACCACTGGCCTGGGCTACAAGCTGTGAAGGAAGGAGTACAGTCACAGCTGAAAAATGGGGGCAAAATCCTCAAATTCTGCTGGCAGTGCTGCAGTGAGGGGTGCACCCTACTGTCCAGTCCACTCTTTGCTGGCTGTCCTCTGTGGTGGGGAAGAGGGGCTACTCATGTCATTTAAGCCAAGCGAGTTACCTTCTGGATGCACCTAACTCTTGCCAGTGTCTGCAGGTGAATGCCAGCTGCTAACTTTAGGAGCTGCAGACCACATCCACAGCCAGATGTGAAAGCCCACAGTACAAGTAACTCTTGCTCCCTGTGCTCGACTTAGGAGCTGCCACCGAATCCAGCAGCTCTCCACCTGCAGACCGGGCACCATGCTGGTCCCAGCTTGATGGGGCCAGACAGCTGGGTCTGCTAACGCCTCGCTCGCCGTGTCCCGGCTCTCGCCCTCCCGACAGCCTCTCCCCATTCCACAGGGATTGCGTGACACAGCCAGCCTGGACAGGCTGTGCAGGCACAGTCCTGGAGCCTGGAAAGCAGCTCACCTGCACACTCATGGAGTTGTGCCTGTGTCTGAGGGAAGCACAGGCTCTGACATGCACCCAGAGCAGCACTGACACTGCACATTCCAGGCAGAAACAGAGCTTATTGCAACATTGCATCACGGGGCTCTGGTCTCCCAAACTCTTATAATACTTAAAAAAAAAAAGTGTTGACTCTGTCAGCCTCTTCCCTCTCACCCCAACTGCAGTGATTTAATTTCTTAGGATCTGCATGGGTAAAGTATTTTCCCTCAACAGGAAGACTACTCTGGCTTGGGCAGCTGGCTAAGGCTGCCTCTTCTGGGATATTCAGTGTCTCCATTCTGGCAAAGGCTCCACGGATTCAAAGACACAACCACCTCCTGTCTACATCTCACCACAGCTGCACACTGCACAGCAGAACTTTCTGGTATCTGGTTGACCTTTTCTAAATCCATCAGTCACAAAACCCAGATTGATGCAAACAGATGATTTGACACAATTTCTATCTCACATGCTAGAACTTGCACATTCAGTTTTCTACTGCAGTAGCGGAACTTGATGGACTCGTCGAGCACCACAGACCCAGTAATAAATGAATGCCTATTCTGAATTGGCATCTACTCCACCAGCAAAGAGCAAAAAAATCTAGTACCACGTCAGTTTTGCTTGTATTCTGCATACATCCAGTACTCCTTCCCAGCAACTCCCCAGAGAACTGGGCACCATGAGCAGCATCCTCTGTCACACTCTCCTCTCAAGCTTGAGACCAGTAGCAGCCTTTTCAGCATGGTATGGGGACACTGAAGCTCCAGTGTAAAGCACTGAGTGAGCTGGGATTTCTGGGTTTAAACAGTCTTCTAAAATGGTTACAGGGTAAAATAATCTTGCCTTACACTTACAGGAGTTTTAGGGGATGAGACTTCCCTGTAGCACCAGGCCAGCTCTCTCTCCACAGTTCTTGCATCAGTGACAGCATGGGTTTGCCCATCCTTTTATTCAGTCATCTGTCCTCACTGTTCATTACACCCAGTGCATGTGCCAAGACCTGAGGCCACCTCCTCCGTACCAGGCCAGAGCTCCCAGGGCTGCTCCAGAGATGAAGCACCAGCAGCTGTGCTGGCTCTTCAACCAAGAAGCCTGCTCTTGACATAAGAGTCAAGCCACAACAAGACCCAACTGTGAGGCCATAACTTATTAAATTAACTTTTAGATGCTGCATAAATGTACAGGATTTTGAGAGCTCTGTCTCCTCTTCTGACAAATCACAATATTTCAACTAATAAAATATTGCCACTTCTTCCCTGCTAGGATTTCCCTGATATTGTTAGGACAAACACACGTCTGTCAGATAAGGCTGCAAAGTTCCTCCTGAGATGCCCTGTTAGCTTCTCTGTACAGACCCTCCACTACCCTCAGGCAGTGGATCAATAATTCAGGTGGAATTGTAACGTCACCCTTGCCACTCGCCCAGCTACAGGCAAACGTGGCTCTTGTAAGGGAAATGTATTTGCATCTCCATCCATGGCCCATAATTTGCTCAACACAAGCAGAGTTTTTCCGAATGACCAAAGTGAAAAGCACAGAGAACCATCTAAGCACCAGCAGCCTGAAGTGCCTATCAGCTCCTCTGCATCCAGATTTCCTTGAGCCAGCACATGGGCATGTGGGTGCAATACTGATCAGAGAACTTTGGTCCCCGGTCCAAAACCATGGATACTGGAGAGATGGCAAAGGAAAGGAAATGGGAGGAAATGGGGATGGTTGTGGGTTCTTTTTTTTTTTTTCATTCAAGTATTGAATGAGAAGCTGCGTTGCTCTAAATAAACCATTCTGGGCTTAGGAGGGATTTATGTTGTTTGGTGCAAGACTCAACAGGAAACAAGGCACCTCTCCCACTGTACCTTCCACCAGACTGCATGGCAGGAAATGCAAGTCCTTCACTTGTCGACATCTCCCCCACATGCCTTCCCAGCCACACATGGATCCCACATCTTGGATACGATGTCTCACAAGAGAGGCTCCCACTCCGCTAGCCTGATCATCCCTTCCTCAGCTATGCCATCCCATCAGAGGGCTCTGGAGGCAGAGGAAGAGTTTGGGCACTCGGCTGTGTGCCCCAGTAAAGTGCACATCTGGATGAGATGGTGGACAGCTGCTGAACAGCTCTGGGATTGAAGGCTACAGTGTCTTCACCTGGCGTCGGTTCCACATGCCCCGCTTCGAGTGAAACCAGTGGAAAAAGTTTCTCAGGGAGAGACGCTCCACCTCCAGCCCAGCCTGTAAGATCCTGGCAGAAAGAAGAGTAGACTTAGGGAAAATTTCATCACAAAGGTACTGAGGGACTCAGCCTCAGGAAAACTCTTAAGTTGTGCTATTGACAAGAGACTGCAAGCAAATTGGATAGTCCAGAAGAGCTCAGGGGAATCCCATATCCATAAGCAGGAATCTAATGACACTTTTTGAGTACTTACACACCCTTGAGGGCAAGACTGGTCAGGAGTGCCTGCATATGCCAAGACAGGAGGAAAGACAGCTGGCAGCACTGGATTGCAGTCAGCTGACAGAAAAGACAGGACAGGCCCCAAACCCTACAACTCCAAACCCAGAGGCCCAGGATTTGTGCAGCGGAGATCCCTCATCACAAAATCCTCAGAAATTTTAACTGTACCTAATGATCTTCAAATGCTCTCCACCATTTGGTCTTCAAGGCAATTCAATTGCTAAATGTTATATGGGAAATGTGAGGGACCCAGACTGTGCTCTGCACTGCTTGAAGAGGACAAAGTCTTCACGATCACCAGTGCCTGATCTGCATGAGACCAACCGGCAGTGTGGCTGGAAGGCAGCAGAAAATAGCTCTTCTCTTACTAGTAGCTGCCGCAGAGTGTTTTGTGTCCCCTCACCTACTAGGTTTGAGGTCAGGATTTGCTCAAAGACCCTCCCTCACTGGCCAAGGTTATGGCAGCAGTAGTCATCTCAATCCCCTCAAATCCCCACTCCTGTGGTCATTGGTTCTCCAAGATCTGATGGGCTTCCCCTCCTGAGCACTTGAACAATGACGATGGATGCCTACCTGTCCAGGAGTTCCCAGTCCTCTCCACCCCAGCGGTCCCGAAACTCTTTTGTGTTCATGCCTCCGATTTTGTCCAGGTCAGACTTGTATATGCCCAGGAGACCAAACCCATTCACCTCCCAGTAGCCTGAGGAGAGCACAAAAGAGGCACAGCTTTGTTGGGGCTTTGAACCATTGATGGCTCTAGCAGAGCTGCTGGAGTGAGACTCAAGCTACCTTTAGCATAGTGTTGGCACCAGGGAGCAAATTCAGCACCAAAGCAGAGCCAACCATGCCAACCAGCTTTGGGAATGAGAAAGGCGTGTGGACAGACAGCGTGGTCTGTCCTGTCAACTTGTTAGCAGAGCCTCTCACATCTCCTGTCTGGCAACACAGCTCCTGGACTGTCCCAGCTTCCCAGGGTTGTCCCTGTGCCTGGATGGCTCAGGATGGCCACCTCTGTCTAAAGGAAATCCTATGCTAAGATGATCTGTGCCACTTTTCTCCCTCCAGCTTGGCTTGTTTCCCTCAGCCCTGGTCTACCAGCTCTCCTCGGGATAGGCTGTGCCCCCTAAGAAAAGAGAGATATGGACAGACAGGAATAAAGGAGGGTTTTTCCAAGGTCCTTAAATCCATAAAGAGCCCTAGGAAACAACATCAGACAAAGGGCTCTGCTAACTTTTTGATCTCAAATTCCAGGTACCTGATGCTGTTAAACCCCACCCTATGTCTAACACACACTCACGCAGTGGACCTAGAAGTACCTCAAGCTCCAGACCTTGACAGTACCAGAAGAACAAATCTAGAGGAGGCAGGCACTTTCTTCTTTCCCCATTTCCCAGAGTCTGAACCGAGGAGGCTCCACACCCTCTTACCATCAGGCCACTGTGGGGACATCCCGCAGTGCAGCCTCATGACCATGGGTGCAAAGGCCATCTTGCCTTCCACGCAGTGCTTCCTGATTGAATCAATGACTCCAGCTGGGAAGTGGATGTGGAGGTCACACAGGAAGACAATGCTGTGCGGGTCCTGCAACCAATCATACCGGTTGGGAAAAAAACAGGTTGACTTTCAGTAAGTCTTTCTTGAGGGGCAGGAAGACAGAGACACGGGAGCCAAAGTCTCATTACTGCATCAGAAACTGAAATCCCAAGGGCTGGAAAAATGTCCATTGAGTGGATGTTCAATGAGGAGTGTGAAATACCATGACTGTGGCCTGGCAGAGCCAGGATCACAAAGCTGCTGCTGCTGCTTTCCCTCCTGTCTGACAGTCCCAGCAGGTGGACAAGAATCAAACAGAGCACAGGCTCCTCAGAATAAAGAGACCCTTACTCTGGAAGGGCAGGAAACACACCTACATTTGAACTGGTCTGCTAGGCTACTCCCTTCCCTAAAATCCAGCGTGTTCAGTACCAAAGGCAGCGGCAACACCAGACACATCCTGCAAACTTCCCTGTCCGCCCCAAGGCCCCCCTGACTCACCGTTATGAGGTCTATCCCCGCCTGCAGCCCGGCAGAACGCTCGAAATTGCCCGTCAGCTTCAGGTACCGATAGCTGGGGGTCAGAGGTGAAGGGGAAGTTCAGAGGCACAGGAAGCACCGCAGGCAGCGCTGCACCAGCACTGGGCTGTGGAGCTGCCCTGGCCCCGTGCACCCTGTGAAGCACAGGAAGCCTCTGCTGGGGGAGCGCACAGGCCCAGCACTGCTCCCAGCCCCAGTGTGCTCAGAGAGTCTTGCCCCTGTGCAGTGCCTAGCAAAACTCTTCTCAGCTCTAGCCCAGCTCTGTCCTAGGACTAGACCAGGAAACCCCTGGCACGTAAGGGAAATGACCAGCAAAGGCTGTTTCAGATCAGAGTAGGGTCATTCCAGCAAGCAGAGGTCTCCACACTCTCTGTCCCACTTCTCACAGCTTTCTTGTCTTTTCTGCCCTCCCCCTGCCCCATCACTGTGAGACTTGCTTTCTCTTCTCTCTTGCAATCTTGAAACAAGAGACAAATTCAACAAATTTGGCTGGAAGACTACACCAGGTATTGCCTTACACTTTTCTAAAACGATTCCATGAAAATATGTGTATGCACATCGTAACAAAAACATATTCATGTGTATGTGCAAGGTCTGGATGGATGGAGTCTGGTTTTCCAGCTGCAGCAGGCTGTGGCTGGTCAACAGAGACTCCCAGATGTGCTGTTTGCAGGCACACGTGTGTGAGTGGCTTTTTGTGACCAAGCAGTGCTCCCACCTGTGCAAGGTCGACCTTTTCAGAGCCTTCTCTACATCCATGTCATCACTGCTGTAGTCTGTGATGATGATGCTGAAGTAGGGATCCTTAGTGACTCGGAATAGCTCTTCCATGTCAGAGATGAACTGCAGCACCCAACGTGCCTGGTTTTTCACTAGTTGTATTGCAACACAGGGAGAATCAAAGCAAGCTGATTTCAATGGTGGTGTTTTTTCATAACAGGCAAGGTTTCTTGCCTTCTGTTAAACCACAACAACCTTTCATGGATGATGAAATAGGCCCAGGCTGAAAACCTGCTCCAAGGAGCCAAGGAATCAGTGTGGGTTCTCTCCCACCATGTGACAGGGGTTTTCTCCGAGGTTACAAGCCATGGGTGCTTGGGCCCTATCACATTTCTGAGGGTATTTAACTTGGAGGGAACAGAAACTGGAAGTGACCCAAGTAAGGTGGTTGAGACTGGCTCACACCCACTGCCCAGGACTGCCCTCGATGTCCTGGGGAGGCAGGTCCCCCTTACCTGGCACCACAAAGTGAACCACGGCCCGGTGGCTCCAGGAGAATCCCTGGGGCCAGCACAGCTCTGGCTCGTTGGCCGCAGCCATCAGATGCCGCCGGCGGCCCCATGCCAGGTTCCTCATCTTCCTCTCGTCCTCCTCGCTGCCGCCAGCGCCCTGCCAGCCCCGCGCAAAGACGTACTCGGAGAGGCGCACGAGCCGCCCCCCCTGCTCCCGCAGCTCCAGCTCCAGCAGGTAGCGGCTGCCCCGCATGCGGTCCTGGCGCTTCTCCACGTTCACGATGCGCTGCAGCTGGAAGCGCCTGCAGGAGACACGGCTGCCCTGCACACCAGCCCCCCTCTCCCACCTCCAGCCCCCCTCTCCCACCTCCAGCCCTGCTGCGCTCCTTCCTCCAGGCCAGCACAACCTTTTTTGTCCCCGGCTTCCCCCTGCTTTGCTGCACTGCTTCCAAAGTCCCATGGGAATGTTTAGCACCTGTTTCTCCTAAATCCACAAGCATGTGGGTAAGACCTGGTATTCCAGCCAAGAGAAAATATTTGGCAAGAGAAATGAAATAAAGGTGACACAGAAAATAACAAATGTGTCTGAATGATTGTGTAGGGCTGGTAATAGTGAGTGTATTCAACACCACCTACAACGATCTTGGCACAGGGAGCGTGTTTGGGCTACTGAAACCGGCTCATGACAGCTTATCAAATAAGAATATGGAGTAGGACTGAGCAATCATACAGTAAAAACTGGCAGGACTTGTACCTTCAGAATGGCCAAAACTGGATGAAATGCCAGGGCATGCCCTTTCGGATCATAACAAGAGTTTCTGCTATAACACAGATGCTTGTCAGTTAAAAATCCTGAGAAAAGCTTGTGTGTACTGATCAGTTACACCTGACTGACTGATGTGACCCTGAAAAAGCAAATGTGATCTTAATATGTAGCATTAGGCCTACTTCCAGCAGGCATTAGAAGCTAGTAACAGCCATTCCAGGATACTGTCACTTATGCATAGGAAGATTTGCACCAACTGAAACCTGCATGGAAAAAGATGGATAAAAAAATTATAAAAATTAAGGTCAGGCCAACAGAAGGGTCAGGAGTCAGATTGTTTAGCTTATGGAGGCACAGAGGAAGTGTGTCTGTTTGCCAGAAGGGATGGTAAGTCTTGAGAAGAAGAACCATTCCAAGACCATGTAACAAAAGAGCACCAGCAAAAGCTGGTACCATTTCTCAGGCACAAGAGGCGGGCCTGAAGTCCAGTCTTTTACACAGATTCCTTGCCTGAAATCTTATTTACCACACCTAGTTCATCCTCTGATTCTCACCAGTTCCTCACACAACAGGTATTCCCCTGCAGCATGGTAAACCAGCCCTAGGACAGTGCCCCCCAGTTTTCTCACTGGGCCTTACCCTTTACTCCTCTGGTTGAGCTTCCTCAGGAAGACACGTGTAACTTCCAGGGCCTCCCTTTCTCTTAGCAGCAGATTTCCTGAGGTGTTGCATTTCAGGTCAATCCAGTCTGTGCGCAGCATGTGGAAGTCCAGGTTGCTCATGCTGAAGGTCTGCTCCCAGTTGACTGCCTGGTCAAACATTGGTACGTAATCGAAATCCTCCTCATCCTCCTCCTCTGGCTCCCCATCCACTTCTTCCTCTTCCTCTTCTGCTGCTCCTCCGGACTTGCCCTTCACAGGGGATGCCACCTGCACCTGTCCTTTGCCCACATCCCCCTTGTTGGCCACCTTCTGCTCAGCAATGTAGGACTGCACCTGGCTGAGCCACTGTGGCAGCCCAGGCTGCTGCCTGGGGCTGGCAGCAGTCACCGCGTGTCTCCCAGCTTTGCCAGGGACTGGGCCTCCTTCCCCAGCTGGCACGGTGCCTGCTGGCTGCAGCCTGTCCTTCGTGGTGCTGAGATCTCCTCGAGGTCTCACCCCTGTGGGAACTGTGACCCCTGAGTCCCTTGGGTGGCCAAGCGACTGCTGCCTTTGAGTCACAGTCCTAGAAGGAGGGTTTGCCCTTCTGACAGGCGCTCTCCCCTGGATGGCCCTGGCATGCTGCGGAGGGCTCCTGGAATTGTCTTTGACGCCAGCTTTTAAATGGGGTCTCTTCGTTACTGGGTTTCCCTCCAGCCCAGTCAGGCCGAGGCTTTGGTTGTTAGAGGCCAGCATGGCTGATTTGACACCAGACCTTTTTGTCCTTCTCCCTCGTATCTCCTCTCCTGCATTGCCACCCATCAGCGAGAGGAGCCGGCGATGCTCCCAGAGGGAATAGTCCTCGGGAACGTTATCACTGCCCAACACACTGCTGGGAGCGTGGCCCGCTGGCTCTGCCCTCCCTGTGCCGGGGTGCACAGGGGCACTGGTGCTCTCCACATCCTGCTCCTCGTACTGCAGGTCATCCAGGTTCCCCTCCTGGGAGCCTGCAGGATGAATCGAAGTTACACCTCTGGCATCCTCCCACTGCCTTCCCTGCCCTGACCAGGCACCCAGCAGGCAGGAGGGGCAGCTACTTCTCGCCTCCTCTCAGTGTTGTCTCTCCCGCTCAGAGGGACAGGGATGTTCTCTCACGTGGGAGCCGTGCTCTTGCTGCCACCAGCCTCCTCAGCACCCATTATCCACCACTGCCACAGGCTGTGGAGCTCTCCAGCTTTGTCCTTAGCTGTCGGTCTGGCCACAGCCCTGCAGGGCAGGTGTGAGCACAGGCTGCCACGCTGCACACCTCTGGCTGTGCTGCTCCTGCCCGTGTTTTTGCTAGAATTGCACCTGAGCTAAGCTGTGGGCCTGAGAGCTGTCATGCAGCCCACTGTTTGGTGAGCTCCCAACCTGCCCTTAAGAGAACTAAAAGTGGCAGCAAAAGTCTCCTCCCAGACACAGCAATCTGGCAGGGAAAGGCTGTGGCTTCCTTGGTATGGAAAGTCAACAGCTTCTTTCAGCTGGTGCTGCAAGACCACACTCCAAAGTGCCAGATAAAAGGATCCTCTGGGTTCTGGCATTAGGGCCCCTACCTGGCTGCTCTGTCTTTTCTCCAGAATCCAGGCTCTTCTCTGGCCGATCCATTTTCATGTACTTGTAAAATCCAAATCTGCAGAGGGAAGAGCAGAACACAAGTTTGATGAAAGCTACTCTGCCCTTTCCTGGAAGGAGGAAGAAGATCCTGAGCACAGGGAGGCCATCATCAGTTATTTCTCTAGGAAAGTGACCCTTCTTAACCTGCAGAAAAGTCCTCCTGAATGGGTGGGAGTCCTTGCACAAGGTGTCTGACTGTTGCAGGGAGGGAGCATGCAAGTGGCAGTTCCCTTGTGGGGCCACCACTGGGATTTGGGCACCAGTGAGGATGAGTGACATGCATTTCTTCCCCCAGAGAGAGGCCTGGTAGTGAGCATGGTTTGGCTTTCACTGTGTCAGCTATCAGAAGGCTTCAGCCACTGGCAGGCCAAGCTTGCTGGGAATACACTCCCTGATGCAAACATGCTCTGACTCAGCTACTGGGTTAACAGTGCAAGAAAAGCACTGGTAGTTTCCACTTGAGACCTAAACATATTTTCACTTAAGTCATCAAAAGAAACTATAAATGCTTTAATGTTTTGCAAGACTTAGGGGATCTTTTAAGAATTAAGAAAATTCTACAGAAGTGAACATGAAATTCCACACCAATTCCAGCCTTCAAGCTCCTCCCCACCCTGCTAAACCCACATTCACAGCATCCTACCTTTCCAAATAATAAGGGTTTTCCTGGTAGAAACATTTGTTGTCTTTCTCCATGTGGCTCAGACGGCTGTAATCATTTGGGTAAACAAAGGATAAATGAACCTGGGAAGAAGGGAGAAAGACAAAGTAAAACCCTCATAAATGCCAGACATCAGTCACAAGGTGACCCAGATGTAGTTTCAGAGTAACCAGCCCTTTTTAGAGGGAGCAGGAGTTGCTCACTCTCTGCCTCTCCAGTAGCAGGCTGTGAGAACTGAAAACAGAAAGAAGCATGCTAGGATACATGTATGGATGTGCCTTTTCCTCTCTCTCTCAGCGTCTGTCCACCCCTCTAACTGTGAGCCTAAGTCCTACAACAGAGTGAGAACTAAGTGGGAGAGAGGTGGGCAAGTCCTCCTGAAGAGAGGACTTTAGTAATCCACACATAGTACAGTCCCCCCATGGAGAACGAAATCCTCAGCCACTGTGAGACTCCCTGTGAAGGCAAGCTCAGGCCCCATGGCAAATGGGATCTCTCTCCTTCCTCCTCGTGTATTCCTGGGCAAGCACCCGATTAAGAAACCCAACTTACGAACTGGAGCCCCTGGTAGCGCTGCAGAGGAAATCCATTCACCAGGTAGCTGGGCTTGTACGGGCAGTCTGGCAGGGCCCGGCGCACACGGGACTTGCTGAGCAGAGGCACTGCGGAGAAGGAACACACAGGCAAGAGCTGCAGGAGGAGCCCTGCTGCAACCCACGCACCAGCTTAGCCACTTCTGTCCCCGGGTTCTATTTATCCATCTGAAATAGTAAAAAACAGATTAAACAAACTTTCTTGCACAGCTCAACTCTTTACATTCCTTTAAGATGCTTACACAAAAACGTGCTTGGGGATGTTGTGTGAGCTGCATACCAAGAAAGAGGAGCTGGCTTTAGTCTGTGCTTTCTCTCCTACAGTGACCGATACTGTCGCTGCCCCTCTCTTCTGCACCAGGGATAAAAAAGCATGGCCCAGATAACTGCGGTGTGGGAGGACAATCCTTCCCAGCTGTGCTCCTGCACAGGCTGCAGTTACCTCCTCAGCTGCTTTGCAAGTCTTACCTTCATAAAGAGTGTCCCGGGGGTCAGGCTTCAACATGTCAGCGGGGTGTGCCCTGCTGCCGGCGCCATCAGCAGGCCGGCTCCTGCCACTGGCCAGCGTCTGCGGGATGTGCCCAACCTCATCCATCTTCAAGAGCGTCTCATCTAGAAACCAGAGACACAACACAAGGGGACAGAAGGGCTAATTTGTCCCTTGTCCCAAAAAGCACCTCTCTCCATTGTCAGCCCTTGCCAAATGGCATTGCATCCGTGGCACTAATGCTGTCTCTGGCAGAGGCAAAGGAAAGGCTCTGACACAGAAAGCTGGAGATACAGAAGCTGTGGGGTGGGAACGTGGCTGTCACTGAAGGCAAACACACAGAGTGATGAGCAGTGCAGGAAAATGACCTCCTGCCTTGGACACACCAGCAGTGGTGTGCTGAATAGGCCCCATGCTGGCAGGAACTACTGGACACCTCTGTATTATTAGGATTAAGTTTCTTTTCAAAGGAGATAAAGAAAGGTGAATGGGAGGAGAAACCTGAGGAGCAAAGCTTTTGCCTGTGCTGGAAAAGGATCAGGACCTTGGGGCAAGAGCTTCAGTTACTGAGGAGGATGTTACTCCAGAGAGGGAATGAAGCCCCACAGTAAGCCAAGAGCAACAGGAAGCTCAAACTCCAGACTGGGTAGTGGTTACATTTTTCCGTGGGTGCTGCTGTCACAGGATTTCATGTCTCCATGGATCTTACTCTAAAATGAGGGGAATGGAATAAATATCCATGAGGGAAAAGCAATATCCTGCCAAGGGCACTGGTGTGCAACTTTTGGGTACTGAACTACATGGGACCCCAGAAAGAATGGGATGTCATGTGATACTGCCAAAGGCTAATATGAAAGAGGGAAAAACTATGGGCAGAAGGTGACAGATAAAAACGTGACTGCAGCACTGTACCTAATCACGAAGGGATCTTCTGGGATGTCAGTCTTCTATTCTACAGGGAATTAAGAAGAAGAAAAGAGCAGATGGAAAAAGAATGAAGATGGAAGACCTAATGGAAAGCCTAGTCCTGGCCAAATGGCAGGTTTCAGAAAATACAGCAGCAGGTTGCGATCCAAGACACAGCAAACAGATGTCTCCATTACATCAGGGAGTCTTCCCTGCACTCAAGGGCTGGTATGGAAAAAAGCCCAGAAATGTTGGAAGGCAACAGCAGTAGATATGGAAAGGGGGAATGCTGGCAGAGGAAGCTGATGCTGACAAACCTAGGTAAGGGTAAACAGGACTAAGGAGCTTCTTAACTGATAATGCCATCACTTGATGTGCTAAGAAGGGTTGACAAAAGAGGAGGGACTGGACTGATGTGTCTGCAGCAATCCAGCACCAACTCGAAGGGACGAGAGGCTGGTACAGAGAAAGCAGCATCCCCCAGCACAGACAGTGTATCCTGCTGTGTTCAGGATCCAGAGTGAGGTCTCCTGAAGCGCCAGAGCAGCCCCTTCTCCCTGGTTGTGACCAGCTGGCAGCGCACCCCCACAGCTCCCATGTCATGGGACTCACCTTCCCCCGGCTCGCAGCAAGCAAACTCCATCCTGTGTTACTCTCAATCTAGAACACTCCTCACCTTCAGAGACTCTCCTCTCTACCTCTAGACTCCCCTGAAATAATGTTCCAACCTTACTTCCGATTCTCCTGTGTTTAATAATGACTCACACCCTTGTCCAGAAGTCTTTCCCCTGAACTGTCTCCACCTTTTTCTCCTAATGATGTGTATGCCTGGTATATGCCTGGCTAGACAATGATTCACGGTGAAACACTGGATGCTGATACATTTAGGAAGAATGGGGAGGTGCTTGGGAAAACTTGTGATGAAGATACTTACTAGCAAAAAGGGAGAGATATTGGGAGTCAATGACTTTGAACTTCGCTTCTGGGTCATTCAGCCTCCACTGGAACAGAGAAACACATTAAAATGAAGTGCTTATGGAGTTAACCAAGCCTGAACGAAAGGAACACACAGAAGATGTTTTTCACCATGTGGGCTCGCAGCTTCCTCTTCCTCCCTACTAGGACCGAATTGACCCAGCAGCAAAACACTGGGAATGAGCTGAGATCCCCCAGGACACATCCACAACAGGAAAGGACAAAAAGCTGTAATAGACTCCAGAGAAGGCAGATCTATCCCAAGCAAGCAGAGGAAGGGGTCTTGACACATAGCCAGGACTACCCCACACAGAAGTAGGTAAGGGCTCTGGAAGGGATTAGCTACCTCTCATGGAATGAGGAGCTGTGGCCTGGGGAAGGAGGGAAATGGTTACAAACATAATTCCCGAGCTCTGTGGGGACACACATACAGGACCACCATTTCCACAGACTCACTGCTACTTCCACATGGTCCGTTCCTCTGTCATCTTGCTTGTGCAGCACCTCAAAATAGTACCTGCCTGCCGCTGACAGTCTGTGAAGAACAAGGTGTCTGTCACTAGAAGCATAAAGGAACATTTCTTAGCTTGTCAGCAGACAATGAGTGGAGAGCAACCACACCCATGAAACAACCTAATTCTCAGGGTAAGCAAGGTTAGCGCTGCCAAGAAAATCCAGATCCTGACACTGAGATAGGTAGCTTCACTTGTGCACCTGGAGCACTCCAGACCCTTCTCAGTTAATTCTGAATAACTCCCTCTCAGTGTCAGCTGCTGGGTTTTGGCCTCTGGGAAACCTGGCCAGTTCCAAGGCAGGAAGCTCGGGATATAGTTCATACAGGGGAGTATGGATGTACTGGTGACTGATTGCTCCAGGGAAGAAAAATTCAGTGTTGCATTCCTGCAATAAATCAGCAAACGTTCAGCAATACCCCAGAGTAACCCCTTTCTCTGTATTGCTAAATTCTTCAGGACAAGCCTGGGTGCTTTTCCCTTGTCCTTGTGATTTCCTGGTCATGTGCAGAGGTGGCTGAGACTGAGGGACTTTGCTCGCTCACCTCACCATGTTTGACTTCTGGCTGTGAAATTTCCCAAACTCTCCTGGTGCGGTCCACTCCTTCCCTGTCTGTGAAGAGACAGAAGATGGCTCTAGTTAAGATGAGTTTCTTCCCTTGTTACTGCACTGACAGTGATAAAAAGGGAAAATTGAGCTCCCTCTTCCCTCCAATTCCTCCTGGTAAGTCATCTGTGAAATCCACCACCTGTGGACAGATTGAAGTCCCTTAATTGTGAACAAGGGACTCCCAAGAGCACTACCAAGAGGTAAGTGGCTTAAGGTATCACATGTCATACCCATCTGGCATCTGCGCTGACATTCTCTGCAGTTGGGCAGGGAAAGAAACTTGGGAAGTCCAGGGAAGCAGTGAGTCAGGAAGGTCTCTGTTCCCACAGAAACACTACAGCCTCGATGGGAGAAGCCGTGCAGCATGCACTGTACCTTGCCTACACTGGCCAGCAGCTGGAGACCAGAGGGCTTTTCATCTGGACTCAGCCAGAACTCAGCATTGTCATCCGCAGCAATGGCAAACTGAAACTCCCCTGTCGAGAGATGGAGGGAGTAAGTAGGGCTTTGGGTAAGGGCTTGTGCACAGAACAGATCCTGCTCCTCTAAAATGGGATCTTTGCTCTTTTTCCTGGTGAGACCACACCTTCCCTTTTGATATTATCACCTTCCCTCCTTTGACCCTCTCTGAATTCTCTTAACTCTGCTGTGACTGAAAACAAACTTTACAGATGTCACTGGTTCACTGCCCCTCCTGCACTGGCTTCACCTGACACCTAACCCAGAACGCTAACGAGTCTATGCTAAGTCTCCCTGACACCCCTTTTGTTTCCAGAGCAAATTTGTTTGGATGGAGGCATGTGCACATGGAGCCACAGAGGGAGACAGAGGCGCTTGAGGCTCACTCTCTGTCCAGGGTCACGGGGATGGCAGCTGCAGGCAAGGGCCCGTGACAGAGGGCGAGTGCCAGAGGCTGCTCCGGGCAGAGGCATGCAGCTGGGGATACAGATGCCAGCTGCTGTCAGCTGGCATTCATGGGAGCAGCAGGGACATCAGTGATGTCATGTACAGTCCTGGCCATGCGAGGGAGGGAGGAAAAGCTCGGGGTTTGTTCGTGCCCACATACACGCCATGGGGCTGTGCATTCACAACAGCATTGTTACTTATCTAGCACTTCCCATCTGCTTGCTTCTGTGCTTTTCCTCTCCACCCTACAAGGGAGGCAGGCAGATGTGTTTCCAGCCACGCCAAGGCCACGGCCAGTCACGCACGCCACCCACACGAGGGACCTGGTGTTGGGCTTGCCAGGATGAGGGCACCAGTGGTGCAGCACCAGGAGGGGAAGGAGGGGAAGGTGACAAGAGGCACTCAGAACCCTCACCATCGGTGAAAGGATGCAGGTAGCCAAATATCCGGAGACCATAGTTGGTCCATTTTGGGGACACAGCCAACTTCTTCAGCATAGTTCTTGTCTGAAGTGGAAGAAGAAAAAAATTATAAAAATAATTTTAGATGTGACAGGAACAAGGGGAGAATCAAAAACCGTGGGACAGGTGGGCAGAGGGAAGTACGAGGTTTTCTCTGGGTGGGGTACAGGATGTGATGGAGGCAGAGGAAAAGAGCAAAGCAAATAAGAAATGAGGTGGAGCAGGTGCTGCTGTGGAGGGAAGAGCTACGTGGGGGATGCCATTGAGATGGTGGGGACAGGCCATGGCATTCCCTAGCCACTTGGAAGGAGAGCACCAAATACAGGGCTCCTTCAGCCTGTGTCTGAGCCCTGGCAGGCCAGTATACGTGAAATGACCCTCCCCTGTGCAGCAGAGGAGCTGCCACACTTGAACCCTCGTGAAAGCTTCCTGCTCCCTCAGCAGGAGGACGGAGCAGATGGTTGAGAAGGAGGTGGTGGATTTGAACAAACAGCAGGACAGAGCGAGATAGGGACAGAATGTGAAGGGAGCATGGGTGATCCACCTGGGAAGCTGAGCTGGGCAGTGCGGGACACTGCATGTCATGGTCTTACTCACGTGAGGGAAGAGGGGGAAGTGGAGGTTTCTCCTGAGCTGCTCAATGGAGCTGCCACACCAGTCCTCAAACACGTGCAGGTTGGCCTGGCCCTGGAACTAGAAGGCAGAAGTGGGGCACCATGAATTGTTGCATCCATGTCCTGCGTCCTTCCCCTGCTCTGACAGCCTTGGCCAGGGCCCCGGTACTGGAGCGCTTGGGAGAGTGAAAGAAAATTCCTCTGCTACGATGGACTGGTCTGCAGCAGACATGGGTCCAGAGCCCATGGTGTCCAGGTCCAGATGCTTCTCATCTGCTGAGGGTGTGGGGTTGGCCCACACGACTGAACAGCACCAGGGAACTGTGCTAATGCTTGGGACATCTCAGTTACACGGCTGGGAGTTGCTCCATCAAGGAGGTGTTTGACCAGAGGGCCGTGCTCCGAGGCCGTGGTGTGGAACACGCTGCAGGGTGGCAATAGCTCCCCATGATGTAACATCTTACATTCTGCAAGAAGGTGTTTTGGACTCCCTCACCATCTCAGGGCTGTTTTCCTGACCTGAGGAAGAGGGGACGCCCTAGGGAGGGGAGATGGCAGATCACCTTCTCAAAGTATGTCTCAGAGGTAAAGCTCACAGAGGACGGTGGGGACGGGGTGATGGAGGCCTGGCAGGGCGGGGAGCAGCAGCACAGGCAGGTCAGTGGGCAGCATGGCCTCCATGTGCCTGCAGAGACACAGAAACACTGAGGGAAGTGGGGGTTCCACCCCGCGCAGCACAGGAGGGTGTGCAGTGTGAGTCCGGTCCCCGCTATGCAGCCAGCCCTGTCAGGAGAGGCTGTCGGTGTCCAGCTGAGACCTGGAGCACAGCCGGGCTGGGAAAAGCTTGCTGGCCACCGTGGGACTTCAGCAACACACTCCTCAAAGGACAGACTTTATTTTTGTCAGAGCCTTTCAGAAGGGAATCACTGTCTGCCCCCCAACAAAGTCCAGTTTCTGCCTGCAACCAGTGGAGCTAGATGCTGAAACCCTCCTTGCAGGACTGGCATCCAACAGTGAGGAATAAATAAGCTGGAGACAGTACAAGCTACCTTAGATGGCAAAATGCTGAGGAAAGGAATAGGTTGCCTTGGGACTGTGGCGGTTTTGCTGTGGCTGCCTTGCCTATATAAGGGCTGTGGGAGCAGGGCTGGGGAAACGGCCTGAACAGCACCCAAATGTCTACAGATGGCAGCAAATTCCTAGTTTTCACTGGAGAGACTCTAGCAGGCCTGAAGCAGCTCGGTGGAGGAGGGTCCAGCCTCTCTGTGCACTCCTGGCAGAGAAACTTCTCCACTGAGTTATTTTTGCCAGGATGGTGGGTTGGGGATGTGTTTTGAAATGAACTGTGGCTTGAAGGAAGGCCGTGAAGCAGATTTGGCTCTGCACCAGGAATGCTCCTTGCGAGCTGTGGACTTTAGTCGTGCATGCGAAAACCATTTCTGTGTGCCAGGCAAAGCACATTCACAACCACTGCGATTCTGGAGTGGGCTCTCGTCAGCCCTCTCTCACTGGTGTCCTCAGTGCCAGGGCTTGATGGATGTCTGCAAGCCCACGATGCCCCCCAGTAACATCTCCTCCTCTTCCCTCCTCTGCTGACATCCCTCAGCCTGGATGCTGCCCACCAGACAAGAGCAAAAGCAGCGAGACAAAAGGGATGTAATTCCTCAGAGCAATGCACAGGATCAGAGTGGAGACAGATGGAGGGCTCAGGGTGATGGATGCAGCCCAGAGAAACCCGGGACTCTGCAGGAACTTGCGACACAAATCTCTGCGAGCATGACACTGAATTGCAATTTAATTGCTGTGCAGTCCCGTGCCCCTTGGCCAAATCCAGGTTCACACCCAAGGGTCTTACACTGCTTTTCTCAGCCAAATCAAATAATGACAACTGCTGTTTCTTGTGGAACATGAAGTGAGAGGAACAGGCTGGGCTCCCACGGAGTCACTGCCAGAAACTGAGTCCTATGGAAGCCTGCTGCTACCCACAAGTAATGCAGGTTTTCCTTTCCTTTCTGCACACTGCAGGCAGCAGGCTCAGAGCGCTGTGAAACGCAGCACAACACTCCCACGCTGTGGACAAGCTGGCACTGCAACCCACTCCTTCCACAGACAGACCCAGGGGATGCTCCCAAAGCTCGGGACTGCAATGGAGCTGGCCTGGCTTTGACACGGGGCAGCCCAAACGCAAAACCAGATATTTATGGGGCAAACCCCAAAAGACTGGCTAGACTTGCTCAAATGTTTGCAGAGTAGAACTTGGACCAGTCCCCCTGCAATACAACACTTTACTGCACAGTTTGGCAGTATTAGGGAGAGGGCAGCCTACTAAAAAATAAGGCAGACACCACTGTACTAGGTGTACTATCAATACGTAAAGAGGTAGTTCCCGAGATTTCTAGCCCAACACTCCTGCCTCCTACAAAAGTCTTTACAAAGCCTCCAGAGAGGAGATTCTGGCAGGAGTTAATGAGATCACTTTGCTTTCCTGCACTCACAGCTACTAGAAATAATTAACTGGTAAATAATAAATACTTCTTGCATGCAATTTTAAAATCTTTTCTAAATCAACAGATTTTATCCTGAGTTGCAGCAGCTTAACTTACTTTCTGTTTCCTCTTACAGGGAAAAAAAGAACATTATTGACAGATAAGTGCTGGCTGCCCAAAGTGCTGCTTTGGGACTGAAAACTGAGCTGAGCTTTAATTTTAGACTCCCACGAGTCATCAGTGTAGCAGCTGTTTTGAAACTCTATCACCTCTGTCCCTCCAACTCAATTCATGGCCGCCCATTACAGGCAGCTGAGAAATTCCTCTGTTTGCTATATGAGTATCCTCTCATGGAACATGCCGGAAAAATCTCCTGCTTGGGGCTTTTGCAGATTGCAGTTATAGATCAACATCGCCACCATTCCCAGTTCATGCACACAGAAATGTCAACGGATTTTCTAAAACACGGTTCTTAGAATGTGATTCTAAAACATGGTTGCTACGTTTGACTTCCCAGCTTGGAACTACCTGGCCCTGTTTTGTAAAGGGCTGGAAATTTAGGACCTAGCAAGTGACAAGTTCCCCTTCTCCACTTAAAAACATCTGCTTTGAAAATTCTGGATAGACTGATTTGGCCAGAACCAGGTATAGAAGCCATGAGTCTGAGCTTCCAATGAGAGCTGGTTTTATGTGATCTGTGGCTTCCCATTTAGAGGGCTCCTCCTGCCCCTGAGGTTTCTCCCTGTCCCAACACCTCTTCTCAGTTGCTTATCACCCTGCTGTAATAGCAGCAGTGCACGATCCCAGCTCAGACCCAGAACGGGCACAGGTCACACCCCACGGGCACAGTCAGCACAGTGTGAGTGTGCCCTGCAGCACAGCACCGGGGTTCTTCACCCCAGGGAGGGCCGGGCAGGCTGTCCCCTCCTGAGCACAGCGACAGCACGGTCCCGGCGAGGGGGAGCTGAACCCTTACAAGTGCAGGGAGGGGACAGCTGGGCCAGGCCCTTGCCTTGGCACTGATGCAGCCATGCCCCTCCAGGGCTGTGGCTGGTCTGACCCCGGTGCTGACCCTCCCAGGCTGCAGTAATGTCTGCCTGCAGCCCTGGCGCTGCAGTAAAAGACTTTGGTATTTCCGCTTCCTTCCAGTGAGAAATGTTAGATTATCAGCCCCTGCTACAAAAACTGACCGTAGAGGAGGAGCAGGAACACAGAGCCCAGAACTCTTCCTAGCCCAAACCCTCTCATGTCAAAACTATCTGGGGGGTGGCACCACACACCCAGGGGCTCCTGCTGAGCAAGGAGGCCAGGGAAGAAAGATCTGGGCAAGCAACAAAGCTGAGAGGATTGCAGCAGCAGAGACACAACCTCCTGCCCTGTAACTGGAGCAGGATGGAGAAGAGAAGGCTTTCCTAATTTAATCCCCGGTGGCTTTGGCACCACAGAGGCAAATCAGCTGCGTAGCTGCACGCAGTCCACAGAATGATAAACAGGGCACAGAGAGGGCCTGAGCCAGGGAAGAAAGGCGACATTGTGCTGCCAACCAGAAACTCCTGAGTTTGTAAGACTCTTCTGTCTCCTCGGAGTGGCTGCGGCCCCTCCTCCTGCCTGGCCCAGCTCCCCTGACTGGGTGACATTCAGCAGCCAGCAGCTGGGCTTGGCTGCACGCTCTGCTGTGCTGGGCACTTGTGGGAATCCATCAAGACAAGTTAGCAACACAGCCCCCCTGTCTGGGTGGGCACGAGTAGACAGGGAAGGGACATCAGCAGAGCAGCAACAGCTCTGTCTTTCAGTCCTCTCAGGAAAGGATGCTTCCTCTTCAGGCAGGTTTAGTAGCAGGACAACACTCCAGCACAATCCTTTGCTTTCGTGCAGCAGCTGTGCAACTGTGCAGGTGCTGCCTGCAAGGGGCTGTGCTCCTGGACATCCCACACACCTCCCTTCAGAGAGAAGGAACTCCTGAGGCTGCGCAGACGTGAAGGAGGAAAGGACATTTTAAATGCACCCCAGCACTGCCCAGACCTTTCTCGTCTCAGAGCTGAGCAGGTGCTTTTGCAGAGGTGAATGAGAACAGTCTGGCTAACCAGTCACTTTCCTGAAAGTCCTCCCCACACCTAGAACACTGTCAAATGGTTAACACTCACAGCCCACAGGGCAGGTTCACCCTGATGATGGCCAGGCACCTTTCTGAATTAATGAAACAAAACACCCCACACCTCTCCAGCCTGAGGAGGCAGTGGGTGATGTTGGGAGCTGGAAGACTTTGCTCTGGTGCCTGGAAGTGACAGTAAGGATAGGGACCATCATATGCCCAGGCACCTTGAGGAACCAGGAGCGAGGCTGAACCCTGCTTTCCCCTAGATGCCAGAGCAAAACTTCAGTTAGGGATTTCCAGTGAGCACACTTTCCTACCACATTATCCAAGGCTGAAGACTTAAGCTGCCTATCTCATATCCTGAAACTGAGAGAGGAAAATGGAAACCTGTCCTTTTTTTGGCAATGCTGGCTGCCAGCTCACCCTGAAACTCTGTTAATTATTTATGATTGTCAGGAATATGCCTCTCTATTCAAACAAAGCCCAGCTCCTTGACCTGTGGGAGGCAACCAGGTGTCCCTTGCCCCAGGAATAAGGCTGCAATTAAGTTATTAGAGATGCTGTGGGAAGGGCACAATGGGATTATAAATCCTGGGTAATTAATTTGGGCAGAGTCACAGAAAAACTTAATCCCCAGGCTGGGAGAAATTTCAGTCAGTGGTTAGGAGGACAGCAAGCAGCTCTATCCAGAGCCGTGCCCATGATCCCTCTCCACCTCCTGCAGCTGGTACTGGTGAACCACTGGTCTCTGTCTGCAGTCAGGGGGACTCTGCTGACCCTCTGAGTACACACAGTGCTGCAGCAAGGGCAGGAAATTTTGCCTTATAAGGCCAAAGAGAAAAGTGTCCAGGCCACAGTGTGCACCCCACCAGCTGCACTCTAACCCGGTAAAGGCTCATCCCACACCACAGGTGGCCACTTTCCAGAGCTCTGAGAAATCTCTAGGGAGGGGATCAGTGACACAGGGCACAGCCTCAGGGAAGCTGGGGGATGCCACGCAGAGCCTGTATCGCCCAGTGCCATGGGAGAGGGGAGCAGCAAATGCTTGGTGTCATCGCTGGGCACAGCAGCAGCCCTTGACATCCCGCTGGCTCCTGGCCAGCAGCTGCTCCCCTGGGAGGCAGCCCTGCCTGCACCTGCCTGCACAGCCCTGCAGCTGGAGGAAGGCCCCAGGCTCCAGCTGTGCCCAGCACACCAGAGCCCACGCTCTGATGCAGAACAGATCAATGGTCTGCTCTGCTTCTGGGCACTGGAGGGTGGCTGGTGCTGGCTGCTTCCTGCTGCAGGGACCTGAGCTGCTCCTTGCTCTGGCTGGATGGACACACGCTCCCTCCATCACCAGTGAGATCTGAAGTGCTGAGTGCAGGCCCAGCAGCCTGCTCCCTCCCAGCGGGAGTCACAGAGGCCCTTTAATTTGTGCAGGTCTCTAATCACCTTGAGGAATTTAGTGAGCTGGCTCCATTAACTAAATGCCCCCTGGCTGGTGTCCCTCTCATTACAAGCAGGCTGCATTGCTCCCTTATCTGAAGAGGAATGATGAGATAAGGGAACAGGGGAGGAAAGAATAATCGAGGCATGAAGGAAACAAAGGGAGTGTTTACCCCAGTCTGCAAGGGTCACCAGAGAGGGTCCCTGTTCATGGAAGTGCCACTGAAGTGGAGAAATCTCCACGTATGACACGCAGGGGTTGGACAGTGAAAGCCAGAGCAAGAGCAGAGTGTGGCACTTCTGTGTGCCACAGTCATGTATTTGCTTGTTGGATGCTTGGCCCTACACACCCTAGCCCTGAATAAACTTCACTTTTCAGGAAGGCAGTGGGCTGCCTGCTCTCAGGGAATTGCGGGTGGGTGCTCGGAGCCTTGAGACACCAAATCATCTCGAATCTGGACACTCCAGTCTTTCCAGATGATTAGTCAGGTCTGGAAATGTCATTAAGCAGGGAGAAGGTGATAGGGAATGGACTTCTAGCAAAATGAATTAATTTCCAGGCAGACGTCCCTGCCTTTCATTTTTGCTGTACAGGCCTCCAGCTATGCCCCCCTCACACAAAATGATGGAGAAAGGCACCCACCTCTGGCATCCATGGGACAGGGTTGTCCACAGCTGCACCATTTGATTTATTCCTCCCACCTCTTTGCAGCTCTTGGATCTGAAATACAGGTAGAGAAAAGTCAAAATAACCTGATAAATGACATGGCAGTGACAAGTACAAGATAGTTCTATACAAGCTCTACAAGAGGGCTCGAACCTGGTCGTAAGAACAATTAAGAAAATAAAACAAGTTCTCAAGCTCCCCTTCCAAAGGACAGGCCAGTTATCATGGACATAGCAGGATGAAAATGCTCCCTGGCTTTTTTGACAGCACATTTCCACGGTGAACTACTGAGGGAAAAGGATGTCAGTATTCTGTAACTGTGTGTTAGCACAGAGTTAAAACTTAGGTCATTCTCTGGGGTTTTTTTTCCCCCCATCTGTGGTTCAAAAATGTCCAAGCAATCGTCTTCCATCACTGCCTTCAGTCAACAGTATTGAGATGTGCCTCACTGGAGAGCAACAAACTCTCTCCTGATCTTTCACTTCTGCTTCCATCTTGCCTTCCTGTGCCACAAACCCAGCCAGCTTCGTCCCACCGCAGCAGCTCAGCACACCTAAAATAACTTAATTGACTACAGCGGAGCCATTGTCCGTTCACGTAGCTGTGAGTCAGCTCAGAGCTTGCCCTGTGGCGAGCTCTCTTTCCTGTGAGAAGAGAGAGCTGTCTCTTGGGGCCAGCAGCAGAAAGGAAGGGCTGCCCTTCTGCATGCTCAGAAGGCAGCCCGAGCCTCCTCACCTGGTGTCCCAGCTTCTGTGGGTAGTCAAGCTGAAGGCTTGTGTCCCCACCTGGGACACTGGTGTCTGACAGAACCTTAGCAAGCTCCCTCCAGCTTTCGTATCCTGTGCAGAGGAAACAGAAAGGTGTCAGGGAACAGGGTAAAAAAAGTACAGCAGTCACCAGAATAAACTAGTCTTTACAAGGCTGAGAGACCTCTAACAGTCTGGAATGGTCCAGTGGAGACCAGGAGTTGTTTATGTTGCTTGGAGTTGGCAGACTGGCACAGAGAGAAAAATTGCCTTTATCTTCCTTAAAAGCTCTTCCCTCCTTCTTATTAATTTAATACATAAATTGAAGATTCATCATAGTTCTAAAATATATGTCAGAGATTTCATTAACCACCACAGGACTGGGAACTTCTTTTAGATTACTCAGATAATCCCAGTGGTCAAACTAAAGAACATCAATTTTTATCAATTAGCAGTGCTAAAGAAAAACAAGACAATAACTAGATTACTAATTAATTTAACCATCAAAAGCATATTATTCTTATATGCACCTATTTTCACAATAAAAAGCTAATATTTTCTTGAAGGAAATTATGGACACTCATCTGCAACACCTGAAATATTGGCAGTGATGCAGCCAAGGACATTGCTATTCAAGTGAAGTCACCTTCCAGGTTCAAAGCAACTTCATCTGAAATTCCCTCCCCCTCTCATTCTGCTCAATCCAGAAGTCAGGATCAATTCTGATTTCCTTCCAAAGCTTTAGTGACCTCCCAGGCGTAGGAGGGACAAAGACGAGCAGGTGCAGCAGAACCTTGTAGCTCCCCGTGCCTGCTGTCCCTGTCACTAATGAGGCAGTGCTGGTGAGCGGAGCTCAGACCTCCCAGCAGTGCTACAGCGCCTCACACTCTGTGGTTTTCAGATCTGATAAACATTTTGGCACTTAATCAGCAACTAACCAGCCTGCCAGCAGCTCGGTGCTGTGCCCACGCCGCACGACAGCTCCAGCCTGAGGGGCAAGTGCCAAAACCTCCACCAGCCCCGGCTTCTGCCAGGCTGGTAGCAGCCCAGCTCAGCACCCACACACCAGAGAGCAGAGCCAGGCTCTCTCCCCCTTTTCTTTAAAACTGGAAAAAGCTCCTCCCCAAAGCTCTAGGAGGCCCACAGAAACTGGCTGCCTTGGTATATACAGGGAACCACCCCGACAGCTTCAGGTCTGAGCGTTCAGGTGAATGGTCTGAGCCTTCTACACTATTCCTACAGCCAGAGGCGGCAGGAACGTGCTCTGAGGGGGACAAACAGCCCACTGCTGGGGAAACACCTGCTGTTTCATAGCCAGCACAGCCACCTTCACCCAACCCACCTACCTGCACCGTGCCCACCCAACCAGCAGCACGGGAGACCCGCTGTGCCTTAGGCAGGAGCATGCTCCATCCGTTTGCTTTGGAGGGGGCTTTTACAAGCCACATGGCTTAGATCATCCCCCAAACATCTCTGGGCTACACAGAGGCCAAGGCAAACCCCAAACCACCCCAGGAACTAGAATTCACAGACAGCCCTTTGCCAGATCCCCCTCCCTGGCTGCGCTAAGCTCTTGGCCCATTATTGTAACTACAAATAGGGTTGAAAACCTCTGTCTCCACTTGCTCCTGAATCTGGGTCCCACAGGGTCTGACAGAGGTGAGCAGAAAGTGAAGATGTTGAAGCTGCCTCCTCTGGTGTGCTGATCAAAGGGGGCAGTTAACAAAAAGAAAGTGCAAGAAATGTGGGGAATATGAAAGCAGTCAGAGATTGAAGTGAGAGACAAGGCTCAGAGGCAACTAGGGTGTCCTGCTTTCCTGATGTGGGTGTTGGCTTGGATGTGTGGGTTTCATTCAGGCCCTGTTAGGTACTGAACAGTCACAAATTTCTGACTGAGATCTTCTCACCCCCAGATTCTGATTTGAAGCTAATCGTTTAAGTTTATGACTAAAAATATCAAGGTCAGTATTTGTCTTCTGCAGAAGATTTCTCAGACACTGGGTGAGTAATCTACTGATTAATGCAGCTAAGCACAACTTGTGCTTCAGAGACTGACTGTCATGGGAAAAAAGGAGAAATTCCTTTGTCTTTACATAATTTTACACGTAACTGGTGAGTTTCCCCCTTGTTCAGAGCAATGAGGCAGAAACCACTATTTGTGAGTGTCCTGCAACTGGACACATGGCCCCACTTGGAATGGGGCTGAAACAGACTTTGTAGTTCATGTGAAGTTCAGCACTTGCTACTTAGAGGGCTCCTTATAATAGTGGGAGAGGACAACAGGCTTTTTTTTCAGAGAATACACCCAGTATCACAGAATCATAGAATATCCTGACTTGCAAGGGAGCCACAAGGATCACTGAAGCCCAGCTGGCTAGAGAGAAACCAAGAAAATCAGGGGGGGAAAAAAAGGCAATAGAAGTCAGTTCACCCCTGGAGATTCACTGAGGGAGGACACCAAGAGAAGCAGGTCATTTTCTTTTGTGCAGAAGGGAGAGGTTATTTGGCTTCATTGTTAAACTCAGCACTTCACTGCCCCGTGGAATAAGCTCAGGACGAAGCATCAGTAAGCTGCCTCTGCTGGGAAGGGTGCTGGCCACCACAGGCAGCCACTCTGGCTGTTCCATGGCTGGCACGGAGCCTGCCTCCCCACAAACACAGAAGCCTGGCTGCACAGAAGTGCCAAAGGCTGACATTTCTTTGACCCTTGGAAAAGAGAAGAAAGGGAGGCAATTCTCTGTGTTGTACAAATATTTACCTAACACATCAGCCAAGCACAGAACAGACAAAGGAGCTACGAATTAATCTGGAGGCAGTGATTTCCTTGCTGGGTAATTTGCACTTTGGCAAGCCAATTCCTCAGTGTGGTAGGAAATGATTTTCAGAATAAAATAGGATCAACACTCCCCTTAGAGAAAGTTCTTGGCACTCCAGTTCCTTCTGAAAAGATTGGCTTTTCCCTGGGGGTCTCCACAGGACACCCTTGGAGAAGGACCTGGTTTTCCCCATGCTTTCCTCACTAAAGGGAGGAAACTACAGAAAAGACAGATCTCCTGCAGCTTCCTGCAGTCAGAACACCTCCCAAGGCCAACTGCTCACCAAGGTTTTCTCCACAGCACATGTCACAGGATTCAAGACATGGCCTTGCAGGTCTCCACTCCTGTGTGACAGCTGGAGAGTGGAGCCCTGAGGCCACATCCACTGCCCTGTCTCAGGAGCACCTGAGTGAGCTGATCTACCACAGGTTCAGCCTGTCCTCAAGCTCTCCATGAGCAGTGCTCACCAGCTCGAGCACTCTCTTGATGGCTACTTAAAGTCAACAAGCCTACGCCTGGAAAAAGCAGGAGTCAAGAACTAAATTACCTCAGCAAACACTTCAGTGTTACTAAGAAGGAATGCCAGAACTATTAGCTTTGATGGTTTTGCTCCAGTCCCTCTACAAAACCGGCTCTGGCTAGGATGGGCAAAGGCAAAAAACCCATGAAGGCAGAAATCAAAGGCTTGGGAAGAGCCTGTCCCAAAGCCAGGGGAAGATGCTGGGCCAGGCATTGCTGCATTAGCCTGTCAGACAGATGCACCAGCCAGCTCCTTGCCTTTCTCCCTTCTGGGTATCACTTCCTGAGCATTTCCCATCACTTCCCCAAGCACACCAGTTGTTTTCCAAGGCTATTTTTTCACCTCAAACACCTCCAAGGAAGGCAACACTGACACAGGCACAGCTTGCCAGAAGCAGCAGCCAGCCTTGCTGCCACGTACTCCTCCCTCCTTGGCATCAGTCTGATCTCCTCTCTACAAGCAGAGGCCCATCTTTCTTTCTACTTTTGCACCCCAGTGGTCCAAGGTTCCAGTCTCACAGAGATCAGCCACTGCCCAAAAACATGAAGGTGGTTCTTGTTCAGACAAAAGTGGTCCTTTTTCTCCCTGCTCCCACCAGGCTGGCTGGCAGATGCCTGCTGAGGACCCAAATGCCCAGCAGGGCTGACCCTCAGCTGCTCCTCTGGATTCAAGATGGGAAGCCTTCAGGACCTGAGCTTCCTACTGGGAAAAAGAGGCGGGTGAATACAAAGAAAAGGCAAAGAAGCTGAAGAGGAGGCCAAAACAGATGCTGCATCCTACAGCAGAAACCCCCACCAGAGGCAGCCAGTCTGGAGCCAGTGGCCCACAGATCAAGTGAATCAAACATTAAGAGACAAAAAAGCTGTACCAAGAGAAACTAAGATGGAGATGAGTCTTGCCTAGGGTCTGGTCAGGCACAAGGGCCACAGCTGCCTCTTCTCAGCCATGCTTTTTACTACTCTTGGGTTAAAAGTCAGCGAAGGAAGCTGTGAGTGGAGATGGAGAGCTCTCACCCAACAGTAAAAACTCTGCCACAGCAATGCACTTGAAGCCCAGTTCAAGAGGAAAAAAAATAAAAATGAAAAAAGCAGAAAGCCGCAGCCAGAGATAAGAGACAGCAGTACCCAGGGAGCTATCAGGCCTCGGGGCAGGAGTGTGACCAGAGCTGCTCTGTGTGTTCAGAGATTAGATCCAGCCTGCCACTGCCATGCCCCTGGCCCCAGACAGCACTCGACATTTCAATTAGCCTGTGGAGATACCTGGCAATCGTGCAAGGGGAAATCCCAGACCCACTCAGGTGATCAACTTCCCCTCTGAAAGATGAGATTTGATTACTCTGCCCTTGTTACTGCTGCTTACATAGCTGGAAATGCTATTAACACCCACATGCTAGCCAACCCTTTTGTAACCCTGCTAAATGATTTCACTCAGCAGCCTCATGAAAGAGCAGGTCCACAGGCTGTTTTGCACAAAAGCATTTTCCTTCTTATCTGAGAGCCTTCTCCTCCTCTTTTTGTTGCAAGGATAGGGCAAGAAAGAAACTGGCAGGAATGAAGCAGGGTTTTGTTCTCCATTACCCCCAGCATCCACAGACGCCTCAACATGGCTTGATATTTTAACCCTCTCTTGGATGGTCTTATTTCTCCTCTTATCCTGATTATTTTCAACTTACTGTTATTCCATGGGACTTCAGCACAATTTGAGGTCTCTCCCAGTGTTATTCCTGGCTGAACAGGTATGCAGGTGCAATACCCAATACCCCCAGACACTACCACTAGGTGCCTTGCAAACATACTAGTCCAAAAGATGCTGGGGAAGGCTGCTTGATACTGAACACAAGAAGGTATTTAGAGAGTTTGACATGCATTTCACACACCCTGACCAGAGCAAACCCTACTGCTGGTGCCGCTCTGCAGGGGAAGCAACACCCATCTCCTGGCCTAGCACACACACCAACGCAGCCCCACAACACCGAGTGCAAAAATCATGAAGATGAGGTGTAAACTGACCTTCTAGAAACAGAGATGTGGGTGAAGGATACAGTGAAAAGGGACAGCAGTTTCTGGACATAAGGGCGAGTTGGGTCAAGCCATGAATCACAGACAGGGTCAGAGAAACTGCCAAAAAACTCCCATTCAAGGGTAGGGCCAGGCCAAGAGAGTCTCTTTGATTACTTGTTTAAGTCAATTAAAAGGATAGACAGAAAAGAGTGAACTCCTTGTCCTCAGGTCAAGATTGGAACAATACTCCTGCAGTTAAAAGGATTCAAGGAGCATGAAACCCAGTGCTACAGAAGGAGCCCTGCAAACCTTTGCATTTCTGGTTAGTGCAGAACCCACAAATAAGATTGCTGACCTCCTCCAGGGACAAATCTCAAGTTAGGAACCTTGTGCGCAGGAATAAATTACCCCATTCTTCCTCCAGGTGCAACTCTGATTCACTGCTCTGTGAATGGCTTTGCACACTGACAATAAGCTGCAGAACATTAAAAGTACTTGGAGTATGACGGAGGAAAAGGCAGAGCATTGCACTTGGGAAGGAGAAGAAAATAAGCAGACATTAACTATCCAGGGCACTAAAGCAGTCTCACTGCCAGACTCACCCACAGTTTAATACCTTGCTGCTGTTCCCCACAGCAGTATAGGAAATGTGTTTCATGCAGCAAGGAGGAACTGATAAGCAATGGCTGGGGCACCAACCGGTTTTGTGGAAAATATAATTAAAATCTTGCTTCTGTCACTAAAATTTTCCATTGCCCTAGTTAAATCACTAAAGCCAGCCATGCCAAAAGATTATCTAGCAAATGTTGCCTGCTGTCTGAAAGCTCAGTGAGGATATGCACACATGCAGATGCAGTGCTGGATCTGAGTGAGAAAGATCATCATGTTGCTGCATTATCCTTCAAAATTATGGAGCCTCATGAGCTCCTATGCCAGCTCCAGAAATGCCTCTGTTTCAACCCAGAATGTACTGGAGCAAAACAATTGCAAACCCTTGCCTGTCTTCACTTGCCACGCTGAAGGCACAGGAGGTTCAGGAGTTCATGCCAGCATGGGAGGGTGGCTGTGACCAGCAGCCAGCCGAGGAGCCCAGCCACAGAGGCCCTGCTTTGGCTGGGCAGTCAGAGCCTCCTGCCTGAGGCAACTGCTGCCAACAAGAGCCCTGCGTCCTCTCCTGCCCATCCTCATGTCTTCAGTCATGCAGTTAATCCCTCCACACCTTCCTCTCCTCTGCCAAACTGCACTGAGGAGTCCTCAAGGATTAGACTGCAGAAGGGGGAAGAGCAGAGCACTTTGTTTTTCAGGGGAAGGAAGAAACAGTGGCTCAAATGAAGACTGAGCAGAAGAGCACCTACTGCTGCTTTCAGCAGCATAAGATAAAAGCACATTATTTTGGCACTGCTAACTTCTGCAGCAAAGCAGGGAGAAATGCTATCTAGTCTGCTACCCCCTTGTAGTATTCCATGGGCCATCTGAAACCACATAAAACACATATAGAAGCTTTTAAATCGTAAAATACATTTTCAGCATTATGGCCATGATAGCTGTGCAGTTAAAATCCTTAACTGCTGGCAAGTTCCACTCTCTAATTTACAGAAGGCATGGCAATTGTGCTGCAATTATGGTGTGCTTGTGCCTGAGACGCTGTGCTGCACACGGGCTGCCTCTGTGTCTGCCTCTCTGTACAATATTGCCACGAAGAGCAGTCTCTCTGTTTTTACAGTCTTCATGCACTGCTATAAAACTCTCAAAGCAGCTACGGCCAGTGTCAAAGAGGGCTGCTTCCAGGCATACCAAGAGTAAGGGTATTTTGAGTAGCTCTCACCATGGAATCACTCTTACCAAACCAGCCTTTTGCCAGTCATTATCTTTAAAATATGGGATTTGCATCAAAGCATTTACTGGTGTGAGATTTGCCTTGCTCAAACTTCAGTAGTTGGAGCACTTGGAAAAAGCAGCAGGTTGTGAGAGGAACACAGAGCCAGGTGTTTGTATACAAGGCTAGGTTTTGATTTTTCCTGGTTTTTTGATTCCTGCTTCTAAGGTAAAAATAATTTGCTACTTTGATGGTGAACTGTAACATTAGGCATTATTTTTGTTTCAAAAATACCTTTAATCCTGGAACACTTGCATGGGTTTCTACCAGTTCACTCCCAGTGACCACATCCTCAACTGCTGACTCACACTCTGCTGTCTGCTGTATTTTGTTTTCAATACAAATAATAGTAACAACTTAGAAAATTCCTACCTAAACCTCAAGGTGACTAGCATGAAAAGCAGATGTTCCACCTGTTTTTGATTACTGCAAGTGGTATTCCTGGCACTCTCCCCGTCATCTGGGGGCACTGGTGAAGCCGTGCCCTTACAGGCAGGAGAGGCAACAAAGGCCTGTTCCACTGAGGTAACAAGTTATTAAAAGCTGAAGCTTGCCTCCATTTATCAGTGCCTCAGTGCAACAGATCACAGGCACTGCACTCGGACCTGGCAGGCTTCCTGCTTGCTTTTATTCACATGTACTGCAGTGAGGACTTACTTTGCAAAGAGATGCATGTTTCTAAATGCTTTCAACCACCAACAGATCTGCTGCTTTGATGTCCACGGGATCTGAATAAACGCAGTTAATAAGAAGTAACATATGTAGGCAGCTTGCCTCCCCTGAGCATGGGGAGGTACATACAAAAATAAAGAAAGAAAATGGCAATTTTATGCTCAGCAGTCTTTGCCATCTGTTTTTCTTTCTGCAACAGGACTGGCCAAGAGAGCTCAACAAGGTCATCCACAAGGCTTTCAGAAAGCTTTGGTAAGTGCATTTTTCTCAACGGATCCAAACACTGCAGCACACAGACTGCCCAAAGAGCTTTCCAAGGCTTTTTTTTTTTTTTTTACATACAGGAGCTGTCTAGGATGTGAAGCTGAACATCTACTAAGCAATAGACCTTCAAGTCAACATTTGCTACTGCTTTACCAAACATAGATAATGCATTATTTTTTATCTTGGGTGAGGACTTTCCTGAGGCTCAATAGCTTGCCACTTCCATGTAGATGCAGCATTCCCAAAATATTTTCTTGCAGCTTGATTTTCAGTCAAGTTCTGTGGAACTTTGTGCCGTAGAAAATGCCATTCACTGCTTCCGTGAGAAAAACCCCCACACCTTGCTTACAGTCACTTGCCATTTCTACTTGCCATTTTGCTCAAAGCTGCTGTAGCCATTTTCTCCCCCTGAAGTCACCTCCTGCTGAAATGCATCGTTTCCAGGGTCTCTGCGAGCATTGCAACAAAATTACTGCCCCACACTTTCAGCTTCAGTGGTGCCTGGAGGCAGACTATGGACGTGATTCTGGACAGAGGAAAATAAAGAAGGGGCTGGACAAATACCTGCCAGAAATGGTGCAGGTAGGATTGACCTGACCTCAAGGCAAGGAAGCCAACTCTCCTGCAGGCCACCCCACAAGTACCTTATGGTTTGTTTAAATTACTTTCAATTGCCTGTGTTCTTGGGGACAGCAGAAGGACCATTCTGCCCGTGGCTCTGCATGGGACACCCTGCTCTGACATCAAACAAAGCCCTGAAGACAGAGGCCCCTCTGCCTGTGGGACAGCACAGCAGCTCTCCAACAGCTCTGCTGAGGAGGAACCAGAAGCAGGAATACTGATGAACATCAAACCCAGAACAATGTAACAAGTCTTCTAACATAACAAAGAGGAACTGGCAGTGCGGTGACTGAGGTACTGCTTTGGTACTGCTCTCTAGGTATGCCACATTAGAAACAATCTGATGATTGCACTTTGAGTCAGATGAAGCTCTTCTAATAACGTTACTGGGGTTTGGATGGGGCTCTAAAACTACTCCCAAGAATTTCAGGAACCTGGGTGCAATCCCTGTGTACAAGTTTACCTCCACAATTGTGAGTCAAGATCCGAAACTACAACTTCTAGTTCAGACTTAGGTATCACTGAATGATTTGTGCTGAAAGGGACCTTCAACATCATTCAGTTCCCACCCCTCTGCTATGGACAGGGACACCTTCCACGAGACCAAGCTGCTCAGGGCCCCATCCAACCTGGTCTCGAACACTTCCAGGGATGGGGCATCCGCAACTTCTCTGGGCAGACTGTAGCAGTGTCTCACCACCCTCACAATAAAGAATTTCTTCCTAATAGCTAATCTAAACTTGCCTTCTTTCAGTTTAAAGCTATTCTCTCTTGTCTTGACCTGCCCTCGTCAAAAGTTCCTTTCCAGCTTTCTTGTGGGCCGCCTTTAGGTACTGGAAGGCTGCTATAAACATGATCAAACATTGATTAAAATGGCAGCAAAAGGCAACTGGAATATCAGGATATTCTTCAAGAATGTCTGAAATTTCTCATCAGATGCTGACACCACCAAATCTACGCTCAAAGTTCTATCTGGCCTCCGAGCCTAAATGCCAGCCTTCATCTGTTTTTGCAGTGGAACTGTGCATGCAACCTTGACACCAGCATCTCTATTTAGCAAAGCTGAGATTTGTAACACTGATTTCCTCTGAATCATCATCAAATACCAACTGCTAGTCAGGGCAGACAAACACGCAAAGACAGGCTAACATTTTAATAAGTAATGGGAAATCCTATACACCTATGCCTCTAAAAACCATACCAAGCCTCAGAATACTAACGGGGCAAGAGCTAGCTCGAGCTCTTCCATGACACAGGCTCAAAGCTCACATGGACAAAACAAGCTGCCAGTCCTCCCTTCAGGCATCCTGCCTCCAAGCAAATGCATGCTGTGCAATGGGTCAGGATGCAAAGCACAGACATTTGCTTCTGGGACAGCTTTATTTACACAACACGGGTTGCTATGAGGAAAAATCAGGGTTGTGTAAACTCTCTTTACAGAGCTCTTACCCAGTGACATAATTCCAAAACATGAACTTCTGAAATATTGTTTCTCCTCTTTCTGAACTAACTCCCACATCAAATGTCCTGCTTTGGATCTCAAACTAGCCTGTGCAACATACTTGACAAAAATAACTAAGAAAGCAGGAACTGGGGGGAGTTCACAGAAAATACTTTTTGTCCCACAGAATCACAGAATATTCTGAGTGAGAAGGGACCCACAAGGATCACCGAGTCCAACTCCTGGCCCTGCACAGGACACCCCAAGAATCCCAGAGAGCCTTGTACAAATGCTCCTTGAGCTCTGTCAGGCTAGTGCTGTGACCACTGCCCTATGGGGAGCCTGTTCCGGTGCCCAAAAAACCTCTGAGTGAAAAACCCTTTCCTGATATTCAACCTATACCCACGTATCCACAGAGACAGAAAGAGCGAGCCTGTGTTTACCACTACCCTAGCCTGCTAAGACACTCACGCCTAAATCCCACTGTTTGAAAGAAGATTTATTGAGTTTACTGAATATTTTCAGCCCACTAAACTGGGACAGACTCCATCCACTCTCACTTGGGATAATTTTTTAATGTGGTGTCTTTCAATTAAAAACTTTCTCAAGAAGACTTAAGAGACACCACACAAGACGAGGCAAAAAGAACAATTTTAGTTTGCTCTGTAAATCTCGTCTTAAAAGTTCATTTGTTTTGAGCATCCCAGGGCTTCTCTCTTTGCAACGCCAGAGCCTAACTTTTCCCTCAAGATCCTTAAAACCCACCAGAGCTGGGAGAGGGATGATGATGGAGGAGGGATGGAGGAGGGATGCTCCAGGTGGCAGAGCCGGGAGATGCCCCTGGCCCACCCCTCCCGCGGAGCGGGACCGAGCCAAGGGGCCCTGGGGCACCAGCAGCCCCCAAACTCCACGCCCAGCCCGGCTCGGTTCGACACGTCCCCCCAGCCCAGCCCAGCTCTGCCCCGCCCGGCTCTGCCCTGCCTTGCCCTCCTGCTCGTGCGTGGAACGCCATCCTTGAACTTTCCTCTAAAGACTCCAGTGGGTTGCTGTCATCTGCTCACAATGAGCACATCTGCAGATGTGCAGACATACCATCATAGGAGGCACAAATAAGACCCCTGTGTAAGGCACAGCACAGCTGAGAACCAGGGAGGTTTATGATTCGAGTAGTTTAAAGGACTTTTTAATGGCTGATAGAGAAGGTTCAGGTTCAGGTTGCTTTAGCAAAGTACACGCACTAATAACGCACGCACTTAGGGCAGAAAGAGAAGAAACAAAGCAACTGTTCTGCTCTTAGCTGATCCATAGGCACGCCCCCCACTGAGAGGGGTTTTGAAGCTGATGAAGATCTTTCTTATCTGAAGTGCCAGCGATTGTTAAACTGCATCTCTCATTTTTAGCTGATTCCAAGTGTAGATCCTTTCTGAACACCAAGTGGAAAAAGATCCACATCCTTAGGGAAAAAACCCTTATATACTATATCTCCTGTCATTCTCTCCCTATATAAGGGAGTTTGAGTTGTTGCAGATTGTTGGGGCTTTTTTTTCCACTGTGATGCAGCTTAAATATGTATTATTATTATTATTATTGCTGGGAGTTGGAAACACAAATTAAAATGCTTTAACAGTTGAAATATGATGGTAAAATTGTGCCATCGCTGCACTTTGTGAATGACATTTAAGCTGTATTATAAATTTAACTCATTTCTGTGCTACCTTCTGTATTGGTAAAATCTGTGTGATAGGTCTAGTGCTTTATCACACTGC
The DNA here is from genome assembly GCF_009650955.1 of Corvus moneduloides. Taxonomy (NCBI): domain Eukaryota; kingdom Metazoa; phylum Chordata; class Aves; order Passeriformes; family Corvidae; genus Corvus; species Corvus moneduloides. The sequence continues at coordinate 6,529,280 of NC_045479.1, forward strand.
CCTAAATATCATAAAATCAGGGGAACCACTTCTACTGCTCTTTCAGAACTTCCATGGAACTGAAAAATTATTTACTGGGAAATCTCTGGTTGGAGTTCTGCTAAGCTTCTGCCCCAGACAGAACAAACTCAGAGCCATTCACGAGCTGAGACGCAGCTGAACTTTGCAGAGCCCAGACTGCAGGGGCCAGCCAAATGCTGCTGCAGGGCCCCTGTTTTCCACAAGCAATCCCTGCCACCAGCAGGCATTCCTGAGGGCTTCCAGGAGGTGATCCTTCACCCAGCAGGAGACAGCCGGGTTAGTTGCCTTGGAGCTGGGCCAGTGTGCCTCACAGAGCTATCCTGTTTCAGTGGAATATTTAACTGTGCTGTAGCTTTCTACCAGAGCATTAAAATTGCCCTTCCCACTGCTTAAGGTGGCTTGCAAGGACCGATTGCAAAATTATCATTTTTTTCCAATGCACTGGAAATTTCCATAAGCCAAGAAGAGGGCTTCCTACTGCCCAGCACTCATCCAGCTAATGAACCTCAGGACAAACGAAACCCTAACAACTGTCCAATCTGCCTCTTGTGTAATTCAGTACAGGAAACTCACACAGTAATTCCTGTACGGGCTCCAGAATAAATATCCACTGAAAATGCCATCTGACATCGGTTATTTACATGCTGACCTGAGATTTCATCCTTCTTAGTCTCTTTACTAAGTTTTACTGACCTTTTTCCACAGGCTCCTGGTGTGATTCCTACCAAGCTCCCCTGACTCTGTTCAGTTTCAGTCCTTTTCCATAATGGTAACAGTGCACTGCCTTACACAACCTAACCACATATATCAAAATACCCATTTCTAGCATGTTCTGCCAAAACTGAAGGCAAGTGAAAGCAGCTGTCCTCTCAACTGCATTTTGCCAAAAGTTGTTTATTGTCTGTCCTTCATGTGCCTCTGACCCCAATCACTCACAAAGCGCCAGGTTCTACGTTGCTAGGAGAGCATCAGACCTCAGGTCTGGGGCTCTGAAACATTACAGTGCAGTTTATGTGCTACACACTTCTATAGGAAAAGTTCCCAGAGCAATGTCTCCTGGGATGGAGATGAGGGCTGTGTGTGTTTATGACTTCCTGGGCTCCAAAAATAGCCCAGGGCAGTTCATTCTTCAATACCCTTTTAATCTATTTTTAATGCATGTTAATACCAAAGCACAGAATTGCTGAGGTTGGACAGCACCCCTGGAAATCATCTTGTCTGAACCCCTGCTCACAGCAGCATCACTGTCACCTAAAGCAGCTTGCACCAGAATCCCAAAGTCCTTTCCTGCAAAGCTCCCTAAGACTGTCTCCCATGGGATTCTCTGGAGCAGGTCCCTAACATGGCAAAGTCTTCTCTCACAAAGTCCAGGGCTGTAACTGGCCTTGTTCCAAGTTAACTCCAGTCTGCTCACCACACAAGGCAAAAATAATCTGTGAAGTAGTTTTAAGACAGCCAGTCATCTAAATACACTGATAACTCTCAACCTCAAAAGTTTACAACTTCACTACTTTTGAAAAACGTGCCTGTAAGTACCTTGGAAGCAGAAGTCCCAAGGGAAAGTGCTGGGATTTGAGCCAAGCCACACATGTGCCTGTTTAGAGCCTAGCCTAAAATGGCAATACAATTAACTACTTCAGAGTTTGCAAAAATACTGCGAGGTTTCCTCTCTCACTCTGTGCTCTCCATCTCCCCATTAGAGATGCACTTTCTTCACAGCAAGTTTAAAGTCTGTGATCAAAAATCTTTGTGATCCTGGAAAATGAGAATGGAGGGACAAAAGAGAAGAGATTGAATGCCAGAAGGAATAAGGTTTTGCAACCTAAGTTTATTATTCATATTCCTACTATATTAATGACATACGAATTCTCTTTTCATTCAAATAAAGCAACCACAGAATAATATCCAGGCTACCACATCAGCATTTCATAGGATTTATAAAACTTGGAGCAGAAAGCAAATCCTGTTTGCTGCAGGATGTTAGGGCTTTGTCTATTATATTTCATAACACACCTAAGTGCCACTGTTGGACACACGCTTCTGCTTGGAGAGTTAATGCCAAACTGATGCAATGGGATTTTCAGCAGTCTGTTGTCCAGGAGCTTATCCATCCAGAAAGTCCTGCTGTGATGGGATATGCTAACAGGTAAACTGGCAGCAAACCAAAATTGCTCACCTCCACCAGGTTCCTTTCTGTGCTGCCCTGGGTCCTGGCAAGAGTTAAGCCGAGAGGAAGAGCAGTGCATGAGGTGAAGACAGAAGGGCCCAGCGTGCTCTCCTAGCCCTCACTCTCTGAGCCAACATCAAGAGCGACACTCACTCAACAGATATTGCACACTGGGGTTTACCTGCTTTTCAGGATCTGAGCTGCCTGAGTGAGTTTTGTCACACCTTCTCACAACACTGACTGTAACGTGAGGAGTCCATTCAGCCCTGGTTCAGAGAGCACTGCGAAGCTGGGGCTTTCACCCTCTCTGAAAAGCAGCTGTGTCGATGTGTGAAAATTCAGTAATCTTAACAGCAGCACTGATGAAGGACCAGGACAAAGCTTGTGAAGAGTAAACACGGAATGAGTAAATTCTGGCGTGTCCTGGGTGCCAGCATGCTCTCCTTGACTGTTTTTCAGTCAACATTTCATGGTGAGAGTAACAAACTTGATTCACAGAAGTACTGTGAGGCTCAATTATTTCACTTTCTAAAACACAAAAAAATACCAGGATGGAGAGTCTGATTCACAGGGTCTGTGCACTCAGGCTCACACAGATTTGTTACAAAAATGCTACTGGTTCTATTGGAAAGATCAGGCCTCTGGGCACTCTGATCCTCATTAGAAATAAGAAAAAAACCTTGCTTTCTAGTTTAAAAAAAAATCTGAACTCTATCTCAGAAGCTGGCAAAATAAGCCTCACTGGGTTTAACTTCAAATGATTGTAACTGCATAATTCGGAAATGTCAGAGCAACATTTTTTATTCATCTTTGCATATGATCAAAAGCATGACTGTCACAAAACCAGAGACACACAGCATGTCCCAGAACTTTGGTGAAACCTGGTCCCTAAAGCATTCAGTTGCTGAGAGCAACCCTTGTGGAGGGATGTCCTTTATGAACATTTCTAACTATTTTGGGTCATCTCAAATAAAAGAAGAGTTTAATTAGCAACTTCATCCCTGCTACAGACTGCGAAGAGTTACAAAAAAACAGAGCATGCAGAATTTTCCAATAGACTCCACAGAAATTTTTAGGATGTTTTAAAATCTATCCCCATATCTAACTCCAAAAAGTCTTACAGGTCTTTTTCACAAAACCTGAGCTCACTTATGCTGGCAATGTAGTGGGCTCTCTGGATAGGCAAGCTCTCACCCAGCAGTAGTTCAAATGAGAGGAAATACACCTTGGGCATAAAAGTAGCTTAAAATTTTTAGCAAACAGGAAATATCACAGAAGAGAAAAAAAACCCATTTTTTTGCCTACTAACTCTGCAATAACAAGATGACTGTCCAGTTTCTTCCATCCGTTCTCAGCTGGCCTCTCCACGCTTTTTATTTATTTTCTTTTTTCCCTCAAGGGCACTCCCTTGCCCTCTCAGACTCTTACAGCCTCTGTTTTGGGGGAGCACACAGACCTTCCTTTCTCCCAGCGGCCCTCCTGACACTCCTCCTTAAAGCTCTCTCATGTTTCCTGGTGAGCTCTGTCTCCTCTTTCATCAGCTGCCTGCAAGTCCTGCCCCAGTCTTACAGCACTGGAAAGAAACACAACTCAACAGCATTAATAAATGATAGCTGGTCCCTCCTCTCCCTTTCATCTCCTCTCCTCTGGCTGTAAGCAATCCCAAGGCGAGGAGCAGGCATCTGCACAGGCCAGGCTGTGGTGCTGCCTTGTCAAGCTCCAGGACTGACTCCAGGACAGGCTGTCATTTAAGCAGGTTGGTGATGGAGCCAAAACGTTCTCCCCAGCTGCCCCAGCCAACACCCCGAATGGAGAACACCTGGTGGCTCCAGCACCATTACATTTTACCTGGTGGCCACGGACTGCTCCCAAGAAATCAGCTGCCACTCCCTGGTCCTTCCCTGCTTGGTGCCCAAGGCTCTTCTCACAAAAGCCCATTAGATTTTGTGACTCATCCCTCACCCTGGAGTAAATCTAAGAAAACAAGCAATTATGAGGAGAGAAAAGAGAAACTGTCATATGAAAAAAATTTATAAGCTATTCCTTCCACCCAGGACTTCCCCATCTCAGACATGAGAAAAGCACCAATTAAACCATTACAGCAGGCTCACAGAGCTCCAGCAGGGGCTGGGTGTGATGGACACCAAATGGCCCTGCTGACTCCTGACCTGCTACAAGGGCCTGGGAGAACCCTTAGTGCTCATGTCCTTACAGTGTAGGATCACATCTCTCACAGCAAAGCAAGTCCTTTCCCCTCCCCAGCCTGACAAGACATAGCTCTGAACTCTAACAGATTGATGGGAGCAGGATTTGGGGAGGCTGTGGTACCTGTGAACCTGAGAAAGAAGAATAAATCTCTAGTGAAATCCTGACTCTTCAATACCACAAGCAAAGCAGGAGCCACAGGGGAGCACAGAGGAGCAACACGATGTGCAGACTAAGTGGGACCCATGAGATGCCAAAATGCAATTACAGTCAAAGAGGTGATACAGGAGAGCATCTCAGTATCCTGTATTTTGTCTCTTTTTAGTAGCTTGTTCCAGTTTGCTCAGCTTTCATATCAAAAGGATGTTTTCTAACCAGTGGTGCTGCAAACCGCATGCTGGAAAACCAAGCCAGGTTATTTTTTGCTCTTTAAAAACAAAAACATCGCCCACCAGGGATTTTGCCCAATGGTCCAAACTGCCCAGCTGCTCATTTGTGTGCACAGCTGTATACAGTTTGTACAGAGCTGTGCAGCTATGGGAGTGGAAGGAACAGAGCAAAACCAAGCTGCCACAACCAACAACATTAAAAAGACTCTTTTTACCACTCATTTTCCCAGTAATTAAAGTAGCTTTCTTCCAGTTTTCTGAGTGATTGAACCACCCTGGAAGAATCAACCCCAACATATTTTCAAACCATGTTTTGGTTTACTCAGAGAGGGCCAACTTTTAATTCACTTCTTACAAGCATTCACAACAGGCCTGGATTATCTAAAGGCTAACCTTAGCCAGATCAGGAGGAAAACAGAAAAAAAAAAAGCAGTGCCCATACGACTGCTAAACAACATCAAATACATGCCAGGAGATTTTTATCTGCTCCTGGGAGTTCCACAAGCAAACAAACAAAGGGAAATAAATATGGTAGGTTATCTACTGCAATTTCTTCACTCAACTCTAAGACCTTCTGCCAGAGATGCAGTTCCTGTGCATGGAACAGAAACCACAGAGCCCCGCCTAGGGCTACTCAGCAGGCAGATGTGGTCCAAACTTACTGAATGCTGCTGGTTTCAATTAGGGACCAGAGCTGGTGCTTTAACTCCATCTTACAAGAAAGGGTCTCTCTGAAAGTCACAGCATATGCACAGTACCTCACTGTGCAGGAAAGAAAAGCCTTACGTAGGAATTTAGTAATTAGCAGATCAGGCCATTGGTTCATCCCATCAGATAATCCACCTTTGACCAGCAGCCAAGATCTGGTGTTTAAAAGGCAGAAGAAAACAACCTTCAAAAGTACCTTTAGCTGTATTACTTTAAAAAAAAAAAAAAAAAAAGTCCTCATGACCTACAGAAACAGTCAGCTTATGCCCTGCAGCACAAATTGTGATTACTCTTCTCTTACCATGCATAATTGCAAGTGTTACTATTAGTCATAAAATTATCCAACGCTTAAAAAAACTCCAGCCACAGCACTTGCATCACTGGCTCCTGCAGCACCGGATTAACCATGCTGAAAGCACCCAGCACACACACAGTAGACTTATTTTACAAACAGTGCTTTTCAGGTTCATGGTGTAACTCTCATTAAGTGGTATGGTGCTGAAGCAAATCAAGAGACTGATGTCATCTCTAAAGCCACTTTGAATTCTGCTGTAGGACCGCCTTTAAGTTGTCTCTCTTCACAGGAGAAAATAAAAAAAGGACATAGGTATCTTACACAAGTAAATCATGTCACAAGAAAAGCTCTTCTGCCTCAGCCACCTTTGCTATTCCTTCCATTTGGTCCTTCTGAGACCTCATGGTATCCCTGAGCACTGAAGCACTCAGAGCTAGCTGCTCTGCTCCGGACAGAGATCTGTCTGGGTTCAAGGGAATGTCAGAGCTCAGTCATGCTGTTTATGCTCTCTTCCATTTTTAAAACAAAGCTGCTCTGGACCATATTGGCTGCAGCCCAGTGGGAGCCCTACCACTGGCTTCTGTGGGCTTAGATCCAGCCCCTGGCCTCACTCTATTTATGTTTTGATGAGCTGCAGCAAGCAAGGCAGACAGCTTTGTTGCACAGCCAATTTTTTACCATACAGACTAGTGAGTGACTCCTGGGTCGCTTCTCCTGAGCAGCCCGTGTGATGATTTTTGATAGAGGTTTCCTTGTATTTTTCAGTTTCGGGTGCAAGGTGTCTGGTTTCACTGCGGCCTTTTCAAACAACTCCAGTAACTCAGAGGGATCCAGTTATGCAGATGAAGGATGTATTGGTTTGACCATCTCAAATCTCACACAGCCTACTTTAATTAGCTCCTTAAGGCCTGGCTTTGAGCTCAGAAATGCTGTGATAAATCTGGAGTAACTGCCCTGAGCAGCAGAGTTTTGAGAACAGTGTTTGGAACCTGAAGTTCTGACCTTCTTTTACACTCCTGCAAGGGCTGACCAGTAAATGGCTGTGAGAGCAGCTCATGCAAAACCAGACTTCCAGGGCCCACCTTTCAAACCCAGGTGCCCCTAAGCCATCAAGTTTGACCATGTCAAGCGGGGTACTTCCTGCAGTTAGGACCCTGTCGTGGCATCCTCTGCTCCCCTCCCATAGGAATTCTTTGAGGTGAGACTGGCTTGCCTAAAGCAAATCCCTGGGGAAAGCCAGGTGTTTCATCCCAGATTGACAGCAATGCAAAGGACAGGAGGGTAGAGGGTGTCCTACTGTGGAGCAGGTGAAGCTGGGTGCAGCCAAAGGGTGTTAATCCTGCTGGGTTCAGTTCAGTGCTAGCAAGTGCATAAGGATCTCTGTGGAGGTCCACCCTCTCAAACTGGAGCTGTGCTTGGCCCACAGCCTCACAGGACTCACAAGCAGCTCCTTGCATCTTCCTGTCCTTTCAGCACACAACGCTGCCAGTGCCACTGCTGCATGGACACCTTCGTGCCACTCCAGTGCTGTCTGCACACATCAGCATGTGATGCTACCATGGTAGCTCATCCACAGGGCATGGTGCTGTCCCACTGCCTCTGACTGCCCCCACCCAGCTGCCCCAGACCTAGGCCTTTCCATTACCCACTAGTCCTGATCACTGAAGCTGTTTCCTCAGATGCTTATCTGTAACCCAATCCTAGCTCATGCTCTGGCTATTTCCCACCGATCCCCAGCCTCTCCGTCTCTTGGTCCCTTTGCAACCCTTCCACAGCTACTCACTCCATGTAACCAGCACTGAAATTCCCCTACCTGGCCTGCATGGTAGACAGGCATGGTCTTCTCCTCGTTTGATGGACTGTGCTAACAGCTGCCACTCAGCCCAGCTGCAGCTCTTTCTCACACTGGAGTTTAGCCAAATCCTCCTTGTTTAGCCAGTTTCTTCCTCCACCATTGCCAGATCCCCAGGCAAAGTGCACAGAACTGGTAGCTGAGTCCCTGCAGACCTTCACCCAGCAGTGCTGTGGCACAGGTAATGCTGTGCTCCAGCAAGGTGTGTGCTGGGGTACCACAGTTACTGTTGCTTACTGCCACCAGCAGCCCACAGCTGCACAAGGAGGTTTCTAGAAGTTGCCAAGAAGCCCAAATGACCTGACAGAGCCAGCATCTGCCCTTGGATTAAACAGATGGATAAAGAAACCTGTGTGCACGTGGTCTGGAGAAAGTGTCCTAAATCGTGGCACCGTCCACGGGACTGTTACTTGTGACAGTTGTACTCAACTCCACATGCAGCTGGTCCCAGAGACCAGCAGCAACCCATACTGAGCAAGAACGGTGGCTAGGGTCTGGATTCCTCCTCTAATTTCGCTGTTTCCACCCACCCTCAGCCAGTATCACCCACTTCATACCCAGTTCCCTTGGCCATGACCAGTCAGCCTCCTCTCTGCAACATCTCCAGCACCACAATGAAACGCAGAGGGGCTTTGACATCGTGCATTTTCATATACTCACAAGTACCCCTCCTTCTTTTTATCCTCAATATCCTGAATTTCTCAGGTGACACAGAGAAGGTCCATGAGCGAGAGCTTGGAGAAGGCAGAAGGGCTCCCTGTGACACCCTGCTTTTGGGAGCCAGTACAGTCCTCCCTGGCAAGCAGAGAGGCAGTGACTGACACCAGCTCCCGGCACAGACCCTCTCATCAAAGCCTTCCCGCAGGACAGCTACAGAGGCACTCACTGATGGGCTCTGCCAGGACAGGAGATCTAGCAAACGCCACAGGGCACCTGGGTTGCCAAGGAGACCCTCTGCACAAGTTCCCTTCAGATGTGGACAAAGCAGACCTGGCCCTCTCAGTGCATCAACAGAACAAAATTCAGTTGTGACATTTTATTTCAAAAAATGTGGAGAATTTGTTACAGGGTTGAAATCTCAAGATCCCTACAGACTGCCTTGGTGTTGTTTATGTGCTGCTGTGCCCTGTTAACCTCGAAGTGACCAGACAAATACTAACATCTGTTACCTTGGCTAATGGAAGCGCAAACAAGACTCCCAAATTAAGAATAATTTCTTGGAAGTTTAAACTTTCTCAGCAACATTATTCTTTTTGCCTTAACGAGCTACAAGTGACAACTCTTTAAGATCTCTGCCTCCGGAGATCACAGAATCACAGAATATGCTGCGTTGAAAGGGACCTGCAAGGCTCATTGAGTCCAGCTCCTGGCCCTGCACAGCACCACCCTCAAGAGTCACACCATGTGTCCGAGACTGTTGTCCAAATGCTTGAGCTCTGTCAGGCTTGGTGCTGTGACCACCCTCTGGGTGAAGAACCTTTTCTTACATCCAAACTAAACCTCCCTTGAGAAAACTTCAGGTCACTTCCTAGGGTCCTGTCACTGGTCGCCACAGAGAAGAGATCAGTGTCTGCCCCTCATGAGTAAATTGTAGACTGCAATGAGGTCTCCCCTCAGCCTCCTCCAGGCTGAACAGAACAAGTGCCCTCAGCCGCTCCTCACATTGTTTCCCCTCGAGGCCCTTCGTCATCTTCGTGGCCTCCTTTGGACACTCTCTAATTGCTGAATGTCTTTTTTTAAATTGTGGCACCCCAACCGCCCCCAGCACTCGAGGTGAGGCTGCCCCAGTGCAGAGCAGAGCGGGACAATCCCCCTCCCTTGCCCATCTGATGCTGTGCCTGGTGCTCCCCAGGACACAGTTGGCCCTCCTGGCTGCCAGGGCACTGCTCACTCACGTCCAGCTTTCCATCGACCAGGACCCCCAGGTCTCTTTCCGTGGCACTGCTTTCCAGCATCTCGATGTCTGTACATCCAGGGTTACCCATAGCAGGAGCAGAATCTGTCACTTTCCCTTGTTGCACTTCATATGGTTGGTGATTGCCCAGCCCTCTAATTTGTTGAGGTCTCTCTGCGGGACCTTCCTGCCTTCGAGGGAGTCAGCAGCTCCTCCCAATTTTGGATGATCTGCAAACTTACTTCGTATCCCTTCTAGTCCTGTGTCCAAGTCATTTGGACTCTCATCTGCTCTCCTCATGTCCAGAGCTGAGGTTTTGCTGCAACTTTTTCTCCTGTCAACAGAGATTTTAAACTTGATTGCTTCGTGGTCGCTGTGGCCGAGATGGCCACCAATCTCCACTTCAGCAACAAGACCCTCTCTGTAGACAAGCAGCAGATCAAGGAGGGCATCCTTCTGAGTCCTCTCCCTCAGGACCTGTTCCATAAAGTTGTCATCCAGGTTTTTCAGGTATCTTCTGGTTGCACCCAGGTTGTACCACCTGTGTGATGCTCCCAGTTAATTTCTGGCAAATTCCCCAGAAGGAAAAGGGCAGTTGACTTGGAAGTGTTCCCTTAACTCCTCAAAGAATAATTTGTCAGTGTTGTCAGTTGGCTGGGAGGTCTATAGCAGACTCCCACAATGACATTTGCATTATTTGTTTGCTCCTTGATTCTCACCCAGAGGCTCTCAGCTGTGCCATTGCCAACTGTGAGCTCTGTACATTCTAACCCTTGTATTTCATACAGTGCCACCTCTCCAGGTGAGGAGATGGTATGGGATAGTGGGCAGAATTTGAAATGTAAATGCATGGTTGCAATCCTAGAAAGGAAACTTGCAATGGCCATGTCATGTCTTATTTATTCCAGGATCTGACCTCTCGCATGCATCAACGTTGTTCTCCACTTCAAAGGATGCCAGAAGGTAAAAAGACTGTAACATACTGCAAGCTGTGCAGTCCCAGGGGTTTGGCAGGAAACAGCAAGGCTCTCACGGCCATGAAAACGTTCAGGGGAACACTATGAAACAGCAGTAAGTAGGTGAGCTCAGCAACAAGCAGGTACTTGCACGCAGGGGTGAACAGGTATGTGTGAAGAGGAGTGAACGTGTGGGGAGCACATCCACACGCCCAGAGAGCACAGGGAGGAACATGAAGCTGGGAGATGAGGTGGGTGGACAGCCTCAGAGATGAAGGGATGGTGCCTTTTGGCAGGAGGAGAGATGTTTTGCAGGGAGGAGCAGAGCGATGTGGGGCTTTGGGTGTGGAAGGAGGGAGGAGGGGAAAACTGGTGCAACAACATAAAGGAATGAACATGTGCTGCAATCACCGACGCACAGGCTGGGGTTATCCAGGTGCTTCCCCTGGGCAGGGTGCTGGTACAGGAGTTGCAGCACACACCTGTGATGCGCCTACAAAGGTACAGTGGTTCCTTGGGACAGTTTTTGTGGAGACAGCAGCACGTAATAGACACGTACTGCTTCCTGAAGTCTCACCTGTGGTGCTTTCACTGCACGAGTGCCACACACAGACAGGATCCCCAGCTACCACCATGCACGTGGGAAGGCAACAAGAGAAACCCTGTGTCAACAAGGGACCAACACTGGAGAGAAAGTGCCTGAAACCACTTGCTCTTCTGGTGGACAACAAATGCAGAAGACAGCCTGTATCACTCACAATGCTTTAAGACTGATCCAAGACTGATCTCGTGAATCCCAGGCTGTATCTTAACATTAACTGTAATGTTAAAACATCAGGGTAGAGTGGGATGAAGCCTCCCACACCCTGGCTCCACCCTGGTTCCACAAAGGAAACCACTGCAGCCTGCAAGGCTTTTATGCAGAACAGTAATGCTGGCATTGAAGATGCGCCTGTGGTCTACGAAACAATTCAGCAAGCATTGTCAGCGTGCTGTTTAAGAGCAGCAGCACACTGCTTAGCTGCCAAAACCCTCACCTCACCCCCACTTCACACGGTGCCTCCTCTGGCTCAGAGTGGGGAGGGAAGAGCTGTGACTGGGTGTTCATTACAGATCACCTCCACACAGGCCACCTTGGGTCAGCAAAGTGCATGTAAAACTGCCCTGGCAGTGGAGCTCAGCATCAAATTCCCCGGCCACCTGAAACAACACACAGTGAAGTACAGGTGCTACAATTCTTCTATGGGAAATAATAGTTCTTAACCTGGAACAGACAGGTTTGATTAGATGTGCTCAGCAAACAGAAGGAACACAGGTGCCTTTGGAGCACAGGACACTTAAAAGATGCTATCATGAGGCTACTTGGCACACAATACAAAATTAGGTCAGACCTTTCTGTTCCTGAGAGATTCAATTGCTAGTTTCTGAGGTTCTGGACTCTGGGCTGATTTGGTAGTGCTCAGAGCACACAGAGTCCCTCTACACGCGGAAAATGCCTTTAGAACTTGAGATACACACACCTGCAGGAATAAAATTACAGTTATTTCTTTACAAAGCTACAGATCCAGACACATCTACTTTAAATAGTAATAGTAATTTTTAAAATCTGGATTGTTTACAAAGAAATGCAAAGAAATGCACACAGGTAACCATATGGTTTCATTTAAGCCATATAGTCAAATGACAAATCCCAAGCACCCTCAACAGACACAGCTGGTAAAACCTGAAGGCATTAAAGAAAAATGATAACTTATGTGCCTCCAACTGCACAAATGGATCTGCCACATCCATGAGAAAAATCACTAAAGCCTCATGCCTCTGCCTTGTCCTGCCAAGGTGGCCAGGGCTGGATGAGGGTTGTCCTGAGCATTTGCCACAAGCACAGTGATGGCTCAAAAGCTTTACTCCCCACTAGCACCACCTTCTCTCATTCTCTTTTTTTTTTTTTTTTAAACTTGCATATGCTTGCTCCGGGAGACTCCCCCCACCAAGCACTGCCTGATTCGAGAACCAGCCCAGTATCAAACTCCTGAGCTGCCCTCCTTCAGGGGCTTCTAGCCTCAGCCAAGCAAGTATGAAGTTCCACTCTCCCAAAAAAGCTTTCCAGTGACTAAAGCCTTAAGCTGCCTTTTCATCATTTCACTCAGCAATTAGAAAAATACACCCAGATCTAACACCAGGGGATACAGGGGTCCTGCTCAGCCTGCCAATGAAACACCCTGAGGAAAGAGCGGCAGGTCACCCCTTGAACCACTTCAGTTTCAGGGTCTGAGACAAGAATTGTAAACAGTCTTGAGACTTGCTGAGCCCAAGAAAGGCATCTCTGTGAATTTTAGCAGCTTAACTTTGAGCAGAGATCTCTGCAGACCTTGTAAATGCCCAGCTCTACAGTGGGGAGGCAGCAAAATACTGCAATGGTGGATTTCAAACAAACGGGGTGCAGAGCTAAATATGGCACAGGGACATAGGGGCACCCTCCAAGTCACACCCCAGTCCCCCTTCGTTTGCCAAAGTGCTGGCAAGGCACACTGTTCCAGCTCCAGGGAAGCACCAGTCCCTTCCCAATGCCTTCTCCAGGGCAGAGGGGCAGCCTCCACACTGCACATTGCCTAAAGCACTTAATGTCACGTAGCATCTGCCCAGCAACTCTGCAGGGCCCTGGGCAGGGATGCTCACAGCCTGACTGGCACCAACAGAAGAAACCAGAGCAGAGAGAAAACAGGCTCCTCCTGGATAGCCTCAGACAGCAAAGGCAGGCCATTTCAAGTGGCTGGCTGGTTAGAAATTTGTACTTTTGCCAGCAGTCAACATCAGAACAGAGTTCAGCAAGGGAAAGAGAACACAGAAGAATCACTTTCCCCACTTCTCAGTAAATGATGATCACTAAGGGCAAGGAGGTCCCTCTCACTGTTACCAGCGAGTACAGGAAAAACCCACTTTTCCATCACAGAACAGGGCTCATCCAGGAAAAAACAAGTCCATCCTCACAGGCTTGTGAGCTGAAGTGACACAAATGCCTTAAGGCCCCGGCCCCAGGAGTGCCACTGCCCCACAGGATCGCCCCATCCCCAGCCCTCCTGCACTCCCACTGCCAGCACACAGAGCCAGGAGCTGCCAGCAGTGTGGGGTGCCAGCATCAGGAACAAATCCTGTAGTAGGACTTGCCAGATTTGTGTGAGGGCCACCTTCTCCCCCGGCCTTCCCCAGTGGTGAAAGAAAGAGGTGCTTTCTTCACCTTGCTGGGTTCCAGGCAAATAAATCCTTTCCAGCAAAAACAGTAGCCCCGAGCAGGTCCCCTTGCAGCTGCAGGAGGCATATTTTCCCATGTATTTTATACTTTGCCTTTTTTCACCCATCCTAAAAATACCTTGATGTCCTTCACACAGACAGTCCTCATTCCACCTCCGGCAGGGAAAGGAAAGGGAAGCCAGAGACCTACTTGACAGTTTTGTTTCCTTTACTTCACCAGAATGAAACCACAGAGGAGGGAGGCACCTGTGCCTAGAGCTGAGACAGGAGCCAGGGTGGACCCTGCCCGTACCACATCCCCTCCAGTTCCTGGGGCTCTCTCTCTCTCTTCTCCGTCCTTCTGATGCAATGGAGACTGGCAGGGGGCTGGCACACATAGTCTGTACACACCTCCAGGTACAGAGAGGCCACTTTGCAAGTTGCTGGTCAAGTGCGTAAGACACAGCTAGGGCAGCTATCCCAGCTGCTCCCATTTCTCTGCTATTTGCAGGAAAAGGGGAATTTCATGTCCCTTTCAGCAAGAACAGTCATCAGACAGACTATGAATGTGCCTTCCTCTTTTTTTCTCTTCTTCCTGGAGTTAGCCCAGCTTTCCCCAGAAGTAGAGCCTGCCAACCACTGCAGATAGAACACAAATCCCAATGTAAAGCTTGTTTGTATTTACTCTGACCTTTATTAGGCTGTCAAGAGGTGCTCATTTTGCTCCACCATGCTCATGGTGTCCCTCAGACTGCCTCCTCCACAGCTGACAAGACCAATAATGTGCAAACCCCTCGGTAATTTCCCTGCAGTGGTCACACTTTGCCATTGTGCTGCCCTTGTACGCACCACAGACAGCTCTATCCAAAGGCCCCAGAAAAAAGGAATAGGGTTAAAAGCCATCACCTCAGCTGCACCCTTCCACCCATTTCTTGCCCCAGGCTGTGCAGTTCAGGCAAGTGCAACGAATGGGAAAGGTCAGAGGTGAGATCCGTATTCTGGGGGCCCAGACAAGCTCCTGCCCCTGCATTACACAACAGCAGAGCTGGCTCACAAAAGGCAGGGTGGTAGCAATGCCTGGGGAAGCCAAACCAGCAGGGCTGTTGCAGCAGGGCAGGCTGGGTCCAGCAGAAGAATGAAACAACAGGCTTCCCCCTTGCACTGAACGCATCTGGAACCCAGTGAATGCTTTTCCATTCATGGACATTAAGTATTTCAAAAGAATAAATAACAATTGTCACTGACACCTTTGACAGCCTGAGGCACGAGAGGTCGAAGCAGCTTGTTCTGAAGCCTTGGCTGTTCAGCAGCAGAGACAAGGCTGGCGTACGTCCCCAAATTTGTGCTGTAACCACCAGGCCACGGCCCCTTCTGGAGGCCACCCTGTAATAGAGAGCAAACAAGCTCTCATTTAGGGCGGCTGCTGGGGACACTGAAATCTTTAGCAGTTTGTTCTGGCAGGGTGGCAGTGGCAAACAGACACTAATTTTCTTAGGGCAGCCAAACCCCACATCTACCCAGAAAACCTTTCCATAAGCGAGGAGACGCCTGCAGTTCTGAAGATGTCCAGGAGCAAGAGCTGGCCTTGCCAGCTGTTTATATGATATTCAAAAGGAGAACTAGAAGGAAACAGAGTTCTGAGAATCAGGATTTCCCACCATGTCCCAAGCCTGTCCTGGCAATGCCCTGTTCTCCCAGCTGCTTCAGCATCCTCTCGAGCATCCCAGGGCAAGACATCCCCACTCCTGGCAGGGAACCCTCCCAGAAGGCAGCAGGCACACAGGGTGCTCTGCATGGAGAGATTTAAGAGTGTTTTCCTCTCTATCCCGCCAGGCTCAGCTGGGTCAGACACAGCACTTGGCAAGAGAAGAGCTCCCTGCTAATTTTAGCCTCCGGCTCTCCACCCAGGCAGCAGCAGCAGCTCAGCCGCTGTGCAAAGCTGGGCAGCACCGAGGCGAGAGCTGCGGCCCGACCGCACACTGCCAGCTGAAGATACCAGAGTGGCGGGCAGGGGCTGCCACGCTCACGGGGGCAAATCCCTCCCCACGGCTGAGGGACGGAGCAAGGACAAACTGCAGCTCCCGGGGGGATCTGCTCCCGGACCCAGGCAGCGCTCTCAGGACTCCTGCCCAGAGGAATAAGCGAGGCTCTAAACCTGCAGTAGGATCCCATGAGTTTGAATCGGTTTTGGACAGCTCTGGAGCTGGTGCGCCTTGGACTCCAGCGTGCCATGCTGAGCAAGCATCACTTTGCAAACACTGCTCACAGGAGAGCCTGCTCCGGCTCTTTCCCATCGTGGTCCCTTCTCCAGCGTGCTGCCTGCTACAGAACTGCGGCCCAGGGTTGGGATGCCTGCCCCGCTGCGCCTGCAACCTGCCGTCCCTGCTGTGGGAGTCGGTGCCTGGGGTGGGGGCTCAGCAGGGCAAATTTTCCCCTGTGTCTGGAGGCAAACTTGCACTGGTTCCAGCAAACAATGCCTATCCCTCTGTGTAAGAGGAAAGCCCCCAAAAAGCATGGAAAGGCAGAAAGGGAGCCCTGAGAATTATGAAAGGAGCAGAAGTAGCATGAACATCAGCAAATTAGAGAGTTTCTGGATTAAATGCTACCTGACCATGAACCATAGGACTACGTGCAAACCAAGCATCTTTTATTCAGTTTTCACTGTACCTAGAGAAAAGGGACTTTACATCCTTTGTAAATAAAGAGGGATACATTAAAAATTCCTGACTACACTAGCAAATCCTTTTTCTACACAAAAAAACTGGCAAAGTGCTGAGCGTTTGTTTGACACCCGGACAAAACAGGTAACCACACTCGGCCAACCAAGAGCAGCATCTGCAGCACTGAGCACAAGGCCCTACACAGGGGAACCAGGTGTCTTGGCAGACACCAACCACAGTAAAAAGCCACCATGCTACTGATTTTCAAAGCACCAAACACCCTCATGACACCAAATACATTCTTAACCCTCCTGGTAGAGCTGCTTATGATCCCTACAAGCTTCTGTAACTTTTATCCCCGCACTTTCCTCCACCTCTTTTAAACATAAGGCAGTGGTTTATTCTGTGCCCCCTTCTTTCTACATCTCTCTTTTTGATCTCTGTTGATTCCAACCTCTGTGCTCCACTGAAATCCCAAGTATTTGTTTCTAATCTAGCCTTCAGCTCCTTCCACGACAATTTTTTAGTAGCCATTGGCATTTTCTGATCACTCTGCTCTGACACTCGTCTCACCACGTCCCATTTTTGGCCACTACTTACTTTTGTTAAATAATTTCTGTCATCTGTATTTCCAAATGCATCCTCTTCTGCTGGTTTTACCTTCTACTTTTCTTTCTTCCTCTACATCTGCATGAGCTGCAAAACTTTCTAAAATGCTTCTTTCCCTCCTTGATCTGCCTATGTTGGGTATCTTATAACACAGAGTTATAAGAAAAAGGTGAAAACAAAATTTACAAAGAATAATAATGAAAAATAGGAGAACACTCACAACTAGTCATGCTCTTTGGGAAGCATGGAGTTTTGGGAAAAAGCACTCAAAAAAGAGTACTGGAAGACCCAGAGTTAATTGGCAAAGCAATTACAATTTGCAAAGCAGAGGAAATCGGCCACATGGCTGGAGCTGATGGAATGCAGACAGCGATCAGACAGTTCAGACAAACTGAAATAATACTAGCCAGACTGAGGCAGGGTACAGCAGGAGTTCAGAGAAGGAGTGCACCTTCCCCTGCCCCACCAGCACACACAAAGGACCCTCTTCCCTACCGCAGCAAGAGGTGCGAGTCAGCGAGACACGCCTGGAAACGCCTTGGAAGACCTGCCAGGAAGGGTGGCATGCTCGGAGGAATCACAAGTGCAGAGCTGTGTTAGCAACACCAGGACTTCTTCAGAGCAGCAGCAGGGATGAAGATGATGGCTCAGAGAAAGGGGAAAGGAACGTGAAAGCTGGAGGCATTTATTAGCTGCAGACTAGGTGCAGGTGAGCAGCACCACACCAGCAACAGAGAAACTGCCAATGGATGAAAAGCACTGGCAGAAAAAGCAAATTAAATTCAGGCTCAGTGCTGGCAATCTTAGCTCCACTACTGGAGCAGGTGAGCAACGTGAGCAAATAAATACAGACCATGAGCTCCAGCCAGTAATTCCAGGGAAAAGGAAAACACCCACTATCAAGGCTGAATTCTGTCAAACCCTGGTCCCACAAAGTGTGTCCAATTCCCTGAAGAAAAAGTAACCAAAACAGCAAAGACAGAATTAGAATACATCTTTTCAAGGATAAATAAGCTCCCAACACAGCACAACACGGAGCAGTACAACTGTCCTTCAACCCATGTACCTTACAAAGCTCTTCCTGACTGAGGAAGCAGCTGAAAAAGTGCAGGATCAGGAATGGCCCTAGGAATTGGTGACAGACACAGAGCAGCCCAGGCACATGTGCAGAAAGAGGCGACGAAGCAAGCCCTGCCATGCTCCTCCTCCCACGAACCTGACTGCTTAGGCCCTGAATAATTAAACACCTGTATAAAGGGGGTTTCGCCCCTGCCTGAGAGGGGAGAGGAGAATGATGGTCCAAACTGTTATAAACATATAATATTGGCTTCTTGCAAAGTATAAAGGTAGATATTATATAATGTTAGAAATGCTTTTTTGCTGTGTGGATGTAGTTTTCTCTCTTTTTAGCAAGAATGTTAGCAAGTGTGAGCAAGTAAGAGAACCTCCAAGCGAGCAGAGGATGAGGCCCGAGAAGCTGCTAACCAACACTTTGTCCAGAGAACAAAAGGGCCCAAAGGCTGCTCCGCCCGGAGAACGGGCGGCCAGGAGAGCCCGAGAGCCGCTATCACCGCTCTGCCCGGGGGGCAAAGAGGCCCAAAGCTGCAATCAGCCCTGACTGTCTGGAGAATTGAGAGATCCACCGCACCATCGACTCTTACCTAGCGGGCCCAACCCCAAGAATCAAAAGAAATAAAACCACAAGGCAGAAGACTACGCATGCTCTAAAAAGGTGGAACCAAGGAGTGGCCATGCAGAACAGCTCCGAGAAAAGTTTTAATATGAATAGAGAACAGACAGTAAAAATGGTATGAAAAGGACTCACCTCGAACATCAGGTGTGCTCTTGGCAGAGCGCCAAGGCACCCGGCCATTATCCCTTTGCTTTATTTTATCTGTCTCTTATTGTCTTTATATTAAACCCTTTAAATTCTCACAGGAGAGTGAACCTCGTTTTTCACAAAACCACTTCTGGGGCTTGAGGTGCTTGCAGCTGGTGCTCCAGCCAGCACACGGAGACAAACCAAGCATCAACTTGGCAAAACCCTTTTACACAAACCACCATTCAGGCTGTGTTTAGCACCGAAAATCTTTCTAGAACCCGTATGACTTTAGATCCTTTCAGATATTTACATTGCTACCACGTGGCTGATGACATCTCCCCTCTTCCTCTGTGTCCCTATTTGCTTTCCCACAAAAAAGCGGGCAACCACTTGCCTTGCTGCTGTGGGACACCTCTCTGCCCTAAACGTCCTTGGAAACAGAAGGCTTTGAAGCTCAGGGAGTTGTGGGCCAGCAGCCATAGTCCCTGTATTTATGGGGCCCAGAACAGAAGGCAGTGAGGTGGCTCACAACATGAGGCACTGCATATGGCCAAGGATGGCTGTTCGGGAAGCTGGGACACCTGTGGCATGAAAGGTGGTCTAGTGTGGGAGAAGGAAGAGGCTGAGGGGGCTAAGGGCCCCTTTCCTGGGAATCACACCATTCTGCTGCCTCCTGGGCACAGAGGCTGCTCTCCACCTCCCCCCAGGTGCTTTAGGCTCCAGCCTCCTTCCCAGCCCACACCTGGGATTCCTGGATGAGATGGTCCCTACCATATTCTGGGTATTCTGGGGAGCGGGGAGGGGGAATGTGGTCCTTGGTGGCTCCCCATTGATCCAGTTCCCTGCAAGTTCTCAGCTCTTCACATTCAGTAGCAGTGCCCCCAGGCACCCTGAGGGAGGGGAAGGGGGATAGGGCCCAGCCTCCCTCGGGCCACTGTGCTGGCACAACAGAGGAGTCTGACACGGAGAGAGGTCCACAGGCCCTGTGTTTCCTTCCTCTTCAAGGTTCACCCTTGCTCTACTCTAGATTTAAAAACAAACCTTCTCACTGCCTTTTTTTTTGTTGTTGTTATTCCCCTAAGAAGAAAAAGAAGCAACATATGATCTGGGGAACAACTTAAAATGCCTTTGTTCTCAACACCTTGGCTTGGATGTTATTTTGAATTTCCAAGTGGATGTAGCTAACTACTCTCTCCCTTGGTGTGAGAGTACAGACTATGGGGCATAATCACTGTTCACAGAATTTACCCTCATACAAGCACACACTGATGTTTTCAAGACACAGGAGAAGTCTCATTTTGCAATTGCTATTTACTTCTTATGTAAGGCAGACAATTATTACCAAGGTACACCTCTGGAAATTATAGTTCAGTCATGTTTGACGGGAAAACTTGGTTTTGGCAGATTGTTTTGCATTTTTGATGGAAAATAAACAAAACACTCCCAACTGGCCTGCTTACAACAAAGCATGGACTGTGGCAGCTAATGCAGAGTGAGCTGCTGCTGCAGCAGGTAATGGAGGCTATTAGTATCGGGTGGTCTGGACAGGATATTCTCAGCCCATTATAAATTTTGTTCAGCAGCTCAGATGGGGTTAATAGCACCCAGACATGACTACTGCAATTTTACAGAAAATTGCATTACGGAATACAAATGAAACTAATTTAGGAAGGGAAGTATTTACGAGAAGGGCTGCAGATATCTCAGCTAGGCTCAAACGAGCGGCAGTGCTGAGGAAGCTGTCGGAGGTGCCAACTCCAAATATATGGGCCAAGCCCACGCTAATGACATGGAAATAAGTAAGTGGCCTCTTCAAGAAAGGTAGGAGCAGACTTACTTAGAATGGCAGGAAAAAATACACATATCACAAATGCAGATTATCCTCACTCCAAGAGAGCTCTACTAGGCAATTTGCAGCCATCACAGGTGATAACATAGATCAAATATTTTTACTGGTAAATGGAATACGACAGCATGTGACAATGAACTACTGTTTAGTGAGCGTGGATTTACACATTTCAGTGAAACACAGGCTGCCACGTAAGGCTACTAGCTCCTAATGGTCACAATTCAGAGGGCATGAGGAAAAGAAAGTCAAAAAAGATAACACACGCCTGCTATAGTCAAGTCTCTGATCTGTACTCAGTGTTTTTACATTACTGACTAGCATTGGCTGTCAATTTCCAACTGGCAAAAAAGAAAACAACCCAAGAATATTTGAACTGTCAAAAATTAACAAGGTCACTGAGATGGAAAGGAGCGAGAAAGGAAAGCCCCATGGATGATGCAAAGGCCTAGGATATTCCATTTGTATCTCTGATGGAAAACAGCGACATGGAAAAGGACAAACAGCCCCAGATGGGACAATTTTGCCATGTAAGGGTATAAGACCTGCAATGCAAAGTAATCGGTGACAGTTTAATCCCCTTGTTTTAGAAGTTGGGGAAAAAAACCACATTGACCTCTTTTCCCCTCAAAAAACCCCCAAAACAACTCAAATGGGAAATAGTCACAGGATGCTGAAATAACTAAGCCTTAGGAAATTACAAAATCAGAATTAGTGATGGGGCACTGATGCTTCAAGGGGACTCAAGTCCACCCAACAAGCTTTGTATTGTCTGAAATGATTCAAGATCTTAAAGACTGACTACTCAAATATTATTATTCCGTGTAGTTGACTTAAATTATTTATTATGGCAACACGAATTATTTTTCTGTGATATCTTAGGAGAACTTAATGGCAGCATCATCCCAGACCATCTAAGCATCTCAAAGCATCAGGAACTCTCTCCAGATCAGGAACATCAAGGACTTTGCACTGTGGCATGGGAAAGTCTTCTCAGGAAAACAGAAATACAGAGCAGCTCTGGTCAAGGTCCCAGTGTACTTTGGCTTGGCTCATGACACACACAGACTGTGAATTTCCAACATCATGAAAAGGGTGAGTATCCGAGGACCAGATTCACAACTGTTTCCACCCAGAAATATGGGTCTTTCTGAAATCTCACACCACGTGTAAGTAAGCCACCTTATTTCCTTTTCTGGAAAGTCCTTCTCAGCTATTACTGCAAGCCTAAAAACAGCAATGGAATTGGGAAGTGACTGTAAGAGGGAACATCAGTGCAGCGCAAGAACAAATAGGAAAGGGAAACTCAACAAAATATATAACCCCATAAATTCCTGAGGCCAGCACTGTAAGCGCTGGAGAAAGAACCCCATCATTACTCCATTCCCAACTGCCACAACCTACAAGGCAGTCTCTGTCCTCAGGAGAGCATCCTGCCTTTTCCCATCCTGCAGATGCCAGTAATTTCAAACTACCAGATGAAAGATGATGTCCATCTTCTCTCACATCTGCCTGAATTTCCAGGTGAGAGAAGGCAGAGCCTTTCTGTCACTGTAGCACACAGAAACACATCTCCAGAAGACAGAATCATTCCTCTCCAAGCCCGTGGTGTGGGGGAGATGCACAGGAGGGCACCCCTCTGAGATCCAAGTTATCCTAACCCCGTCCAACTCAAGACGGGAAGGTGCGTACATGAATACATGCTGTTTTGGCACACCACTACATAAATCTGTCAGTTAACACGAGTACGTGAAGAGATGACACAGGAGTCTGTAAATAAAGGTAATATGTAATCTTGGCGAATTATTTGGGGATCTGCTGAGGCCAGACAAACTGCAGGCCAAGTTCCACAGAAACAAACACCCAGCTGACTTCAAGTGGTGAAAAAGCACCAGGTTTGCAACCTACCTGCAGCACTGCCCCAGCAGCAGTGCAGGGGTTCACTGGCTCAGGACAAGCACGGCAGAGGCAGCCTGAGGCCTGGGCTTCCCCCCCCGGTGTGCCAATGAACCTCACAAACCAAGCTACCAGGGGATGTAGTACATTAGATCCCCTCTAACCCTGGATTCTCCCCTGGAGCCTGTGAGAGCAGTCTGTGCTGTGAATACGGGGCTGGGGATGTTGGCTCCCTTTGCACACGCCAGTGTGGCAGGATGCCACAGCACTTCTGGTCACCCTCCAGGGACGCTGCACTGACCCCCTGGAAGAGCCCCTGTCCCACCTGCAGGGCCCATCCTTCACCCACAGTGTGCTTTGGGAACGGTGCTGCCTGGCAGAGACCCCTGTGAGCAAAGGTCTCCCAAGTGTCCTTGCACGTACAGAAATGCCACACGCAAGCTTCGTGGCACAGACGCTCCCTTCAGTCAGGAGGGGGTGCAGTGGGGGATGCCTGGGTTAACTCTTGCTCTGGCTTAGCAGCTTGCACAGAGAGGAAGCACAAACTCCAGACACCACTGGAGAGCCACCCGGCCCCGCTTCTCTCCACGAGCACTGCGTAATGCTGGGTGCAACGAGCCCTGCGGAGGAGCGATAGCGAGCGGGCCCGGGCAGGCAGCCCTGCGGCTGAGGGCCGGCACGGGCCTGCACGGGCGGCCCGCGGCGCGAGTGAACCTGCCGCTGTGGCTGTGCTCCTGAGCGGTCCCTGCGCCCAGGCGAGAGGAGGAAGCTGATACATGACATTAAATGCCCAACTTCACCCTTCTGGTAGACGCTCCTCTCACACAAACACACACACTGCCCACTCACATCAGTACTCGGGCAACCTGCACGTGCCTGAAGACCAGAGCTCAGCATGCTGCAGGCACAAGAAGCCAGTGTTCTGGGAAAGCAAAGGGGTACTGAAGGTGTACATTAGGGGGGAGCTAATGTAGGGAGTAATGTAGACGTACATTAGGGGGGAGCCTTGCCATAAGGACCTCTCTATTTGCACATTTCCACGGTTTCTTCTGAACCTCTCCTATTTCCCACTTCAGAGAGTGGCAGTGCGCACTCCTCAGTTAGAAAAGCAGCAGTCTGAAAATCTAAGTGAGACACAAACCACAAACACAATCCAAGATAGGAAGATAACACACTCCCAGTGTTATTTACTCACAACAGTAAAATGTGGAGGAACAGGGGTAGGTTAAAGCAGTCAGGAAAGGCAAGTTAAGAAAGGGGCTTCCAACTTCTTGCTCCTACCAGCTGCACCTCCCACGATTCTACTCTAATCCTGAGCACCCTCCTTGTGCCTGGCTCAGTGCAACATACACACCTGCAATAAAAGAAATCAGTGCAGATGATTTGTAGACTCCTGAAATACCATGGTCTTTGCAGCAGAAAAAACAGATTCTGCACCGCAATGGCTGGGAATGACCTCACCTCCAAGCTGCTTCAGGGATGGGGCTTTGTTTCTACTATGTTGACACAAGACTTTAGAGCGAAAGGGGATCGTTGCATAAACTGCCTGCAAACACAGCCCACTGATATCAGCCTTGCTGCCTCAGGCACTCCCTTCTGCACAGGTGGGCAAGATGAGGCACTGCTGGGCACAGAAGAGAAAAACAGAGGTAGCAGAAGGAGTTGTCACACCCACCACTTTTTCCATCCAAACAGCACTTCCAGCACATCTGGGAAGTAGCAGTATGTTGGGATGAGGGTTTTTCCCTGAGGAAATACCTCTCCCTGCCCTTGTCCCTTCCATCCCTGATGCTGAGCGAACTGCATTACAGCATTAAAGACACGATGCAGGACTTGCTCTCCAGGCCTCTGTGTTTTCTCCCTCCCCAACACCTCATTCACCCATGAAATAATAAAGTCTCCCCATCTCCAGCAGGAGCAAAGTGTGCTGTGTAGCAGCTCATAAAGATGAGAAAAACGTTCCTAGTGGAGAGCCCACTCCAGAGAGGTTAGTGCCTGTCAGCAGCAGGAGTAAACAGACTGTCTCCAGCTCCTCGGGTTTCCTGGCAGGGAGGCAGTGTCCTGCCTGCTACGGCTTGTTCTGGATGACAACAGGCCACAATTCGTGTGAGGTGAGTGTGCCCATCTTCAGCTCACATCAGCCTGCTTGTTTCTCTTCACTCAGCTGTAAACATGTTTAAGATTCCTATAAACACCTACAGGGCAGCAAGCCAGCCAAACACGCTCAATTAAAAAAAAAAGAAAAAAAATAAAAAGGAAGAAAAAGGCAAACCCCACAACAACAGAAACACCCTCCTACCCACGAGCACATGGTCCTGCCAACAAGGCTCCCTAGGAAGAATATGTAGGAATACCACCCTAAGACACTCACATCGCAAGAAAATCAAAAAAGGGTTTTTTCCTTTACCTGCCCAACTACTCATTCCAGCATCACCTTCAAAGGAAAGCCATCACTCACAAGAGCCCACACTATCCTCTCTGCCTGTCCAGCCCATCCCGACCTCCCTGACAGCTAGAAATGGGCCCAAGTCAACTTTGGCACACAAAAATCCCAACCCATGGTGTATACCAGGCACGAGTTCTGCACCTCAGGCTGATCCCTCAGCCTTTGACTTTAACATTACAGCAAAGTGAACCTCATGCCAGAGACTCTCACAGCACATGGTGATGAAGCATCATGAGTGCCAATGGATACTGATGATTACAGGATATTCTCCTAGACTCCTTATTCACTTTATCCAAACTACTCTATATGCTTGACTTCATTGCACAGCAGAGCTGCACATATCTCAAGAGAGGACAGTCAGGGCCCCAATTTTTAAGCATCACTTACTCAAACACCCACCCCCTGGGCATCTGACATCTGCTCTCTCCACCACACACTGGTCTGGGGGGTAAGAGGAGGAGAGGAACATAAAGCTGGGAGGATCCACCATGCCTGAAGACTTGCTCTTAGGCACTGACTTGAGAGCAGGGATGGTGCGGGGGCATCGGAGGGGTTTGTGCTCCATCTCATGCATGGCTGAGAGGAAAAGAAGTCTTTTCTCTGAGTCCTTACAGCTTTGCAAGCGGAAGAATCACTTCTCTGGAAAGACAAAAACATACCTGGCTTTCCACACACAGGCTGTTCTACAGTGCCTTTTAGGGAGGCAAAGAGAAACTCCATTATAGACACAGGAGATGGAAACACTGATCTCCTGTAGATCTTCCAAACCCAGCAGCTTTTCATCTTTCTGGCCCCAATGGAGGAGCCTTTTAGCCTTTTGCCTAGAAAAGTTGCCCAAGAGAGAGCTTTTGTATTTTATCGTTAATAACTGGGGAGGCTGTTGCATCAGCTAAGTTGAGGTGGCAGCTCTTGGTTGGTCCCAGGTGTGACTTACAGTAGGGTTCCCAACCGGGATATGCAACAGAAAACAATGCAGAAACAAGGGGAAAAGTATTAATTGCTTGGAGAGCCACTCCCTCCTACATCAGCTTCCTGGGATCCTGGGAAGAGTCACCACATGGAGTCACAAACACAGCGGTCCCTGTCCCCAGAGAAGAAAATATTACTTAGTTTTAACAACCAAAAGAAAACAAATGCTATTTGTCTTCTGCTCAGATTTCTGATTTCTCTTAAAACAAAACAGGCTTTTAGAGGTAGTAGGGCAAGAGGAAGGGTGGGGAAGGTCACAGATTAACCTTCCTCCTGTTAGCAGGTTCCAGGATTCTGGCTACAAAGCCAAGAAAACATGACACCAAGTGCCCAGTGTGACCACAGCCCTCTGTGATGCTGAGCCGTGAGGAACTGCCTGCCAGAGGATTTTACCCTCCCACCCTTTCCAGCAGCATTTAAATACCTCCTGTTTGCAACGAACAGCAACGTCTCTGGTGGATTTGGGAGAACCTGGAATTTTATATAATTGAACTTTAATATAACGCAATTATTTTGCTCATGTTCTGTTTTGGTTGGTAGTAACTGTAGTAATCTCACTGTTTCCAGTTTCAGTCTTAAAACAGAATTACTTTTACAACAGAGATGTAAAAATAACCCTGTCTTAAAGCAAAGAGGAAGAACTCAATTCATTAAGAAAGTTGTTTTTTCCTGCACATCTCTGCTGTCCCCACTCTCTCAGCCCACTTCTCCCACCCC
Source organism: Corvus moneduloides (assembly GCF_009650955.1). Taxonomy (NCBI): domain Eukaryota; kingdom Metazoa; phylum Chordata; class Aves; order Passeriformes; family Corvidae; genus Corvus; species Corvus moneduloides. The sequence continues at coordinate 6,555,960 of NC_045479.1, forward strand.
TCCTTCTCCCTTTGCATTGCTGGCAGTGAAAGGACCACCAGCTGTACAACTCCAAACACCTGACTCAGCCCCTCTCTCCTCATAACCACTATTTTAAATACTTCTGAAGCGTTTTTCTCCCTTGCTTCTACACAAGCCTTCTGCCCACCTCTACAAATCCTCTCTAAGCATTTTTGGTGGGGTTTTGCCAAAGTGATGTACAGTAAAAGGCACGGTGAGATTGTGTTAAAGATGTAATGCAAAGTGGACTCGTAGAACAACTCACCTTCTCATTCCACCAGGCATAAAAAGAAGATTATTACTAGAGGATAGAAATCAGATCTGTTACACTGCTGGAACAATAAATATGTGTTTTTAGCAGTAACATCACGTATTATACAGAACAACTGTACAAGCTGAAGTCCCGTAATGGACTTTGTAGAAGTAGACATTCATAGTGCCCCTTGCACAGCCACAGTCCCAAGCTTCAAGACTGAAACCAAGCCTGACTCATGGGAATGAAAATTAGGAGGTTTATAACACGTAATGAAAGGACCAATACGCTGGAAAATATCAATAGTTAAGCACTCACATGTAATTGAAAACATACTTTCAAATTAGATTAGTACCAAGTACTGATATTATTAAAAAGCAGCAGCAACATCACAGCCTTTTACAAAACCACGAGCCATTCAAAACCTTTCTGTAGCTCAAAAAAGAGAAGCGTAAAAAGCCACAGGACATTGATAGAATGTTCCTCTACTTCAGAAAGAAAAGCGCAGCTCAACGCACTTCGCCCGAGCCCTGCCGTGCTCCCGAAAGTTCGCACAAAGCGAGCCCGTTAGCAGGCGGGCGGCGCGCCTCTCCCGGGTATGCATTCCCTCCTGCTCTGCATGCACTTCTCCTCGCATCAAAGCCGCATTCAAAGCATCTCTGCTGCCTTCCAGGTTCGCACCAGGGCAGCAAGAACGAGAGACATCTCAAAGCCGTGGCTCTGGGCTCTGCAGTTCCAGCACGGTCAGACTTGGGTGGGTCTCCCGACAGAGAGGGGGTGAGACCCGTTAGACCAAAGGCAGGGAAGTGAACCCCCAGAGCCCGTCTCCTGCCGGGGGCCAAAGCCCCGCTCAGACCCCAGTGGCTGCGCTCACCCCGCGTCCCCCCGCCGGCCTGGAACGGGGGCAGCGCACGGGCTCCCGGGGATCGCGGGGCTCCCGGGGATCGCGGGGCTGCCGGGCTGCGAAGGACGGGACCCCCCCGCTCCCCTCCCTCCCCGCGCCCGGGGTCACTCACTGCGCTCCGGGGTGGCCCCGCCGCCCGCCGCCGCCACCAGCTCCAGGTAGGCGGCCCAGAGCCCCAGGGCCAGCGCGCCCAGGGCCAGCAGCAGCCGCAGTTGCCTCCGGCGCCGCAGCCGCGCCAGCAGCCGGCCCCGCATGGCGCCGCTCAGGGCGCCGGGCCCCCGCCGCCCCGGGACATGCTCCCGCCGCCCCGGGACGCGCTCCCGCCGCCGGCCCCGCCGCTCCCACCCTCCTTCGCGGGGCGGGCCCAGGTGCGGGCGGCGCCCGCCCCCGCGGGCAGCTCCGGCCCCGCTCTGCCGCCGCCCCCCGCACCTGCCTCCGCCCCGCCGAGCGCCCGGCGGCGGGCACATCCCCCGGGACAGGGCTGCCGGAGGGCTCCGCTCCTGCTCAGGCCACAGAAAGCCGCCTCAGTGGCGGAGGAGGCTCCAAACCCCCTCAGAGCCGGTCTCCGTGCCAGCAGGAGCGTCGGTGGATCCCTCCGGTGAGGGCACAGGAGATGATAACTCCTCTGTCGGGAGGGGAGTAGAACGAGAGGGGACGATTCCAATTCACGCTGTTACTACACACAGCTGAATCAATTTTAAAGTGTCTTTCACCCGGTGCAACAGCTGTATGTAGTTGGAAGTGCGTTGCTCGGTGAGGAGGAAGAGAGCTGGTGAAGCCTCCAAACCTGCTTTCTGAAGCAGCAGAGCAGATGCGATGTTACACGTTCAGACTCCTCAGCGGGAGAATGTCAGAGCCTGCTCAGAAGACCAGGACGCTCCCTGGGTGAAATTACTGCCTCATTATATACCTCCAGCACACTTTTGAAGTGATTTCTGAGAGTCCTTCCCATGCTGTTGGTTTCATTCACATCACCAAGCTGTCCTAGAGGCTGCAGACTGGATTCCTCCTCGGTGAAGGAAAATGGGAGATAACATCCGGGATGTACGTCATGTATCCAGCTGGGGAGCTAGTCCAGAGTTACCCCTTTCCAAAAATGTGTGATGGGAGTTGGGTCAGTGGTGGCAGCTGTTCCCCTTCACAGCTCTGCTCCTGCACAGATGCAGCTCCTGTGCTGTGTGGGACCATGAACAGAAACCCTCAGGCTGAAGTGATTTTTAAAATTAATGAAATGATGATAAACTCTTACATGTGAGGCTGCACAAAAGGACACTTGCTGTTCTTCAGCTTAAAAAATGTGCCAAAGGCCTTTAAAATGGCATTGAGGAGACAGAACAGTGGTGTGAGTCCCAGCAGGGACAGGCTGACACTGGCAGAGTGCTGGCACTGGTTGGGGAGCTGGAGCAGCATCCGTAGTCCCGGGCATCAAGTGCTGAACAGCACATTCCCAGCATCCAGGCAGCACCAAGAGATGCTGCTGTTACCTGTCACACAGCTGGGATGGACCAAGGGATGAGAGCTTCCTTTATAGGAATGTCTCACAAAGCTGTGTGTTGGGGAGGTTTCTCTTGTTAAGGGAAGCACATGCAGAGGGTTTATACCCCACTGCAGAGCTGGAAAGACGTGCTTCTCCAGTCGGAAACAAACCCCATGGTGGGGGAGCCTGGGGAGTGGCTCTGTCCTTGGACTTCCCCAGCCTCCCAGGGACAAGGGCCATTGTGCAGCTTTTGAGGATGCAATGCTTGCGTTCCTCCTTCCTATCTCCTTTGAGGCCGCAGATGCACATCCATCATCTGAGCCTCAATAATGGGGAATAATTCCTCCAGTGCAAACAGAAAGAGCTGCCAAGAGCCAGACACCACCAGTACCCACACAACTAAAAATGGGAAGCTGTGGGCAGCTTAATCATTGCAAGGCAGGGACTACTCATGAGAACACAACACTGTTAAGAGTTTTTTGGTTAAGAGTATGTTGGTCTGGGGTTTATCCAGCATGAGAAAAATAAACCAAGTTTTTATATTTGTTCCAAAAAAGGCAGAAAATACTAAGAGAAGTGTGTAATAAATACAGATCTAAATGAAACTTTGTTTACCATTTAAAGAATGAGAATTGAATGATGTATTCTTAGCAGAAAGCTGTCTGCATTTCTTTAATGAACAACCTTATGCTTGAAAAATAACAACTGCACTTTGCTGCATATTAAAATAAGTAATCACATTTTTCTCTAGTGAACATTGTACTAAAATAGAGGAAAGGGAAAAGTGAAAGTAAAGACTAACAGTAGCATTGTCAACTTCTAAAGAAACAAACTTTTTCCTGATAGAACTGTGCTGTAGTGCATTAAAGCTCTTGTCTCTGGAGAAAAAGCTTAAGGAAATAACTATGGCATGGTGCTATCTGTTACAATATAGTTACAGCAGAACAGTATTAAGGAACAAAACTAATCTGAATGTGTAATAAAGAGTGAAGTCATAAATTTGACTAGCTCTGCACTGTACTTAAAATAATTTATTTTGGACCACTGATTCATTGCAGAAAGAACAGATGTCCAGGAATAAAATTCTGGCAGTGATGTTTAAAACCACCTCACTTAACTGTTTTTATCTCAAGTCTACTTGCAGTCTTATATTCCCGAATTCTCAAGCATCCCAAGTCACACAAGTGCATGCCCAGACTTCCACCTCTCACCCTCACTGTGTGCAGTATGGCAGCAGATGCTGGGGTTGCCCCTTCAGGGAGAAGAACAGCAGGTGAGCTGGAGGTGGGGGTGCAGGAATAGGGCCCGTGGGGTGTGGAGATGACTCAGACAGGGAGCTGGCACTGCTGACTGCCTGATGGACCAGCCTTCAATGTTGGACATTGCTGCTGGCTTCAGGACACGTCTCCCAGCCCACCCTGAATACCCACTTCAAAGAAACTGACTCTTTGCCAGAAGAGCCAACTGGAGTATTTTTTGGCTTTGTTTGAGCTGCTGCTTGTTTTCTATTTTGGCTATGTTTCCTCAGGATAAAAGCAGCCTTTGACACAAGTGCAGCACTTAACACACATCTCCCATTCCTCCTGGCTCCCCTCTCTAGATCCATCTCTGTGCATCTCTCTGCCTCTTGTTATATTTTTGCTTCTAGTTATCTAACAAGTATTTGTCTGTTCTGTAAATCACTTTTAGCTCCATGCCAACAGTTTCTCTGTAGGCTCCCCAAAGGTTCAATTATCTGCCACTTGCTCCTTCCCTTCTTTCTTCTTGTGCAATTTTCAACACTAATTACAAGTTCCACACCAAAGAGACCCAACTGTCCCTAGACTTCACCACCCTGGTGGCTCCATACCCCTCTTCCTGACCTCAGCTATGCTCTGAAGCACAAATGACGACTTCATCTCAACAGTCTTCATCAAAATGGCTCAAAGGCAGAAGTGTTTCTAAGAGGAAAAGGCAGTTTCTGAAAGCACGGTTCCCCATTATTTCTCTTTTCAGCTCCTCACGATTTGATTGGGCTCTAAAAGGCATTACTGGTGGAGCATTCCCAGGAAAATCCCTGTCAACGCTGCAGTTGAACATTGCTGCAAGGGAATCAGTGTGGCCCCACAATTAACAACCTACCTGCAGCAGGACCTCCTTGCCTGATTCAGTTGTGTTGATACAGGGGGTTGGGCTAACACAGTCGTATTTTACCAATAGTTACACTGCCAATGTTTGTATGGCATGGCTGAGCTGCAGTTTGAGACTTCCTTTTGCTGCACGCTTTCAAGAGACTTTGCAGGCTTTAGACATTTACCATAATGAAAGATGTATGTATGTATTTGATAATTTTGGAAATCCATGTTTTAAATCTAGTCTTGCCTAAATTTCTCCTTTCCCTGTCTTAAACATAATACTTGGTTTATATTTTAAGTGACTGTGCTCATCATCCTTACTTTTCAAGAAGTCCCAAAGACGCATTATAGTCATCAGAGACATTACAGAACACAAAGATGAGCAGCATTCCCTGCAGACATCTGTCCACCCAAGCTAGGCCTGAAAAGGAAAAACTGCTGTACTGGTTTAGAAGTGACTCTATACTGAGATAAATGTTTACAGTAAAAGAAAAGCAATTTGATCTCTGAATCAATACAGGCACATTCAGCACATCCCAGACATGCTTCACCAGAGTAAATCCTAAGCTTTTTATTAAAATTGAACCCATTTCAAGAGTGAATCCCTTCATGCCTGTGCAGTTAATAATTGTCTTGCTTTAACATTGAAGCACTTCTGTGTTAAAAGCCTTTCTGGGTTTTCTGAATAAACCCAAATAATCTGTATTTACAGATCTGTCCCAAGTCCAACAGCATTGCAATTCTTAGAATATGCAATTTAGGGTAAGTGAACAGTCAACCCTTTTGAGAGCTCTGTTTTTCAAGCTGTATTTCTGGAGCTTTCTTGACAGGCAGCCACTCTACCCTATATTCAAAGATGCCCTTTCTCCAACAGTTCATTTGGTGCTAAATGGGAAATACCAGAAGTCCACCACACTCTTCTCAAATACTTCAGTCATAGCAGAAATGTTTCCTGCCTGTGGGTTAAACACTGCTTACCTCTGATGGCCTGTTTTGGACAGAAAGTCCTTAACTTTTGATGCAACCTCAGAATGCAAACAAACTTGGCTCTTTTTGTCTAAAACCTTTTGAAGACAGCAGTCAAAAGGAATCACTGCAGCTCCCACCACTCACACTTTCCACACTGCGTCCAAGAATGTTCTGGTGCATAATCCCAATCCGTAGGCTAAAAAATGTGTATACTTCTACAGCTAGACTTGAAAATTTAACAAAAACTCTTTAGGGAGTAAAGGGGATACCTTCTTACAATTTAAAGCAACTTGAAAACAGAAAAGCAAATTATTGCAGAAAAATTAGAAAGAAAATTCTTAAAATGTCCCTTACCTACTAATGACCTATGATGCCACTTTGAATAGGGACAAACAGGACACCTTTATTAGGATTTTGACTGAGCAGGCACAAACACATTCTAGTACATCAAATTACATGTGTTTGTGAACTTTGATTAAAAGTCTGACCAACATCACTTTTCATGAGTATGAACAAATCTACCAGAACAAAGTACACAGGCATGTTGCTCCCAGCTAGTCTCAAAAATACTATCTGATTATCAAAGAATTACTGGCCTACATAGAAACATTTCAATTCCAGAATATCAGGCTGCCCAGAGAGTCCATCCACAGTGGTAAAATGTATGTGTTTCTGAACTGATAATCCTATTTACATAAGCAATTTAAATATAGCCACTGCATACAAGCATATACTATATTACTGCTTGGACTTATTCTAACACCTAGAACTGCTGATGTGCCTGAGTGCAGTCACAGCATCAATTCACTTGGGAATTACTGCAGATTGTGATACAGGAAGATCATGAGGGATTTTTTTTAATTTTGGTTTGGTTTTGTTTTACCTTGTGTAACCTTGCTGTGTAGGGTTAGCTGACACAGCACGTCCCTATAATTAAAGCAACTGCATGAAAACTAAAAAACTCCTACAAATACTGCATATAAATACATCATAAGGTTAAAGCCAGAAGGAACCACTAAATGATTTCCTGTTAGCTCAAGTCATTATACTTCATTAAGTTCTAATGGGTCAAACCCAGTACCTTATTAAAACAAGCTACCTTCTCCAAAGGTGAAATCATTTTTTGCTTTGAAGATAAAGATGGAGAATTTGTTACCTCCACACCTAGTTTGTTACAGTAAGAAAAAAAGCACAGTCTTCCTGTTAAAAATGTATGCCTTTTTAAATTAACTTCAGGTTCAAGCTACTTGTTGTTGCTCAGCATTGCCCTGCTAGGATAGAGAGGCCTTTGGTAGGTTGTTTTTTTGTCTTCAAGAGACACATATTAATCAGTCTTCTTAATGCAAGACAAAATGAGCTCTTGCACAACCTTTTCTCTTCCTCTGAATCATCTGTGGTTCTGGGCCTTAAGCAATATTTCCACATTCCTTCTGAAAAGTAGGCACTCCTTTACTTAAATAAAGCTACACAACAATAAGGTTTCCCCTGCTCCTCATTTTTCTCCTAGCTATGCAAGAGATATTTCAGTATCTTGGCTCACAATAATAACATTTGTCCAGTTCTAACCTTTAATCCTGTACTATAGCATCTCTAGTCTTAGAAGCAGACATTTTGCAAGTCTTTCAAATTCTATGCTCCTACACTCAAAACCTGGCATTACTTGTATTGAAATGATAAAAGTCACATTACTAACTTCAATTAGCAAAAAAGCTAATCAATCTTTGGAGTAAATGCTATTTTTTGATTTCTACCCAAAAATTGTGGGAAAAAAGTCAGCAATTAAGGTAGTGGAACTTCTCCCAGGAAACCCTTTTGAAAATGCAAATAACGCTTTGTTGACATTTTAAAGGGTAGTTGTCAGTGGTGGGAAGCACTTGGCTCTTTAAAGCAGTTCTTGGCATGAAGGTCCCCATTTGTTTTGGCAACATTTCACACGATCACGTGATGTCACACAGAAAGAGCATGTACAATACTTTGCACTTCCTGCACTTGGACAAATATTCAAGCTTCCAAACAAAACGGATTTCCAGAGTAACAATACCATAATTTCCCTCCCAGCCCCCTCACATAGGAAGTGTTCATAGCCTAGTGACATAATAAGAATCATGTTCAAACTGTACTTTGATTTCGATACACTAGCAGATCAAGAATGCTGTCATTTTATTTTTTTCAGTCTTTCAAGTATTAAAGAATATTGGTAAGGAAGACAGGAAATTAAACATTTACATCCTTCTTCCCCCAGTACTTCCTCCCAGTCTTACAAACCTGAATGTCAAAGCTTGAAGTCTTTATCCAGATACACTTCATGGCTTTCAAGTGAGGAAGATGTCATCTCACAGGCAATTCTTTAGCTTGGAAGAGTTGAAAATAAACAGGATTCCATAGGTTCAAGAGACCTTTTTGCTAGGTTCCCATCAGCTGAATTTAAGTAGATGGATCCTGCTGAATGAGTGGCTAAGGCTTCATTACATAGCAATTTTCAGAAGCAGCTTTTTAGGCCCTATGATAACTTTGATATCTTATCATCAAACCAGTAGTACGTTATTTCACTTACAAACTCACTTTAATTAGCTTGATTTCTCTAAGAAAGTACCAGTCAGCTAGGACAGAGTGAGACAAAATGATGGATAGCATTAAATAGCCTTCCTTAACTGTCCACATCGCATCGGCATCCAAGTTGTTCATGAACCAGTTTCTGAACAGTTCAGCATTTTCAGCTCAGCTGATCAGTGCAACATCCTTTAAAACAGCCCCTTGCAAGCTGCAGTGTAGTTGAGCAGCCAGGTACAGACTGTCAGCCAATCACACTGAAGTCTGTGATCAATTGCCCTCAAGAACACATACAGAATAAAAGCCACAGTACAGGACCATAAGGGACAGCTAGTTTGTCACAAAAAGGTTAAGACAACTGAAGTGGGTATGGATGTCTTAAGGGAATTTCCCCTCCTGCATTGCTTTAGCTCACACTATAAAAACAGTTCTTCCTTCTCCGAATCTTCACAGCACAAAAACAACCATCTTCTCCATATCTACTATGAAACACTAAATGAGAATCTGCACAGCCACTTCCACACACAAAAGAAATTGCCTGCTTTCCCACACTAAGTTCTTCTCAAAGAGAAAGGAAGTGCTAGTAGCCTGTATGGTGTATACTCCAGAAACACAGTAAAGAAAGGTAAAGTAAGAGACAGAGGCACTGAAATCCATTTTCCACTAAGGATCTGCTCTCAGGCTGCAAGGTGGACAAGATTTGCTGATGCTACAGTAGAAGCATGAATACCTGCAATTACAAACTGGGCTGAAGCCATGTTGTAACCCTTCTCATGATTTCACCTGTTTTCTATAACAGTGATGCTGTGATGTCTGGTAGGAAGACAATCACCACATGGCTAGAGAATCATTATATAGCTACAGCTGTAGTTCTCATGTAGCAACTGAGCACCTGCTCTTCCACCCCAGTTTGTTCAGCAGTAACAACTGCTGTAGCAAAAGCCGACCATGATTTCTCTGCACATAACCATGACCTTGTTAAGAGCTACAAAGACAGATAATAAGGTGGTTAAGGAAGATACTAGATCCCTTTTATTATGGGCCTCCTTTGTGTGTTAAAAAAACTGGGAGGAAGAGGAAGAGAAACTGAATTTCAGCCTTCCTCCCCACGAAGCATTCAGAACACGTGTAGATGTTGCTCATCCTTGCAGATGAGTTCTAGAATGGGTTATCTTTCCCCACCGTATTAAACCAGGTAGGCTTGTTCCAATTAGGTTAAAACCAAGAAAAGGGGAGTAATTTTAAAATACTGTCCAGGAGTAATTTTAAAATATGCTGTCCAGGAGTCAAATGTAAGACATTTTAGTACAGACTTTCCATATGAGAATTTCCAGTTACATCCTGAGGTGCTAAGCACCAAAACAGTAATCATATAAACTATTTTAAAAGCTGCTTCTCACATAGGAAAATGCCATCCAAAATTCAGACCTTGAACTAGATCCTTCTATGATTATTAATTTCATTATAACCATATATGTGGTTTATAATATGCTCCAAATAAAGACAAAGGACACTATACACTGATCCCTTCCCCAGATATGAAGATATAGTCATAGACACGCTCCTGATATATCAGTCATCATGCACTTTTAAAGTCAGTTTTATCAAGTGCCATCTCTCAGCTCAAGCAGCAATATAATCTGGTACACTAGGAATGGCTCATGTACACACTTATGACATTAACTGCAGATTTCCTCAAACCTTCTGTCAATGGATGCCAGGAAACAAACAAGCAGGAGCTGTTCTTGCATATGACTATTCAAGTCTAGCAATGTCCCATTCCTAAAATTAGGATGCCAGCTAATAATTCAGCTTCAGCAGAGCCGTAGTTCATCCTCTAAGCTATAGATTTTTGCTTTTAAGTCTTTTAGTTCTCCCTGAATTTTACGTGTTAGTTTGTTTCCTTGGCGGACCTCACGCAGAATTGCAAGATCCTGGTCTGGTCCCAAATTCTGAGCCACCTAAAAACAAAAAGAAAAAAAGATTAGGAAAAACAAAGTTGTACAGAATACAACTTAGGGAGTATTATGATAAGTATATGAGGGAGAGAACTCTAAAGGAGACCCTTTCTAGCCAGCAAAGAGAATGTGTAAGTTAATAGCACTAGGATAATGCACATCACCAATAGAAAGGTGATCCAGAACCAAAAAAGAACAAACCTTTCATAACATTATGTTGTTGTGTTATATTACTGGCAAGGAAGAAATCTTAATAGAATATAACCAAGTTGACTCATAGCCTGTTGACTCCTTTCTGGTTCCTCTATTAGTTAGAGACCCACAAAAAGGGGCAAGGTAAAGTATTTATCAAGTAACTCTTATGTAGTTCTAAGTACCTCAGGAGATGACATTTTATCATCTTGTACTATTAAAACTAGGTGTTCTAACTGCTGTGGCTGACCTGCTGCCCTCTGAACCGCACAGGATTCAAGAGCAATTCAAGTACAATGCCTTAACTCAGGCAGTGCCACATGGCCTGTACTGAGCTGAACAAAGGCTGCTGGATAATCAGAATTCCTGATGGCAAGCTGGCCAGGGCTGCCATTTCCTGTCACCCTGCAATTGGATAGCATGCCAGCCCAATCACTTTCAAGGGCACAGCATTAGGAGCTACCCTAAAATCCCTCTATTCTCCTCACCCATTATGGTTTCTTATTGTCATCATGTAGTTCTTGGTCAAAGATTTTAATATGCAAATCAGGAAATTTAGTCATCAGTAGTCATTTTGACCTCGAGTGATAAGAAGGATTTAATGATCACTCTGGAGACTTCGTGCAAGTATTTTGTTCCCCTGCCCTCTTGTGGTTAACAGTGTTAAGAAATTGAGAGCACAATTAAGAGCACACCCACAGATATAAAACATACAAGTCTACAGTAAAGGTATAATACACACTTTCCCCCCTTTTGAATTATGCTGTTAGTCCTTAAAGAATAAAGTTTAAAAACCCACAGGCCATTAAAAAAAAAAATATATATAAATTGAAACCTTTAATCAAAATAAATCCATTAGTCTGAGTAAACTGAACTGTGCACCAAAAGTACAGGAAATGAATGAATCAGTAGCACTGCCAGACTCCTGAAGGAGAGTCTAAGCTATGCCAAGATCATCCTCTCAGGCATATTATAGATAAATGTCTCATCCTAAACTCCACGCAACATCAAGGCTGTGGCTTCCCTTCTAAGCTGTTCTGATGTTCATCTACACATCTGGAAGCTATACAGAGAACACAGCTTCAACTTCCAGCCATTGCTTCTGCAGCGATTTTTGCAAAGTTACAAATGACATATCGACACAGTAATAAATAGAATATTCACAATTTGTAAGTCAATGATCTACCTCTTACTGGAACAGAACCAAACACTATGGCTCCCACAAAGAAAATAAATAATTACTTTCTTTGCAGGATAAATTTCTGAATCAAACTACTGCCTTGCAATTTTGAGACAGTTAAGTAAGCTACAGGTATCACATTAGAACTTGAGAGTGGAAACAAAAATACACAGCTAATGTATAGCCAGGACAGTTCCTGGTAAGCTTGATGCCTAATTGATAAACAAAGACAAATCTTTTTGCTTTGTAAAATACATAGGAGGCAGGTTTTGTCAGATATTGATATTTAAAGGAGCACTTAGAAAAGGAATTATTTCCTTAACTCCAGGGGAAATAACCACTTTAAATACTGAGAATACACCTCCATAGGATAAGCCCATAATAGTCTGCCTCAGAAATGCTTAGCTGTTACCTTATAGAACTGCTTCTCTACATCTTTCAGCTTCTGCTGAAGCTGTTTAATGTCATTCTTGAAGCCCTCTACTTCCATACTACGACGTTTTTCCAAGGTCTCACATCGCTGAGTCATCAGTTTGAGGCGCTTCCCCATCTTTTCTGAGCGTTCCTATGGAGATGAGAACTCAGTAGGCAATACAAAATAAAGGCTGCAAGATCTCCACACAGCTAGCAGATGCTTACAGACTAATTACCTTAAAGAGTTCTTTGCCAGCATCTCTCTCCTCACGGATCCTAGCCACCTCCCCCTCCAGGGAGACACACTGCTCTCTGTACATGTGTGACAGGTGCTTTTCCTGCATTAGCTTGTCTTGCAGTAACTAGGACATCGGAGGAACAGGAAGAATCAACTCAAGATTGTGATCAAAAAACTTCCTCTGCTCTGGAAAAGCAGTGTGATAACATTGCCAATATGACAGGAAAATAAAAATTAACAACTGGAACTACAGCTAATAAGTATGTGAAGACAATAGTCTAACATCAGTTCCATTACCAAAACCTTTGAATTAAGTTACCAGTTTTGTATGACTGCTCATCATTAAAAGTAACATTCAGCTAATGCTGTAACTCCCCTTTCACAGCTGCTTGCCAGTACTGCATTTCAGAGGCACCTGCATCCAGTGGTAGATGAAAACAATTCCCTATTGCCTGTTTACTTTCCAATTCTTATTCCTACCTCCCAACTTCTCACTGGAAGTATAGTGGAAGAAAAATTCAGACTCCTAGAGAAGAGCTGGAAGGCATCAATTGAGAGGACTCCTTCTCCCCTGACAGCAGCAAGGAAGATCCAGACACAGCATTCTAAGACCACTAGCTCTGAGCACTTACAGGAACAGAGAGCCACGTGCAATCAGCAGGTTAAAAACCATTGGCCCCACTTACCACATGGCTTACAGAATGAGGGATTTTTTCTGGACATGAAAGAAACTGACAGTGACATGCTACCATAAATCCTAACTATATATTTTATCTGAAATTTGAAAGTGATGCTGATTTCAAAGCAGGAGTGGTTTTTTATTTAGATTAGTGCCAACAACAATGTCACTTAAGGCAATCCAGTACAGCTTTGAAACTGCTGCTAGTGACTGCCTATTGTGCAAAGGCCAAGGTGCTTGCAACGTTCTAGTCAATAACTGTTTAAGAGCCTCTGTCAAAGACAAAAAAAAATTACCTTTATTTCTCTGCTGTGGAGTTTTGAAGTTCCATCATCTTCTTGAATCATCTTCTTCAGCTCTCTCTGCCTCGTTTTTCCTGACTCTGTGCTGAAAACAAGATGATCCAGATCTTTGCGAAGTTTCCTCAACAGACTGTCCTTCTCTGCCATCCACGCTTTCTCATTGGCTCTGGCATCAAACTTGAGCTGGAGAAAGTCACGGGTACTCTCATATAAGAGATTTTGGGTCTTATGGAGCCTGCAAAAAGGGATCCCAGTGGAGTTACCTTCTTTCCTAGTGCCTAACCTTAATTTCATCAGTCATCACTGCAAGTTGGAAGAACCAGAGGAGAAGATAGGTGATCTAAATGTGAGTTTCACCCATGTAATGAAAGAAGTGCTGTTCTTGTGTGAAAGAGGGTTTTTAATATGCAGATTATCCCACTCATCTTCCACACACACTACCAGATGGCTGCATAATTTGCTTTTCTGCCTGTTGCAGGAAGCAACACACCGAAAGTCATAACATTTCTATTGCTCCCTCTCATCTCATGACTACATCATGATCATTCTCTAACACTCACTTTTCTGTTACAGTTTTTATCTTCTCCTGGTCCCTCCGATGCCGGACCTCAGCCTCCTCCATCTGAATCCGCCTGTCCTCGAGTAGTGCCTCGACCTGGTCCTTGGCTAATTGTGTCTGTTCTTCTATCTGAGCTTGCAGGGCCTTCACCTGAATAAGCAAACAAAGACATTACTGAACAAGACCTCACACCAGCTCTGCTCCTGTCCTTGAAAGTCTCTTTAAATTCCAAGATTCAGATCAAAAACTGTACCTGATACCTTTGGCAGTTCTAATTTCTCAGTCTTTTGGTTTTGTTTTAATGCTAAGTATTCAAACAACTAAAACATTTTTTAATAAATCATGCTATAGGCAAGAGAGGCATACCATGAGCAGCAACAATAGATTGAAGATATTGTTAAGATTTAAATTGCACACATCTAACAAATCCTGTGGAATGTGCAGAGACTTTTGTACCTTTTCTTGAACAAATAATAATAAAAACAACCGCCACCAAACTTATATCTGCTGTACAAGTTTGTCTATTATTTGCTTTTCTTGATTCATCCTTGCTCACTCATACTTTACATGCAGCTTCTGCCATCTTCCCCAGCTCATGATTCTGCACATTTTATCTTTCTTTCTGTCATGCTACCTATACGTAAACTTCGACGGAAGCCTAGAAAAAGGAACATTTCATTGTATCAGCGCATCTTATGGGGGCTGCCTAATACTGTCTCAAACACGTTGCTTTTGTCAAACTACCATGAAACTCCCAACCCTGCACATCTTCAGTGGGTTTAATGTAAATTCATATCTGCTATCAAATTATGGGAGATATCATCAATTACATATTCTATACTTAAGGACAACATATTGCAGTTGACATTAGTGGAACATCTGCTTACATAAAGCTTCCAGAATCAGTTCTTACATTTACATTCACAACAATGAAACAGATAAGTAAACTGACAAAGTGTGAATCCATAGTAAGATGCAGGGATTTATAAAACTGGTACATCTACATCTTATCTAAGCAGATGGCATACTTTTTCATCATAATTTTCTGCAAGCCAGCAATTATGTCCATCAGTTAGAAAACGTTTTTACCTGTAGTAGAAGTGTTTCATCATCTCTTTTATATCTCTCAGGACTTTCTGGTTTCTCTCCTTTTGCTGTTGGTTTTGAAGTATTCCTCTCCATACCTACTGAAGAAATTTAACAAAAGTAGGAAAAGGTTTTCCAATGTACTTGCAGTACCTTTCCAAGAATGACATTCTGTGTGTTCTGGTGAGCCTACAGGAACAGCAAAAAGGTTGCCACTGCTACAGTCACAATTACTTCTAGAAGGGTTAGCTGAAAGAAAAGAATTCTACAGCTTAGGGTGATCACATACCTTTATCCCCTCTATCATATTGCAATATTTAGGCAACCTCCTAATTTTGTTGGCATATATAGAAAGAAAACTTGACACATTTTCTTAAAATAACTGATGAATAGGCAGATGTCACAGCTGCACAAACATCAGGGCTTGAATGAGTTTTGAGCTTGTTGGCTAATTTCAGTCGATTTGATGAGACAATTATTTCAAAAGAGAAAATGAGTATGTAGGCATATGAACCCACACAACAATCTACACTAAAGGCAAGCAGAACCCCACAGCTTGGAATGGCTGTGGCAAAGGTGCTTGGCCAGCTGGTACCTGCACAGTTCCAGAACAGTCATACAGCCTCTTCCTCAGCTGAGCACATCAGGGACCCAAGAGCCAGCTAAGGTAATTTTAAAGGATGTTGGAGGGAAGCCAGGAGTACTGCATGGATATGTATGGACATATTTAGGGCACTTAATGGAGATTTACCAAAGCATTCCCAGACAGGAATTACTTTGGCATACAGGAGACAGACACACACAAAGAAAAGCGCTGAGCTGCTGTTACTCAGCTTGGTGTGGTACCTGCATTAGAAGCATCATCTTGTTCCTGGGTCTCTGCTGGCCTTTGTGGAACAGTAACCTACAGAAACAAGACATCTGCACTGAGCATCTGACTTCCCCACAGGTGCAGTGGTCAAGAACAAATCTTAAAAGGTTAAAACGAGATATCCAAAAGAACAGCATTACCTTACTTCTACCACAAGACAAGGAAGACATTCACAAGTGTAATGCCCATGATGAAAAGTTTCTTTTATCATGGTTGAGTTTCGCCATTACTGCCGCTATTATTTTCACCAGAAAAAGTGGAAAGTAATTCTGACTTTGATGGCTTCATTAGGATGAAAATCAGCACCCTCAGCAGGAAAAAGTATTTTGGGAACAGAGAGAAGGTGGTGAAGATGATGTTATTTCCTTCTTTTATGCTACTACTTGTCTCAGCAAGACAGAGAAACATGAAGCTTAATTTGTCAGCACATTCACTCAAGATACTGAACAAGCCTGACACAAATGCTAAGTGATAAAAATACTGAAGCTCAACTGTTGAACTGAAACCCACCTAAAAAAAAAAAAGGAGGCCATGAAAGAGCAGGTTATAAACCCCAATGCTTATCTTTAGGTTGATATTACATAATAGGCCTAATTTTAGAGCTACCCTAAACCAGGAATTTTAAAGCTTCTGCATGATTTTTGAAGTGCTTAAGCAGTGCAGAGCAACCACGAACAATGCAGCATATTTCAGCCTTTTTCTGCACCTTATTCCAAAATAAATCCTATATTCCCATCATAGTCTCTGTATTTCTGAATGACTCATGACTTCCTTGAGTAGGTTCAACTACACTGCACATCATATGCACTGCCATTTAAACAATTCAACACCATTTCTGAAATACACAACAAAACGTTGCCTAGAGAGGATGCTTCTTCAGCGGTCTTCAGCCCAGGAAACTGCTGCAGCAACCTTGACATACTCTTCTTTACTGAAGCTGTAAGAGACAGGCATTCTGAGATAGCTGATCTTCAAACACTGTGCCTGGTCATTTTCTGCACTTCCCCCCCCCCTTTTTGTGGTGTTCTTGCCATCTTCTTGACAACCATTTGCCAGATGACTTCAGACTCCCATCTGACATTTTAGAGGCTGACCTGGAGGTATGTTTTGAAGGTAGGAGGAGGTTGATGCTAAGAGGACCTACTTTCAGTGTGCTTGTTCCTACTTACCTTTCAGCATTTATACTAAAGCCCAATGCTGCTACAGATCCCTCCTGCTTTGGGCTCATTTAGCAACCTTTGACTTGTGGGACAGATCTGGTCTGTGGTCAGACTCTGGGATACAGATACTCACGTTACAATCCAAAGAGGAGATCTACAGAAAAATGGAACTTGCCTTATGTGGAGGCTCCTTATGAAAATATGTAACTTCTCCATCATCTGTTCCCAGTAAAGCCAGGAGTTGTTGGATTCTTTTTCTGTCCTCCAGTTCCCTGGAATTCAAAGGAACTGGTCAGCACATTTTTTTTTAAATACATCACAACATTGTGACACACTGTCCTTTTATTTTACTTGTTGATGCTTGCAAGATTTCCAACCTGTTGCAGTTCCTGAGAATATTGCTTTAAAAACAAGCTCTCAGACATTCCTGATGTTGCCAACACAAGAAAGCCACCAATTCTGCTGGGATTGGAGAGCATTTCTCTTTTCAAGTATGACAGTACTATGTACGCTGATACAATAGCACATGGTGGAAAGAATTTGCATTGAGAGTTATGACCTACCTAAAATCCATTAAGATTCTAAGTGTTCATTGTTTTTAAAGCAAACTACATTAAGGGCTGTATCAGACTTTTTATCACACCCCTGAGAAGTGCCAAAACACACCAACACATGTTTTGAGTTAAGTTCTTAAATCTTTAACAGAAAACTTCATGCTGGAGCACAGAAAGAGAGTGAGGAGGAAGAAGCAGCAGAGAATATCTAATGAATTGACCACAACCTCCATTCCCTGTCCCCTTGTGCTCCTCAGGAGGAGGAGGAGGTAGAAGATTCATGAATGAAGCTGAGCTGGGAGGGGAGAAGAGAGGTGTGAGGGGAAGGTATTTTAAGATTTGGTTTTATTTCTCATTGTCCTACTCTGATTTCATAGGATGATTTGGGTTGGAAGGGACCTTAGAGATCACCTAGTTTCAGTCCCCTTGCCACAGGCAGGGAACCTTCCACTAGACCAGGTTTCTCAGAGACCCATCCAACCTGGCCTTGAACACTTCCAGGGATGGGGCATCCACAGTTTCTTTGGGCAACCTGTTCCAGTGCCTCACCATCCTCATAGTGAAGAATTTCCTGCCAACAACTGATCTAAACCTGCCCTCTTTCAGTTAAAGCCATCCCCCTCATGCTGTCACTACATGCTCCTGTAATAGTCCCTCTCCAGCACTTGTAGGCCCTTTAAATACTGGAAGGCTGCTATAAGGGCTCCCTGGAGCCTCCTCTTCTCAAGGCTGAACAGCCTCTAATCTCTCAGCCTGTCTTCCTAAGAGAGAGGCTCCAGCCCTCTGGTCATTTAATTGTTAATAACTTCCCCCTGTCAAGTCTGTTTTGCCCACAATGGTAACTGGTGAACGAGCTCTCCATCCTTATTTTCACCTTACCTTTCCTTGCATTTTCTCTCCCCTATCCAGCAGAGGTGAGTAATAAAGTCTTGGTGGGCACCTGGCATCCAGCCATGGTCAACCCACCAGAGTCAGCTTCAATCAGAATTTCCCTTTCAAGACGGTAACGCACAATTCAAATCTGAACCAATGTTCAACTTCTGCTCTTCCTTCTACTACCAGAACAGGAGTAATAGTAAGTGGAAACACATTTAGCAGCCCAACAGATTGCACTGCACCTCCAAGACTGGTACAGTTTTATAGGAGCCCGCCCTAAGAAGCGTGGAATAATTGCTGCTCTGAAGAGTGCAGCTCTGGCCGAGAACAGAGCGCACAAATTGCTGCTGCCAGTGGCTCAGCCCCCCTGCAAGCCAGCCCACCTGAGTTTCAGGCGGTCGTTCTCCGAGTACAGACGAAGGACTCGCTCCTTCTCCTGGAAGAGGTACACTTGCATATCACTCAAAGCCTTCTGCAGCTCTGCAATCTCCTCTTCCAAGTGACGGACTTCCCATTGCAACTGGTGCTAAGTGGGGAGAATGAGGTACTTGAAATGAAACGTAGCACTGGGCAACACTTACAAACTCCAAACTGCTGGTGCTCTGAGTCCGTAACTGGCATAGAACAGCCAGCTCAAGAATTATTTTATTCTCCTATAATATTTGACCAGATGAGGGCAGTATTGGAAAAAGATACTGTAAAATGTTTCAGCTGGGAGTTCAGAGCCTTGAGAATCACTGTCACTACTCAATAGTGAAATAAGGTCTCAGATTGGGTCTCCAGTTTCCAGTGGTTGCACTACCACACTGGTGGTCAGAGCAGTTATGGGGAGTCTGACATCAACAAAAACCTAGCAAAGCCTCTGTAATAGCATTTACTTTTGAAATAAATCACCAAAGAATAAAAATTAAAATATCTGTATGGTTTAGCAGTGAGAAAAATCCAGCTAGCTGGTATGTTTTAGGTTTTTCCACCTGATGTGGGAAGCTAACAAACCTTTCAGAAAAACCATTCCTGCATGAAAAAAAGCATTATTTTGCAACCTGCCCCTCTTTTTCCCAAGAGGGACAGTACGTATTTCCCCAAGGACTTTCAGGCTGCTTCAAGCATGGCCAGTGCTCGAGAAGGCACCTCAATCACCTCAGAAGTGACTGTTCTGTTCCCAAAGGACCATGCACAATTACAAAGGTGACTGCTAGGCAGATACATGCTATAGCTCATATCAGAGCACTGCATATCTTACAGATATTCTCTAAGATTTTTTTTCCTCTTAAAAGGCAAATTTTTAGGTTTCTGCTCACTAGCTTATGGGCAAGCTTATGAATTTCACTGCAGTAAATACAAATTATATCCATAAGTCAAAGCCTATTAAATTAGGCCAAAAGAGCACTCCTTCACTACAAGAAGAAAGGGAAAGAAGCTGGACAACGTGGAAAATGAGCATCTAAACTCAGGCCTTAATATAAAAAAAAGAAGCAAAATTCCTACTGTGCAGATATAACCAAGCCATAATGACTTTAGAAGAATATCCTACAAGCATGTTTCTGTTTGATTTGACAGAGGACAGACAGCTAGATTTTAACATCAACTCCCAAAATCTACTTGTTTCTTCATAGCTCTACCATGTTACTGGCAAATCCCAAGACTTCTATGCTGAGTTTTCAACTTAATAAAAATACTAAACTTGTGAGTGTAGTCCACCATTGCTCAAAAACTCATTTCCTAACCTGCTCATCATATGCTTGTTTGTATTTCTCCAGCCTTTTTACCAGCTCCTCATGTTCCTCATCAAAGTCAGCAATCTTCTTGCGGCAATACTCCAGCAGCTCATGGGAGGGATCGAGATGGGCCAAGCGCTCGCTGATTGACGGGAGAGAAGTGAAGTCGTCCTGACTCAGAGCCTGGGACTCGGCAGATCTGGATGAGGCACGGTGGGTTGGCAGCCTGGACAGAAACAGGCTCTGATGACATGTAAGCTTCAGACAAGAAAATTAAAGCACTTTCTGAAGTAGCTAAAAAGATTTTAAACTTTTACACAGATTCAGTTTAAAACACAGATTAGCTTGATTGTTCTCTGGGTATTAACAGAGCAACATGGCATTTAGGAGAAGCAGGACCTTTGGTAAAGAACAGCTTGCAGGTGTATGGTACTGTGGAGGAGGGCCCAACTGATGGAGAAGATAGAAATAAACGTTAGGGAAGCAAAGCCTCATAAAATATTTGGGGAGGAGGATTATGAAAAGAGGAGAAAAAAAAATAGAAGGACAGAACTCAGGGGATAAAAAGTCCATTGCAGTTCAATTAGAAGCAGCAGCTACTATGAAATAAACAGGAAAACAATCTGTGACAGTCACCGATACCCAGAAAGAAAAACACTTTCTAAAGACAGGCCATCGAATAAAGATGATAATTCAGGCTAGCAGATGCACCAGCCATTAAAATTTAAGGTATAGGTCTAGGAATCTATGTGCCTTCCTTTCTGGTGTACTTGAAGTTCTTATCCACACAGATTGTCCACTCTCTATGCTGAAATAGAAGCTGCCAAGTTCTTGAATCTTATGTTGAAGTACTACATGGAAAGCAAGTCAATGGTATGCAAATCAAATCAAGGATATGTATAATTACATACTGTATTTTTCCTCAAAACAATATTTAGTGCATTCAAACACTTAATCTGCTTAAACAAGCACCAAATTTGCAAATAGAGATGCAAAGTTAAAAAAAAAACCTTAGAAAGCATTCTTTTCATTATTTATATTCATATGACAAACTTTTTTTTGTAAGCAATACTATGAATAACAGAAGCTAAGAAGCCTCTTGACTAAAGAGTTGCTTAGTGAAAATGCAGTTCAGAATTCGGTCCTGGAGAATCAGGAATTTTGATGATAAAGAGATTTGGCAGGTGACACCGAGGCAATGGTGACCTTTATGGAGCCACTCACCAAAGCTGCTTGGATCAGAACCCCAGTGCACACCCGTGAAAACTCTCACCACGGTAGGAAAGCATGAAATATGCAAAAGTGTACGTATTTCACGCAGGAACTTGCTGCGGGACCAGAAACGCCTTAAACAACACACTTAGAGAAATAACACTAGAAGGAAAGAGGCAACCCAGGCACAAGGTGGGCGCTTTACTGCTGAAGTGAAGAGCAGCAGAAACGGAAAGCTAGAAAAACAAGGAAGCACAGCAGGCAGAGAAGCAGACCGAAAGGTGTCCTACGGTAAGCCAGTCTACCAGGCAGTAAGGAAAGGGCTCCGGGAGCCGCGGTGTCCCGGCAGGAGCAGCCCCCACGCTCACTACCTTGTGCAGCGCGGGGTCCCCGCAGCGCGGTCCGACGCGCTCATCGTGCCCCTGCGGAGCGCCAGAATCTCCGCGAGCACGGGAGAGCGGCTTTGGACACCCCGGGAGGCTGGCGGAGGGGGGTGCCCGGCGGGAGCCCCGCTGGAAAAGCCCCGGGATAGAGGTCCCGGGATGGGGGTCCCGCCGCCGCCGCTGCCGCCGCCGCTTCACGGCCCCAACGGCCAAACAACCGCCGCGTTGGGCCCGCCGCGGCTTAAACGGCGCGACGCCCCGCCCCCGCCACCTCCTCCAATCACAGACAGGCTTTCATGCGGCGCCGAGTGCTTGCGCCAATCAGCGCTCGCAACACGGGCGGCAGCGGGTCCGCGCTGGCGCGTCTGGGAGTTGTAGTCCCGGGGCTGCAGAGGGGCCACGGCGCGTGCGCGGCCATGGCCGGGGCACGGGGGCTGTGAGGGGCGGGCCGCGGGGCCTGCGCTTGCTGAGCCCGTGCTGGTGATGGCCGCGGTGGGGCTGCGGGAAAATAAATGCAACCTTTATCCACAGCAGCAAAAAACGCCACGCAAAACGCCCGTTTTTCTTTCAAAATGACCTGGCATTAGGAAGCAGCCACAAGAAGTTACTGGCTCAAATTCTGGCTGAATTGACTGTGTTCTTTAGGTCATCCCAATGCCTTTTAGCCTCTTCATCCCCCTCGTGTATTCCCAGTAGTACCTAGTAGTAGTGTTGCCATTTATGCAACCAAACGATTTCCTAATTTATTAAGTGTGCTGGAGAAGAGAACAATTTGCTCGGTAATAAGCCAAGGTTCTTTTTTCCTTAACACTTTGTTTAAAGAAATGGACTTTCTATGCGACAAAAAAAAAGGCTCACTTACAAAACTATGAGGTTCTTCCTCATCACTATTTGCAGCTTCCTTGTGAGGGGAAGAGGAGGGGCAGGCACTGGTCTCCTCTCTGCAGTGACCAGGGACAGGACCCGAGGGAATGGCCCGAAGCTGTGCCAGGGGAGGTTTAGGTTGGGTCTCAGAGAAGGTTTTTCCCCCCGAGGGTGGCTGGGCACTGGACCAGGCTCCCCAGGGCACTGGGCACAGCACCAGCCTGACGGAGCTCGGGAAGCGTTTGGACAACGCTCCAGGCACAGGGTGTGGCTCCTGGGGGGTCCTGTGCAGGGCCAGCAGTCGGACTCTGATCCTTGTGGGTGCCTTCCAACCCAGAACATTCTGTGATTCTTCTGCAATCAATTTTCCTATGAAATAGAGAAAAGAGCAGGCTCGCTAATTTCTCTTGGCAAAGTCCAGAAGAGAGGCTGCCGTTAGGGACTGGCCTTAATGACCCTTGTGGGTCAGTCCCTTCCAGCTCAGGACATTTACGATTCCCTGTGGTTAGACTGGGTGCTCTCCCCACTGCTCATAAAGGAGCTGAATACATTATATGAGGGGCTGAAGTTTTCTCTTAGGGAAACGATAAATACCTCCAGATAACCAAGAAGAATAAACACTGCCATGGGGCACACGTGGACAGTTGTTTTAAAGGCCAACAGCCCCAAATCCAGAGCAGGTAACAGAGAAAAGCTTAAAATTCTCTTTCAAAAAGGATCTCTTGCAGAACTGATAAGATGAAAAAAAATGCCCCCTCAGTTATCTAAATATCTGAGATATTTAGGTTTTACTGTTAGGAAAACCTGTAACATTCCCAGCATTGCCTTCCAGAGACCTCCACTAGCCTAAACATCTTAACATAAAACCAAAACAACCTTGAAGAGCCTACAGGGAAACCAGCAAAGACTGGTTCTCAAAACAAAGCTTTCAAGCAGAGAGATTTTTTCTTCTGGTATTCCTGGCTCACTCATTCCTTATCTTAGAAACTGGGTACATGGTGATCCTGTTCTTGGGAATACAGTACACATGTATTTCCTCAAAGGTAATCTGGGACATCTCATCAGAAGAGAGACACAACCAAATAATAACAGAAAAACAAAAAAAGTGGAAGGAGGTGGTAGAAATAGATAATTCCCAGATGCTAGTAAGGAAACATCTGTATTCCACATGATTATATAGTCTCACATAAAAGTATCAAGCATCCATGTCAGCAACCCCCTACTGGGGTGGAAGAACACTTAGCAACAACACAATAACCTCAATTTGCTCCATGTTTATGCGATCAGTTTGCTCTTACCTATAGCTTCTGTCAAAATTAGCCATTTGTATTGGAGATGTGTTTCCCACATGTAAAATGTGGGTGACACCTCTTTAACCTGGCAGGAAAGTGATGCAGATAAATGTTTTGATCCGTGTGCAGCAGATCTTGTAAAGCCTTCTGGTAACGGGAGGAGGAAATTAACTTTTTCTGAGGCTGAAATAGAACATCGGCACCAAGGTTTGAATCGGTAAGAATAAAGTGAAACGTGGCGTTTGATAAACACTGAAGGCACAGTTCTGGTTAAAAGAAAAAATGAAATATGCCATTTACTTTGGAAGACTGTGTTGCAATGGATAGGCGAAAGATACAGATCTCTCTGGTGAGCAATGACAGGACCCGAGGGAATGGCCCGAAGCTGTGCCAGGGGAGGTTTAGGTTGGGTCTCACGAGAAGGTTTTTCCCCCCGAGGGTGGCTGGGCACTGGGCACAGCACCAGCCTGACGGAGCTCGGGAAGCGTTTGGACAACGCTCCAGGCACATGGTGTGGCTCCTGGGGATGGTGCTGTGCAGGGCCAGCAGTCGGACTCGATGATCCCTGTGGGTCTTTTGCACATTCTGACACTTTCCGTCGCTACTGCCCAGCGGCTCCTGAGGGCACGGGCGGGCGTGGCGCGGCCTCCGGCGGAGGGGGCGTGGCCTCCGGCGGAGGGGGCGTGGCCTCCGGCGGAGGGGGCGTGGCCTCCGGCGGCGCTCCTGACGTCCGGCACAGACAATGGGCGACGCGGCCCCGCAGAACCGGAAGTGAATGCCTTGGATTTCGTCGCACATTCCTCCGCGGCGGAAGTGGCGGCGGCCCCGCCCTCCCCGGCCCCCGGCTCCTCCTGCCGTGCGCAGTGCCCCAAGGGGCGGCGGGCGGAGCGGGTTTGCGCTGGAATCTGTCGCGGGGGCGTCCCCGGGAGCGGCGGCGCGGAAGCCGCCACGCCAGGAGAAGCGTGGCGGAGGAACTACTTTTTGGATCGGAAGGCAACGTTCCACACTTCCGGGGAGGGCTTACTAAGACGCGTCACTTCCGGCGGGCCGGGACGCGAGGAGCGGGGCTCGGGCGGGGGGAGCGGCCCCGGCTGGGACAGCGACAGCGGCACTCGGCAGCAGGTCCCGCCGCGCCGCCCGGCAGCGCCGCCGGGGGATGCGCCTCGGCCCCCGGCCCAGCCCCTGAGCCTCCCGGCCGCTCCTCTCCGCCCTGCGCTCCCGGCGGCGGCGGCGCCCCCCTCCCCCTGCGGCCATGGCGGGGGGCGGCGGGTCGCGCTACGCGGCCGAGTTCGTGCCGCCACCCGAGTGCCCCGTGTTCGAGCCCAGCTGGGAGGAGTTCAGCGACCCGCTCGGCTTCATCGGCCGCATCCGCGGCCTGGCCGAGAAAACCGGCATCTGCAAGATCCGGCCCCCCAAGGTACCGCCCGCCTTGGGGGCTGCGCCCGGGGGGTCCGTGGGGTGCGCCGGGCGGTCTGAGCGCGGCCCGGCCCTCGGTGGCCGAACGGGGGACGTGGGGAGCTGGGCAGGCCCTTCCCCCGCGCTCCACACTCGCTCGGGGTTTCGTGTGTCGCCTTCCATAGGCCGCGGTGTCCGTGCCAGGGACGCCGAGGAACCTGTAGAGTCTTTGACCTCCGAGTGGGGCTTTGTGGAGGCTGCTTTGGAGCAGCTGAGAAGTGAATGGTGCATGGCGGTGTCCGGGACTTCAGGCTATTTTTACTTCCAAAACGCCAGCAGTCGGCTTGTGAAAAATGGGAAGGCTTTGTAGGTGAAACCGGGCGTTTGCTCCGGGCGGGGAAGAGGGAGAAGGAAGGGTATTTGTTGATAATGGGTTGTTGTTTATAAACATAATTTTTAGACTGTTAAGAGAAGGATGGCCAACCCGTTCGTGTACGGGAATTAGGTTTGTGCACAGCTCGTCAGGCGTCGGTAGCTTAATGTCTCCGATGACTTGGTCGTTATTTAGGGTCACTTGCCCAGTGACCTGGCAAAGCAGGTCATCACAGAGAGGACATCCGGCAGTTTGGCAAAAGGCACTTACATCGCTAAGTTATTAAAGTACAAATAAACTTTAAATGCAGCTGTTAATAAGAGACTTGAAAACAGTGAGAGAGGTGAAAACCTGAAGAGAAAGCGTGTAACTGAGAACTACGTGAATATCCGAGTTGCTGATTGGATTTCATGGTTCCTTCTCTCCTGGCCTGTTTCGATTCCCGGAATGTGTTCAGTTGGTTTAATGACACAGTGAAAACTTGACCTCCGAGGGGCTGCCCTTTCTAAAATACCCAGAATAGCTCAGATTGAGAGGCCACAAGAAACTGATCCAGATGCAGTTCATTGAGGATAACTGGGACCTTCCTGGCCGTCGGGTGCGTTTGTGTTTTCCGGGACTGCTGAGCTGCTTTGCATTGCAGGGTTTCACAGGATGCACGCGTTGGGTTGATTTGCAACCTGCAGTAATTGCGAAATCAGATGCTTCATAGCAACCTGACTGATTTATTGCTCTTTTCTGTTACTAAAAGTTGTAGGTATTTTAAGGTTGTGCTTGAGGCCTTTATATGCTGCAGCAGAGCAAATAATAAATACTTGGCGTGGCTTGTCCACCTGGAATGGCGTGTCCTTCCTCTGTTGCAGTCACTGCCAGGTAGACAATCTACTGTAACTGAAGCTTTGGTAAAAAGTGCTAAAAAGCTGAATTACTTGACATCATAACACGGTTTTGAGAGACAGGGCTGGGAGGCACTTGTGGTTGAACTGACCCCTGATGGTGCTGAGAAAGTCATTAATTAAGACTCCATTTTTGTTAGGAGAATTGGGCTCCCAACTGCTGGTCTTGTCTGTATTGAAATGACTGTAGACAGGCAGGAAAACGTTAGATGTGTTATAATGTGCCTGATTTAGTCTTTGTTGCTACTGACAGTGAGGATTTTTCAGTGTGCAAGATATATGGATTTTTTTTTTTAAAGTAAATAAATAACCGACCAGCTACAGAGTGTATCTCATATTTAAACTTAGCATGCGGTAATGCATGCTGAGATGCTTTGAACCTTATTTTCTTTGACATGTCTAAATCTGTGAGGATCTTTCTTCAAACTCAAATATTGTGGGAGGAACATTGTTGTATAAGCACAAAAATGTCTTAAAATTGGAAAATGATATCACCAGTTGTTCTGAGAAACTAATTTAGGATTGGAAGCTTGTTTACTCAGGCATTGTTAGGGTCTTTGGTTTTGTGCATTTTTCAGAGAAGTTTCTGGAAGCAATAAAATGTCTTTCTGTCTCTGTTTAGGACTGGCAGCCTCCATTTGCATGTGAAGTACAAAGTTTTCGTTTCACTCCACGAATTCAGCGCCTGAATGAACTGGAGGTGAGTGTTTCCACTGTTGATACAATTTTGTGTTTGCACTGAAAGCAAGAGGTCTCCCTGCTTGAGATTCGCATCTTGGCAGGTTTCTGGATGGGGGATACTTTAGAAACCCATAGACCACATCAGTATTTATACTTGGCAGTGGCAGAGTTCATTTAAAATAACTCTCCCTGTCTTTGAGGAAAATCTGGTTTTTATTTTATTACCCAAAATAACCACAGGAGTTTTTCACATTCGACTGGAAATGTCTAAAATGAATTCCAAGTATCATGTGTGTAGTAAGAGCAGCCAGTGTCTAGCTTTCAGAGCTCCACAGGCAATGATTTTTTTCCTCTTAAAATACTTACTGCTGTTCTGATGCCTCTGGTTACCTCATACTGTCGTGATAATGCCTTTTAAGGCTTAAAATGATTTTTTATAGGCTTATTATAGATGGTTAATTTTATGATTTAAAAACCTATGTGAGCTTTATTGAAAGCAGTATGAGCTCCACTCTGTCCTGGTTTTTCCTTTTCTTTACAACATTTCTCAAAGCCTTGCTTTGTTCACATACCAAAATGTCATTTGGCTTGTAAATGGGTCTCCTTATGGAAAGTGATTTGAGTACTCCAGAAATACTCCAGGGACGAGGCCCTTTGTGTGGTTAAGGCATATATAAAAACTGTTTGTTATTCCCCTCCTCCCCACCAATGTATATTTTAATAATTGTTCTTGTATTTTTCCCTGGAATGCTGATTATTTCATAAATATGCATTTTGGTTTCAGACCAAGAAATTATTTGGTAGGAGTTTAATTTATAGGGTCCTAAATGCAGAGAGAAAAGCATATACAATTTTCTTTTTGCAAAGATCTTTCTTTTTAGCAATATTTCTTGTTTCTAGGGGTTTTTCACATGACTAAGAAATATCTCCCTTGCCAAGTTGCATGTTGAAAATGGAAACACTATAAAAACTGATCTTGTCTTCTCTCAGGACTCTAAGGTTTTGTGACATTTGTTTTGGAACATATGTGATTGTCTACCTTAACCGATTTCAGGCAATGACAAGAGTGAAACTGGACTTCTTGGATCAGTTAGCAAAATTTTGGGAACTCCAAGGATCCAATTTAAAAATCCCTGTGGTCGAGAGAAAAATACTGGATCTCTATGGTCTGAGCAAGGTAAGTATTTGTAGGCCTTAGGCAGACAGGGATTTCATTTTTCATTCAAGCTCAAGAAACCAAGCAACAGGGAGGGCTTGTGTTACAGTGCTAACCTCATTAATCCAGAGATTAAATAAGTGGGAAAAAATACAGTGAAAAAACATTTCTAACTTGAATGTTTATGCCAAACATGTCACAGCATAATGAAATTAGTTGCCTTTGGTTGGATTCCATACAGCAGGTATTTATTACCTTGTATAGCTTGAATGTCCTGATGTCAGCTGGCCACTTGATGTTTAGTTCTCCCTTTTTACATGTGGTGGAGCTGCAGAAGGCTGAGGTGTTCTTGGGGAAGGCAGCTGTATGCCTGTGTGAAGTTCAGCTCTGACCAGCAAGTCTGTCATGAATTGTTGCAATTTCTCCTTCCTCTCTTCTAGCAGAGGTTTTCATAAACGTGCACCTTTGAGAATTTATGATGTCAGCATCAGGAATACTTACTTTAATTTCCAAAACAGGCTTGGCTTAAGGCTGGCTAGAAATGAATATTTCTGTGGTTACATTTGGTGAACGCACCAAACGTCTTTCAAAGTTTGTGCACAAATCTCTGTTGGAATTTGGTTTTGCACTGGCAGAATACATGTACCATTATAAACTTAGCTGCTAATAAATATAAATAGGTAGATTTCTTCTTGCGGGGAAAAGACCGAAGTTCTGGTAGTTCTAGTGCTTCTAGGTTAGAGCATCAGTTTCCATTCCCCATGAAGATTTATTTCTCTTAGGTAAGTACAAATGTAAAGACCTGAGTATATTTTAGTTTTAAAGAAAGTCAAGTGTTTCAGAAAGTCTGGAAGGGCTGATAAAATGCAAAGAAAAGCTGATAAAATGTCTTTCAGTATTTTTTTTTCTTTTTGTGTCTGTGGTGGGTTACTGGGATATGCAGAATGTCAGAGAGGTACTGGAAAATATCTGGATCACTGTTATGAACTGGAGCATTTCAGTTGGCTGTAGATTTGCAGCTCTGAGTTAATTTAGTTCATTACTGGCTTCTTCAGCTGTTGTTCATGCATAGATAATTTCAGAAAACAAGTTTTCCTGGAAATGTTAAAGATAAGTTGAAATTCAGGAATGGCTTCATTTTAAAAGACTTTTCTAGAACTTTTGTGTAAATATGAGGAAAAATAATGACCAATAATATTATTGTTTTATTTAAGTGTAACTGTGTGTGATTATAGGAGAAACCAGAATTAACAAAATTACTTCTCACTGTCACAGGCTTCTCAATTTACCTCAGCCTCCCAAGCAAACCGTAAATTTCACTCCATTAACAAAATGGTTTTGCCTTGAGGTTTCTAAAAGCGTGTGAAACATTAAGCTTGAAATTTAGTAAAGAAATGCAATGCAAAACTACACTGCTGTAAAAATGATTAGTCTTACAGTAATAGAAATGAAATTATAATCCATTTGTGTTTTAAACTGCTTGTCAGTGAAACTGTAGAAGGAATGGAGGCAGTGGAAATGTGGCCAATGTTTCTGAGGAAGCAACTCATGTGCTGTTATGATCATTGCTTGCAGGCAAATGGTCTTGTTTTTTATTCTGTATACATACAGATGTAAGCAGTGCTAGTTCTGTATGTGAATTACTGGTCTCAAACCAACTGAAGTCACGTGTAATAACTGGACTGAGTTGGAAGGTAAATTCACTTTTTCCTCTTTTTATAGTAGTCTCTCTTCCCTTCAAGGTTTTGTGAGAGTTCTGAGCTCCAACACTCCTTTCTGCCTGGGATCTGTTAGGATGGGTTTTATTTCTGGCCAGACCTGTATTTCACAGCAGAGTACAAGTCTGGTGAGAGTTAACTTTTCAGTTTGTTCTGATGGTAGGTTTTGTATTTTTTCCAGCACATCATAACTCTTAACTGTTGGACTCCTCCTGTCCAGGACAGTATGTGATTTACATTTGCTAGTAAATTAAAAATCACATTAAATAGCTGAAGTAATAAGAATAAGTAAGTGCTTTGTTATTAAAGGACTAGTTCTTCAGGAAACAAAATCTAATTTCAGGATTCTGTCAGTTTTCATGGAACCTTTTAACATTTGGTTGGTTTAAATGATTCTTGCTTTATGCAAGTTGGTGAGAGCAGCTCAAAACCCGTAACTTTTTATTTATGCGTTTCAGATTGTTGCCAGCAAAGGAGGCTTTGAAGTAGTCACCAAAGAGAAGAAATGGTCTAAAGTGGCGAGTCGGCTTGGCTACCTGCCAGGAAAAGGCACGGGGTCATTACTCAAGTCTCACTATGAACGGATCTTATATCCCTACGAGCTCTTCCAGTCCGGGGTCAGCCTCATGGTGAGACGCTTGTCTTTCATGCTATGAGGAGGGGACCCAAAAGGCACACAGAGTGCTGTGTTACTCCAGGTGAAACTAGGACATAGGGTCAGTGCTGTTAGAAGCTCCAGCTGTGCCAACAAAGCTAGAACCACCCTTGTAGTTATCTGTGACAGAATAGTGCTAGAAGTTGGAACATGACCTTGTGGAGTTATTTTCTGGTATTTCTTTGTAGGACTGAAGTCAACTGTGTTGGGAAGGAAAACAAGGCAAAAGATGGAAATTGGAAATTAATTGGAAATGTGTATTTTTCTCTTGATAACCTGGTAGTTGGGATTCAGTTTTCTTATTTGAAGGGTGCATGAATTAATTTGCCTCTTTTTCAGGTGGTGTGTGTAGTGCTGTGTGATTTCACTCGTCCTGTTTCTTAGCAAACAGAATGATTCGCAGGCTGTGGAATGATTAGCACTGCGTGACCAACACAGTGTCCTGTGCTCTGTTTCTCTAGGGCATCCAAAAACCTAACTTGGATCTTAAGGAAAAGGTGGAGGCTGAGGACCTCAGCTCAGATGCCCAGGCTTCCCCAAAGCAGGCTTCAAGGATGAATGTTATGCTGAAGAGAACCAGGCGTGTCAAATCCCAGGTACTCCTGTTAATCAGCTCTTACAGACAGAGAACACTTACTTCTCCCACCAGTGCAGCAGCCTTTGGCTGTGGGAGCCTGCTCAAAAGCACCACCAGGAAGCAGTCTTCATTTAAGTAAGGCCCAGAGAAGGTTGCCACTCTGAGACCTGGTTTAATACATCAGAGGCACTGTTTGTGTCAAAACTTCTAAAAGCAGCTTTTTGTTTTCTGACAGGTGGCCTAAGTACCTTGGTAACGAATATATCTGTGAAAACTAGACAGATAGAAAGCTGTTTGTGTATTGATGTTAAAGCTTCTGCTTGTGCAAAGTCCTAGAACTTCTAAAAAACCTCTTAAAATA
The DNA here is from genome assembly GCF_009650955.1 of Corvus moneduloides. NCBI lineage: Eukaryota > Metazoa > Chordata > Aves > Passeriformes > Corvidae > Corvus > Corvus moneduloides. The sequence continues at coordinate 6,587,577 of NC_045479.1, forward strand.
TGCCTCTTAATTACATAAATGCAAACACATGTAGGTAATTGTTAATTGTGGAATTGTGTGTGGGACTAACTATCTCCAGCCGGGCAGGCAAGTTTTCTGATGAAGTGAAACAGGTGTGTGAGATCATCAGTGATGGCTGGAGCTATGTAGGAGTTCTACAGATTTTCTGCTGAAAAGCAGTTTCCTTCCTTCTGAATTACTGGTGTTATAGGAATTTCTGGTATTCTAGTAGGTGATATTAAATCCTGGAAGGAACCCCCGAGAAAATCTTGATTCAGACTGAATCACCACCATTTTAAATGCTGTCTTACTAGAAATAATTGTAGGGTATTGCCCTGATGGCTCTGTTGCACTATTTAAATCAGGCTCTTTTGACAGAGGTACTCCTTGCAGGCAGCATCCTGAGGCTTTTCACATGAAGTCTGGTAGCTCCCTGCTGGCTCACCAGCAGAGCGTGGGTGAAAGCTGGATTTATATGCAACCAACTTCCTACTTGCTTCATACCATTCTAGACTTAGCTCCAGCACTACAAAGTTTTTTCAAATGCTCTTCAACTGCTTTTTTTTTTTCAATCTTTCTTGTCACTGAGATATTTGAGTATCCTTTATAAATTTTTACCTTCTTCTCTGATGACTTAGACTGAATTGTCTTTTTCAGTATGTTTTCTCAGCTTGCCAAAGCTGACTTGATGTTACTTATCACAGCCATATTGCAGTGCATCACGCAAGCAGTCCCAGGCTTGTTGATCTTCCCAGATCTCTCAGAGTATTGGTAGTGAGCTATCCAGAAAACCTGAGAATGCTGCATGAACTGCGGCAGTCATTTGTCATGTGGAATTCTTCTTTGGATTTGAGTGACTCCTATGGCAAAGTGCCAGTATGTCCTTTTTCTCACACGTGGTGTAAAAGTGTCACTATGTTACTAAGATCCTGTGGGATGTTTTTTCCTGCTGATTTCAGTAGAGTAATGGTACTTGTCATTTCTCCATGTCGGAAAGATGATTCTTTGGTGATCCTGGCACTGTAAAGCTGCTTCACTTTGTTTAAAGGGCCTGCAGTTCAGAAATAAGAGATTATTTTATTTAGATTGTTTGCAATATATATATATATATATTTAAATGCCTTTTATTAGGCTTGTAGCCAAGTTATCTTTTAAGCTTTACAGTTATTAAAATGGCTGAAATAAGTTCTCGAATACAGGAAAAACTCATCCTACTTTTACAGACAGGAGAAGCAGGTTTTGGCTGTGTTGAAAGCTGTGTATAACTATCTTCAGTCATCCCTGGAGCAGCATTTAGAGACAGATTTTCCCTTAGTAGCCAGAAACGGTAGCAGTGTAAATAAATAAGTACGTGAGAACATGGAGACATTGTTCCAGATTTCAGTGCACTTCTTTATTGTAGACAGGACTCTGTTTAATTGTCTGAAATACATACCTGGAATTGTACCAGAGGTTGTCTAAACAGTCTTTAGAGAGCTGGTGATATGCAAGTACTGTAAAAACCTGCTAAATAAATGTCATTCTGCTCTAGCAGAAACGTCCGAATGATTTGTATGTAGTGTGCCGAGTAGTCCAATGCCTGGTTAGTGAGCATGGATAATTCCACGGACCTCTGCATCTCTGTAGATCTTTTCCAAGTGCTGAAAGTAGTTTCCAAAAATCCTCTGCATCTTCTTGAAGATAACTTACCTTAGAATGGGTAATGAATAAGAAAGTGTAAATATATCAATCAGAAATTACCGAAATGGAGAAACATCCTCAGCAGCAGAAGGGGGTGACAGACTTTGAAAAAGCAGATTTTGGGATTTTAGGAGAATGTGAAAAATGAAAGCAGATAGGGAATAGGTGTTCTCCTCTGTGAAGAGTAGCTTGAGAATCTTTGGCTACTATAATCAAATGTCAGTTGAAAACATTGTCTCTGAATAGGAGGAGAATAATTAGATGGTGAGAGATTCTGTTCAGAAAATAAACTTAATGCTTTATTCTCTCTTTTTTCTGAAAAAAGCTTTCACAAATAAAAGCTGGAGAAAGGCAGCTGAATTCCTAAAGGCTTGTAAAGAAAATTACAATAAAAAGTAAATTAATTCAGATTAGGAAAAGAGAATATCCTTAAGGAAAGCTTAAATTTAAGAGAATACTTTCTTAGAAAAGGGTAGTGTATCTTCATAGAGGATCTGTTGGGGTGTATTTTAGCTGACAAGGGATTTGTCTAATGGGCTTATGTCATGGTGATTTCTGGTAAAGAAATGCAGTACTGGAACAAAAAGTGCTGTCTTTTCAAAGGATATTAACTTAATGTCCAGGGAATTTTCTTAAAAACAATTCTAAGTAGTATATCTGCTTTCAGATTTCTCTTACTGGTTTGGTTGATTGCAGAATAATAAAACAAGCTTCAGTTTTTTTGGCTTGAAAGATTTCCTTCCATGGGAATAACTGTGAAACAAAATAGTGAAACAAAAGAACTCTGGGAGATGCTGACAAATGCCCCAAACATGTAAATATTTTCGTTGTTGGTTGTACCATTGTAGTCTTGCGCATTGGGGCTGGAGGAGTGTCGATGCAAATGTGTCAGAGTTGATGAGGGGTGAGACAAGAGAATAGTGAGTGAATCCAGTGTAATGGAATCATGGAAAAGCCCTTGGGTTGTACTTCCAGTTGAGAAGGTAAAAGAAACAAAGTCTGTATCCTTCAGGACAAAGAGGAGATAAGAATAGAATCACAGTGTAATCGAGTTCGTTTCACTTATGTGGAGAAAGTATAATGCAAAAGTGAGCTGGAGTTTTGTGCTCTTAGCAGTGAGAAAATGGCAAGGAGTGCACGAGTGCTGCGGCTTCCATGCACTCACAGTTTTGAGTTTGGGGTTTTTTACAGCCTTAAAGAACACAGCAGAAAATCTGCTCAGTGGGGCTTCTGAATGCTCTTGGTATTTACACCTTTGAGCATCAATATCCTGTCAGAGTTCATGAGGTTACACAGGGATCTGATTTTTAAAATCATTCCTCTTTCAATGTGCAAACTGTTCTTTTTCAAAACTCTGTAGCTGTTTCCACCTGGACATGAATGGATTTCCTCCACTAAGGTTTAGAGGTATCCAGGTAAATCTGGGCAATGGAGTTATGAAAATATATTTAGGTAATGTATTTTTAAACTAAGCTGTAAAACTTTGTTACTGCTGTTGTTAATGATTGACTTTGAGTAAATATGATAGTAAAATAATTTTCTGTATGTCATTGAGAAAACTATCTTAGGTCACAATAGTAGGAGATTGTTAATAGGTGTTGTTGAAATGATGTCTATGCTGAAATATGTGGGTTGATTCTGTCAGGTTCCATTAGCTGAGAGAATGGTTGAGTTGTTAAGGAATTTCAAATGGAAAATGAAGGACTAGGAAGTCTCTGAGTGTGTTTCCTTATGGCTCGTTAGCGAAAAAGTGAGGAATTGATGAGGAAAAATTTGCACAGTGGGCTTATGAAGCTGGTCACATCTAAAGTGAAAATAATTTAATAGCACTATATAAATATTCAAAATTAGAATATTAGCAGTAATTAGGTTGGAAAGATGCCTGTTAGCATAATGCATACCCAGCTCAGTGGAAACAGGGACTCTAAATATCACCAAAAATTCCTTAGAGTAATAATGCGTAGGAAACCATATCTTCAAATGTCTTCTGAAAGCAGGAAAAACAACTGATTTAGGCAGAAAAAAAAGCATCCTTTTTTTATGTTTATTGCAAATGTATTGGAATTTATGTTGAACACTATTTTAAAAGAAGTTTTTTAGGGTTTTTTAAAATAATTGATTGAAAACTTTGAAGGCATGTCACCCCAAGGGACAGGCTTGAGATATCAGGCTGTAACTTTGAAAAATAGCAGAGGAAGTACCATCAGGAAGTTACTTGAAGAATAACTTCTTTAAAATTACATGCCTGCCTTCAAAATGGATAGGCTTGCTGAGATCTTTTAAGATCAGTGAATTTCAGGAGGAAGTTTTTGAACAGTGAGGATTTAATGGCCTTCTATACCACATCAGAGAGATTTTTCAAAGTATAAGGAGGCAACATAAAGAAAAATGCCAGGGTGATTGTGTTGCAGATGAAAGCAGAATATTTTCTTCTTTTTGTTCTTGTTAGATTAATGGCCGTGATGTGAGAAAATGAGGTAGGTCAGTAATGGGAAACAGAAAGAAGTTCATTTGAGCAGAACGCTTCGGGAAACATCGCTGGCAGGGGCATGGAGCTGTCACCAAATGGGTCTTTTTACCTCTGATTTTGAGCTTGCAACATGAGTAGCTGTGATCTGAGTTGTACTCACAACATTTCATCACAAATAAGCCCAGAAGCAGCCAAGCTTAAGGAAGCTGGTTGGAACTCATTAGTGTTGTGTGGATGTTTCTACTCAAGGAAGCACATAAGGAAATCTTGTTGAAACATCATTAAAATCCAGGCACTTGACTGAATCATAGTGATTTTGGAAAAAGTTGCTCTGGCATTCTTATTTTTTGCAAAATGAGAAACCCAGTTCTTTTATTTGGTGTAAAGGTGACTTCTTGTAGTTGATTTGTAATATTAGATAGGAAATAATTTTGAAAATTTGGGACAAAAGTTCTGTCTCTTATTCCATTTGCATATGTTCATTGCCTTAGGAACAGAAGATGGTATTTTTTCAGTCCTGCTTCTTTTGATGAGTAAATATTGTGGGAGAGTGGAATAGAAACAAATTGTGAAGAAACCTGGAGGGGAAATACTGGTGGTTTGTGCTGATGTGGTCTTGTTTTTATTTTTAGGCAGAGGCAGGAGAAATGAGTAGAAACACTGAACTAAAGAAACTGCAGATCTTTGGAGCTGGACCCAAGATGATGGGACTGGCATTGGGAGCAAAGGATAAAGAGGGTAATTAAATCTTGGGCTCTTTGCTTTGTAGTGAGACTGTCAAATCTTCCTGAGTGTCTCTAGAGACAGTATTAAGAAGAAAGCAAATCAAAACTGGAAAAAGAAAGCTATGTGTTCTAGGGTTTTATTCACGGGAGATTTACAGAGATTTACTGAATTTCATTACTCTGCTTCATATAACTTGGCAGAGTTTCAGCTCTTTATGTGTTATATAGTAACAATAGCAATTAAGCAGCTGTTCCATGAACTGAGTGACTGAAAGGGAAAGCAGGATTTAAAAATACTGAAACTGATCCTGCCAGCAAAGTGCACGACTTAGGAGTGTAATTCACTGTGTTTCATGAGGCCATTGGGATCATCTGTGAGGATGAGCAAACTACATTTTTGCTAATCCCTGTTGATTTTAGATTGGCCAGGTATAACGTGACACTTTTGCTTTTTTGGGACTATTAAATAGTTTCTGATCTGAAAGGCAGGGTGCCAGGCTGAGTATCTGTGGTGTTTTTACAAGTTAAGTCTATCTTGATGTGATATTAATAGCATTTAACTTCATTTTACTTCAAGATGAGGTGACGCGAAGGCGCAAGGGAACCAGATCAGAAGCATTTGGAATGCAGATGAGGCAGCGCAAAGGAACTCTTTCTGTCAACTTCGTAAGTTTGGTGCCTTTGCTGTGATTTCTCATAGAAAAGACTTGGTTGATTTACTAAGATTTTTCTTTTTCCCCTAAAAGAACCCCCACCCCTCCAACAGATGAATGAGTGCATGCTGCAGCAGGTGATAGTGTTACAGGAAGAAAGAACAGTATTTTGAAAAACAATCTGTGCTCTAGGCTTTTGTTCTAATCTTTTGGGCAGGAAGGCTGTTTCAGTGTGAAGCTTTTTGCTCATCATACTTGCCATGTGCTTGAATTCCTTCAGTGGTTCAGTTTTTGTTTGAGCTCCCCTTAGCAGGACAGCTATAATACTGCTTCTTTTCCTTAGAAGACATTCTGAGGTGCTCCAGTACTTCAGGGGTTTGTTCTTAGCAATTCCACATTTTGCGTCTTTTGTATTTTGAATTTGAATAGGAAAAATAAAATGTTCAGTGCTCTGATGTTTGTCCATGGAAAAGCAATGTATAGTTGTTCTTCATGTCTTTCATAGCATGTGGCTTCCTAAAGTGTCATAACTTAACGTGTGTACGTAGCCATGAACGAAGATCCGCGCTCTTATTGTCTAAAGAATTAGACTCTTCAGTTAGAATTCAGTGGTTCTTTTTTCTCTTAGCCTGAGAACACTTACAAAAGCTTATTTTAAATTTCAGCCATGGAAGGCCAAGGCAACCTAAAGACTCTAGTGATCACATTTTTATGTGGGGGGAAGGAAAAGTGGGAGAAGTTGGATATTTAAAAACCAGATCACTGTGCCATTGCATATAAGTTAGGATTTGTGTGACTTGAATTTTTTCAATTGTGCTACTGCTTCTGAGTATATGGTTTTCCTAGGCCATATACATTTGATAATTTTAACTATGCTTGAATTTTAAAATATTTTGTCTCGTCTCTTGGTTTTTTTGTTTTTTTTTAATGGAGAGCTATTATTTGCTTACTCTTTTCATTTAACCAGTATTTATAAGAGAAAATGAAAATGCTGTAACAACAGAACTGTTGTTTTGTTGTTTTGAAACTGTATTGCTGTAACTAATCTTTTGAAGTTCTGTGACTTAGTACTATTTGGTTCCACACTTTTTTTTTTTTTAAATACTTGGATAAGGAAAGCAGTCCTAAATGCACTGGTGATGCACTTAGCTCATATAACTTCTGTGTGAAAAATACTGTGGTGCAGTTTTGTGTATTTCTCCATCATTTATTTATCTTTTTGTAGAGTGGTAACTATGAAATTGATTTTATTTGGTGAATTACTAACTGGGAGATAAAATACACCTTTTTATCTTCTCCTCTCCCCTTGATGCATATAGTTATACATCATCATAGTCTTACACTGTTTTATTACATGGCTAGCCACTTTTTTGTGGTTATTGCATAATCACAGGTCTGCTGCTTGTGAATATCTCTTTCAGTGCAGTTTTTGTATTTGGCAAATCATCACTTATGCTAGCATAGAGGTTGCATATGTTAATAGGAATTTAGAGAGAAGAAGGTATTACCAGGGAGAGGTAGCTAGTGAGTACCATAAAAGTGTCTCCTCTTGGGATTGCCATTTTCATGCATTGTTAAGTTTTGGGAAGAGAACCTGGTGGTGCCTGCTAAGGTACCCTCCCTCCCTTCTATGTGCTTGCAACAAAAGCAGCTGGTTTGGTGTTTTGGACAGACATGATATCCCATGAGGGTGAGTGCATGGATTTTTTTTTTAAAAAGGGGAAAATGATACATCCCTGGGTAGAACTGCATTATTTTTTAAAATTGTTTCTTAAGAAACATGAGCAGTCTCCTTAAGTATATTATTGCACAGCTAGGAGGTTGCATACTTAACTAGGCTGGTGTAACTGGAGATGGGCTTGTCATTAAGTATTTAATCCACCTGAGCCTAATCAGCTGAAAAGCACATGTTTTTGTGACATCTTGATTAAATTGACAGACGCCACCAAAAGCAGCCCCACCTCTTCTGGTGTTATTTTGAGCTGTGTGAAGAAAATACAGCCTGAGTTGCCAGGGGCCAGTGGGAGTAGTAGCAGAATTTGGAGCAGGTGTCATTCATGAAGTTCATGCTGTTAGTAAACATTTATACGTAACTTTTTACCTATGATAAGGTAATACCCGGGTTTTTTTCATTTAGATTGTTACAGTTCTTCAGTATTACATTAAATGTTTATATTAAAGTTCTTTGCACAATACAGGAAGCAACAGCAAAGAAAATTTGAAACCTCTTCATGTGGTTTTCTCTCTGGCCCCAGAGAATGTGTCTCAGTCAGTGTTGTTCTTGTTGAGAGACTATCTCAAACAACTTTCAAAAATTGTTTGCTATTGTATTGGCATTAATACTTCTCTTATCATTTGGAGTTTTTATCCTTTGCTTTGGAAAAAATGAGAAAAGTTGGTAGCTTTACATGTGGTTTCCTTCGCTTCCTCATGAATTTTTAGATTGAAATCTGTAGGTTTGTGGATTTTGTTACCTCTTTTTCATTGCGAAGATATCACTGTACTGTTGCAAGTGATGATGTGTGTATTTCTGAAATACTGTTTTGAGATTTTCCTTAGCCATGCAGTCTTTGTAGAGATTTAGTTTAAATTGTTTTCCACGATAAGAGGGCTGAAGAGAGGGAGTTCTAAAAACTGTAACCTACTCTTTGCTTTAGAATAACATAAATGAGATGCTACTCGAGTTAAATAGCAAAAGATGGTCCAGCTGACCTGGAAAGTTATTTTGCAGCACCCAAAGTCCCCCTGCCCCCACATAGTGCTGCTTTGGGAATGAAACATAATCTGTGATTTCAAGTGCATCTCAAAAACCAGAGGAGATTGTTAATGTTCATATATTGGACTTGGGGATATCATCCTTTGTTCCTTAGCTTAAGTAAGGCAGGCTCTGGGTGAGAAACTTCTTGTAACTTTTTTTCTTCTTTTTTTCCCCTCACAGGTTGATCTCTATGTTTGCTTATTTTGTGGTAGAGGGAATAATGAGGATAAACTGCTACTGTGTGATGGATGCGATGACAGCTATCACACTTTTTGCTTGATTCCTCCTCTTCCTGATGTACCCAAGGGTGACTGGAGATGTCCAAAGTGTGTGGCTGAGGTACAGTTCAAGAGCTACTCCAGCTTTGTACGTGCACCTGTGTACCTGGAAAGATCAGAAGAAGAGCAGTTCAGCGATCCATCTGTGTAGAATGCATAGTTTGTTTTGATGAGCCATGAATCTTGGTTGATGATTCATAAAGAGAGAGAAACATTCCTTCTAGAGCTTGGGCACAGCCTTCGTTACGTGACAGCTAAAACTTTGACCTTGGTATATTAAGAGCTGAAACACAATTTGATTATGTGGTAGTGGGAAATTAGGGTGAGAACTAGGGTTATAGTGGATGTTTCCACATAATGATGACACATTTTGTGAAGTATGAAGTAAATAAACTATGAAATTTAGGTATAACAGGGAGCTTTGATTATTGGAAAGATGTTACCGCATTGTTCAGAATAGCTTGTAGCAGAAAGTGAAAGAACTAGTTTCAAATTTTGTTGTAGCTATTTTAGATTTGGTTTAGTCTAAAAAAGGGAACTGCTCAAGCTCTGAAAGTGGAAGCTAGTTGAATTTCATTACTCAAGGAGGAAGAGCTACCCAGTTCCAAGAGATGATTGATTACCAGACAGCAAACATCACTTGATTGGCTTGGTATTTTTCTTAAGGAAACAAATTTTGCAAGCTCAGAAAGTTGGTAGATGCAAGATTCAGAGGAAGAAGCTTACTGTTTGTAACTCTGTAATTATGAGGCTGGCTTTCACTCTGTGAAACAGGCTGTGTTTTTTCCAGAAGGAGCAGTTGTGCACACGTTTATCTGCCCATTTCCCCCCCATGCCCTTCCGAAGTGTCAGCTCCTGCTGCTTCCTTTGTGGTGGTGGATGGAGAGTTGTGCAGCCACAGGAGGTGAATCAGCTTGCTGCTCTAACCCTTCACTGAGAGATGAGGTGGTCAGATGAATTCGGGCAAATGCTGCTTAAAGAGAGGTGGAAATTCATAGGAAAGGGAGAAGACGAAACCTTCCCATTGGGCTGCTGCTGACAGAGTGGATGAACCTAATTCTTTAGTTTCTCTTGAGAAGGAGCAATAAAGAAGTATTAGCGAACTGCAGCAATATAATATGGAGTTAATTTAGAGGCTGTGGTAGTAAATAGAGTGTCTGCAACAGTTTTAGAATGTGGAAACGCAAGTCAAATTTCACTGTTGTTAGTAAAAACAGGGATAGATTGTTACCGAACAAAAATACATAGGCAGGGACAAACCCAGGAAAGATAAGGTGCCAGTAAGTTTTTACTGGTAAATGATACAGAAAACACTTGAAAAGTTTCAGAAATATGCTGAGAGTAAGAGGTGGAAGGAGGAAGCTCATAGCTCTAATACATACTGGAGAGTAGACAGGTAACAGCAGGAAGATGTTTGAAGTATTCACTGGTACTTTTTGCCTCAGTTTTTACTTTAGATGTTAATTTTGCACAGATGCTTAATGTAATTTTACGGCAGGGTACTGGAACAGAAGCTGGGAAGAATAGGGTAAGGGCTGTTTATATGTATTTAGGTCAACACTGTTTGACAGTGTTCACAGATGTTGCAGATCCTCTGTCGCAGGCTCCATTTAAGAACCTCTTTGATACATGTTGGGAGTAGTCTAAGGATAGTTCCTCTTGAAAAAAAGAGAAACTACTGATGAATTCCTTTCCAGTCCTGTTTATGACTGAAAAGCTGTTGTACATCATATTTGTGTTCTGATATGTCTTGTATATGTAAACATGGTGTCAGTTTCGAAGGTGCTGAGAAGGACACATTGGAAATGAGTGGGGAGAGGAGCTGAAATGCACACCAGTATGTTTTGCCTTTTCGGGATGAATGGGGATAGAACAGTGAAAGACTTGGAGGTTTTCTGTCAGATGGGCCATGTCTGTTGTTGGCTGTGTTGCCTTGTTCTAATTTCCTTTCTCCTCTTCCCTCTTACATATTTTCACAGTGTCAAATCTTTTTATGATTTGCTGACTTGTTAAGACTGAAACTCCTGGGGGTTTGTTCCTGTGCAGTTATTCTGCAGGTGCTTGAATCCAGTGTGTCTACAGAAATGTCCTCTGGCTGCCTAAGCATCTTGTGCATAGTCTTGCTCTGTGGCTGGCAGCAGTAGCCGATGAAATGTAGCTTTGGACAGGAAAGCAGAAGTGTGGAGCACTGGGGTACAGTGTTAGATTAGCTTCTGTGCCATTAATTCTGCTCTGTTTCCGTTGTGGTATGGCTGCCTCGGCTGCGAAAGCTCTCAAAACTGGTAGCTTATTGTGCTGGCTAAGGACTCAGATGGACACTAGGGCTTTTTGCTAAAAATGTAACTGTGTCAGAGTCTGCTGCAGGAAACAGTATTTCTGTGTTCTATCTCCTAGGAATGCAACAAACCCCGTGAGGCCTTCGGATTTGAACAAGCTGTCAGGGAATATACTCTCCAGAGCTTCGGTGAAATGGCTGATAACTTCAAGTCTGATTATTTCAACATGCCGGTCCATGTGAGTTTCAGCTTTTGTTGGGATTCCTTGTAAGGGAAAAAGAGAAGAGGCTTCAGCTGATCCTGGATTTTTGCTAAGACATCTTAGCCTTGTTTAAAGAGGCACCATAAGCTTCAAACATGGAAACAAATAATTTAGCTTGCTGGCATCTGGTCTCATTTCAACTTCGTTTCACCCTTTTCCTCCAGTGGACAGACAGCTTTATTGCTTGTTAGAGTTTACTGTGTTGGGCATAGTCTAGTTAAAGTTCTTACCCTTTTTGATAAACTGAATTAAGTATCTTGATCTTGTGTGGCAAAGGGGCCCTTCTCCTGCCCTTCCTATGCCTTTTGTCTTGGTTTAGTTTGTCCAGAGGACAAATCTTTGTTTTCCTTCCTCTTACAGTATTTTCTTGTAGAAAAGTCAGACTGAATCTGGTTGATAATCACAGGGATTTTGTGTTTTTTGTTCTGCATCACAGCAGCATTTTTAAAACTAGCATTTCTGCTTTGGTGCAGTGCCACTATCCTGTGGACTGCATGCAGCACCAAGGTCTTCCTGCTCTCATGGTTCTTTGGTAATTTATGGGCATTCTTGCTAAAGCCTCTATCTACCTTTTAAGGACTCCAATTTATGATACAACTTTGGGACATAGAACAAAGCTTATTTTAAGAATATTCTTCATAAATAAATACATAAATGTAATAATAATGATGAGTTATACGAATATCAAACTCCTGAACACAATTTTGTATCTGAATTTCCTTACTTTTGTTTAGAGATCCTGGTCATTATCCTCTGAAATAGTTTGGAATTTGCATGCTGGTTTGTTCTCTTTGCTGCTTGATTTCTGTTGGCTGTCTCTTCTTCCCCTTTTTTGCTGTACTTCTGGTGATTCCATCTTTTTTGTCTGTTCCTTCCCTCATGATGTGGTAACCTATTTCTGAAACATTCCAGACACTACGGAGGAATACAGACCAAACTATGACTTTGGAGAGATGGAGGGGAGAGGAGGAGTCGCCTTTGGTGTCTGAAAATTCATGGAGAGTTAACAGTGATTTATTGCTTGAATGATAATTTTTGTTATCTACACATACCATAACATCTCTTCTGCTTTCAGATGGTTCCCACTGAGCTGGTAGAGAAAGAATTCTGGCGATTAGTGAGCAGCATAGAAGAAGATGTTATTGTGGAATATGGGGCCGACATCTCATCCAAGGACTTTGGGAGTGGCTTCCCAGTGAAGGATGGCCGACGAAAGCTGATGCCAGAGGAGGAGGTGAGGAAAAGGATATGCAAACTGACCCCATTCTTTGTTCTGCATGAGATTTCACATTAAGAATTTAGGTCAGAAATCAGTGCGGATTTTTTCATGAAGAAATTGTTTCAGGCTTTTGCATGAACTAAACATTCCTTTTGAGCGGGGCATTAATCTGATATTTGAGGTTCTTTTACAGATCTGGTTGCTGATAATCAAGGTTTGTTTCATGGTTTAAGTCACACCTGTTTTCTATCACTTAATCTTAGCAGGCAAAGATGTGCAAGTTGTTACAGTTTGTCTGAGTGTGAGGACACTCTTTAAAAATAATCTTTCTTTCTTGTTTCAAACCTTTTCATTATAGAGTTAGCTACAGAAACATGATTCTGTCCTCCTTAGTAGGTTCTTAATGGGTGAAACAAACTAATTTGATTTAGCTTGTTTCTCTGTGCATACCATAAGAATGAAAAGATGTAGATACAGTGTTCAATTATAAACAATTTTATAAAGAACATCTGGTAAGTATATTACCTATTTTCCCTCAGACCTTACTGTAGCAAAGCAATTTTCTTGCTGCTTGTATGCTTAAATTCAGATATAATAAAGGTGTGGTTTCCTGATTACACAGCCCCAAATCAATTTATACTGCTCACTGGAAGAGGTAATCCTGCTCACTGTTGCCTTCCACCCATTCCTGCACCTTCCTGTGTGTACCTTTGTTGGCTGTGCAGTGGTTGTGTAGCTGCTTTGTGATCAGCACTCATTGTTTAGCTATTTGTATGAAGGTAGTCACTTAAAAAATTTCTTAACCAGATCACTTAAGTCTTCTGACTCACTGCAATGTGTTTGTAGTGTCAGAGCAAAGGAAACAGCAGCAGTGTTTGGCTGAGCTGAGGGCCTGACCGGTCCTTTCAGCAGCTATGGGATATATCTAAAATGCCAGTCGATCTCTGCTTATAGTTTTTGTAAAAGTGGAAAGTAAATTAATGTTAAAGCACAGTAGTGGGCTTTCAAGGTTGCCTGGATTATAATTTTTTGAACAAATTGTGTGTATTTGAAAGTAAAGGTGAGAGTGCTTAACAGGTGATGTTGTCCTCTCAAAAATGAGCACGTAGGAATTTCTTGCCTTGAGAAAGCTTTCTAAAGTAATCTGTAAAGTAGATCAACGTAAACTGCAGCGTGGTAAAATGAGTGTTAGAGTAGCTGAAATAATAACATGAGATTCGCTGCATTGTTTACAATTTAAAATTGTCCTATATTATTGAAGACTTCTAGCTTTAGTTCTTCAGCTGGTGTTGCTGGTATTTTGTTTCACCAGGAAAGCATGAAACCTGCAGTCTTTTGATGGGGAAGAAATCAAAACCTAACTGTCTTAAGCCTTGATCCAAAGAAGATGGGCTACGTTGAAATATTAGGACTGGTATTAAAATCTTGGTGTGATTATTTGATGACTAAGGTATTTAAGGAATTATTTCTGGTTTTGATGTTTCATTGTTGCAGGAAATACCCCACTATCTTCTATAGAAATGAATGGGCTGATGTTTTCATCTGTACTTTCCTTTTCTGGACTTGGTGTCATTATGTTCTTCTGATTTGTTCAGATTTTCTCCTCCTTTTGGCAGGATTATGCTCTCTCTGGTTGGAACTTGAACAACATGCCCATTCTAGAACAGTCAGTCCTTGCTCACATCAATGCAGACATCTCTGGCATGAAGGTTCCCTGGCTGTATGTAGGGATGTGCTTCTCCTCATTTTGCTGGCATATTGAAGACCACTGGAGCTATTCCATCAACTACCTGCACTGGTATGGGCTGTCCTTTGTGCATCTCCCTTACGCTGCCCTGTTTGCTTTAGGAAAATTTTAGTTCTGCTTGAAAGTGCCTCTGCACACTGAGGACATTTGTAAACAAAAAGCTAAATGTGGTGAGTGGTCCATATTCTCAGCTGTGGCTCGTTGAAAGTGAATACAGATACTTTTTAAAGCACATTACAGCTTTTCATTAACTGATGAAATATTCTTCTGTGGCCAGTGTTCCAGTGTCACTGTAAAATCATGCTTTATAGGGTCCCATCTTTTTTAAAAAAGATTTTTTGTTTAGAACTGAGTTTGAGTTCACTGGTTCACTGCTTTATGATTTAAACTTGGGATGTGTCTGTGCTGGAAGTGGAGTCTGCTGTCTCATGGTTTATAGAGGCATCAGAGCTGACTGTTCAGCAGCAGATCCACGTATACACGGAAATACTCGTAAAGAGAAATTTGGAGGTAATTCTGCCTTTTGGAACAGTCCTGGAACTGTTGTGGTGTTCGGCTTTTGTGTTTGAAGAGAAGACTAGTGCCAGATTAACTATGGGCATTGCAGTCTTCCCAGTCCATCAGACTCTGTTGCAGTGAGTGGAGCAGGCGGAGGACAGGGGGAGCTGTGGGAATCGTCAGGAAGTTTGCTGGACACCTGGCAGAGATGAGCTGCTGGCGCTCAGGCCGTAGTTGCGCCTCTGCGGAGGAGCAGGTTTGCTGGCGAGCTCCGATCCGCGGGCTCAGCAGGGCCGCTGGTTTCCTGCCGGCGCTGCGGGGCCGGGCGCTGCCAGCAGGCGGCGCTGCAGCCCGCGGGAACGCCGCTCTGCGCGCTGCGGGAGCGCAGCCGCGGGGCCGCGGGACGCCAATCCGGACTGAAATGCCTTCTGAAAACGCATCCCAGCACTGCACGTGCTGGGTCATCATCGTTTATCTTGGTTGAGAAAGGACTGGGATAGTGCTTGAGTAATGATTTGTTTAGTTTTGGTCTTGTTAATATTTTTGTAACCTTGTACTTGACTAATCCCTGTTATTTGGCATTTTTCATCTTAATAGTCCAGTGGATCACAGGTTTTAGTAATTAGTTGTGAGTATTAGAAAGATTGCATGTGTTTTACTCCCATGGCTGGTACACTGTTCTGTTGGTTTTAGGAATATGACTCCTCCAAGCCTAACTGAGTGGAGGAGTACCATGAGCTCTCTTAAACTGTAGCTGTGACAGCCAAGCTTTTATTTATTAAACTTAATTCCTTCTTTCTGAAGGAAAATAATTGCCCATTTTACCCCTCTGGAGCACGGTAAGTGACAATTATGTTCCATGTTAGGCTTGTCAAGGTAAATCTACTGTCAGGTACGTTGAGAATTGTGTTGGACTGTAACTGCTTTTTCAGATTAGAATAGTATGTCCTGGAGAAGATGCTTGTTGATTTAAAGACACTTTTTAAATCTAGATGTGAAGTGGCTTATGAGGACAGTGCTGCTGGCTGTGAGGTGTGCTTTGCAGCTGGGTGGTGCCATCAGTTCCCTCTCATTGTGTTCCTTCCTGTGCTTGTGTTTTGGTAGGGGAGAGCCGAAGACATGGTATGGTGTGCCCTCTCATGCAGCAGAGCAGCTGGAAGATGTGATGAAGGAATTGGCTCCTGAGCTGTTTGAATCCCAGCCTGATCTCCTGCACCAGCTGGTCACTATTATGAACCCCAATGTGTTGATGGAACATGGCGTACCAGTGAGTAGCACACAAGCATTTCTTACATAAGTACTTCTGTGTGCTCTTTTTCTTTCCTTCTCTGCCAGATTTGTATAACAATGGTTTGGCATAACTCTGAAGAATTTGTATGGTGGGCATTTGCATATTCATTACTTACAGGGTGTTTTTTAAAGCTGTTTTCTAGACTCTTCCCTAGACTAACCAGGAAATAGAAGTGAGTGTGCCAAGCTTCCTACATAAAATACTTTCTAGAGCAAGCGTACACTGTGTATTACACTTAATTTTTAATAAAAAAAAAATCTTGTAACAGCAAGTTTGTATGAAATGCCTTTAAAAGCTTTTGACAGTAAAATACTTGTCTTATGTTCAGTAGAAATCTCAGCATTACAAAATGGTTTTCTGACCAGACATAATTGACTGCAGATCCCTAAGCAGCAGTCACTGTCATTTGCTTTTGTCTCAGGATAAATTGCTTCCCTGGCAAATACCCCAGCAAAGCAAACCATAAACTTTTTTCCAGAAGCTTTTGTGCTTTGTGGTACAATGGATTAAATGATGATAGAGAAACATGCCTTTTGGGATTCGTAAAGACAATTTCCAACTGTTGGCTTATATATTCAGCTTTTTTTGAATAAGGCTGTAAATTGAGTATTCACGTTAAGAAGGCAGAAGCAATCCTTACCACTGTTGGGTTAGCTGTGTTGCCTGTAGTGTTCTGTGGGTACAGAAAGTGGTGTTCAAACATCTTGCTCTTTTGTGTCTTAAGCTGTTGCACGTTACATATTTTTTCTTTCCTTTATCCTTCCTTTATTAGGTTTTCAGGACCAATCAGTGTGCTGGCGAGTTTGTTGTGACCTTTCCTCGTGCCTATCACTCTGGATTTAACCAGGGATATAACTTTGCTGAAGCTGTGAACTTCTGCACTGCTGACTGGGTCTGTTCTTTTGTATATATTTGCTATGTCTCTGGTCAGTGACCTTTGAAAGTGGTATGCTAGTAGCTTAACTACCTGAGTAGTTTTTTCAGTTAAATAGTGTATTTTATGTTTATAGTTCTTGGGACAGCAGTTAGAAACTGAGGGAAGTTTCCATTATACAAAGTAATTTTGGTGAGCACATAATTTTAGGCAGCTTCAGACTGAAACTTTGGTGCATGTTCTTTCTTTTTAATTGCTGATTAACCAAAAAGTGGCATCTCACGGTACCTTTAGCTAGTACTTCTGTGATGCCGCTTTCTGAATTTGTTACAGGTCTGTGTCCTGTCTTGAAGTGCTGTTGTCATTTGAGTGTTGGAGATGGGCTTATGACAGTCTTCATTCCTCCTTTGTGGCAGCTCATTGTGCCTTTTGATCATGTTAGGGCTGTTCTAATAGCTGTGCCACACCAGTACATAGCTCACGTGGATTGCTCAGGAAATTGTCAAAGGAGTGTTCTGTTACTATCCAGGGTTTACAGTTGGAAGTTATGATCTCATCTCTAGTTTATCTATCTCTAGCTTTGTTTTTTAAACTACAAATGGAAATTTTAGCCCTTTTTCAGAGGCGTATATTCACTTACCAGAAAAATTGTCTGCAGGACTGGCAGTGTGTTAGTGCTCTTTTTTTTTTCCTCCGGTGTTCATGATGTAATATGCGTGTAACCTCTGTGAAAAACTGCTAAACTTGCGCCAGCCACATGAAATTTCCTTTGCTTATGCAAAATGTAACCAGAAATATGTGTGGCAAATCCATTTAGCTGCTTTTTGCTTTAAAAGGCACAAAATGAGTGATACCAGTTTTGGTTAACTAGGAATCTTACGCTTGGACATAGACATTCCACACAGTAATATCCACAGGGCAATGTTTTCACCTTGGTGTAGACCAGATGACTTCTTTTTGGTGCCAGTTTCTTGCCACTGGAAGTAAAAAGAGCTTAGGACTACTCTTAAACTTTTGTCTGTAAGTTAGGTGTGTAAGGTTATGGAAGATGCCTCTCCCCAGCATTGATACCCTCTTTCTCCTCATCTGTGACATGATTTAAGGTTGTTACAAATTTCTCTGTCCCATCAAATACGACTCTTAGTCTCAGTCTTCTCCCAGTTTTTGACAAAGGAAGGAAAATGGAAGCTAAGAGATGATTTTTTCCCAGGATGATGATGGTGTGGTTTTCTGTAGCTTCCCATTGGACGTCAGTGTGTGAGCCACTACCGAAGGCTGGGACGTCACTGTGTTTTCTCCCACGAAGAGCTGATCTTCAAGATGGCTGCAGATCCAGAGTGCCTGGATGTTGGGTTGGCTGCCATGGTCTGCAAGGAGATGACTCTGTTGATAGAGGAAGAGACACGGCTGAGGGAGTCTGTTGTGCAGATGGTGAGTAATAAGAGACAACCCTTTGCTTGCAAAAGAACTTTTTCTTCCCTCTTCCCCTGCTTGCATTAGAATTTTTGAGCAAGTGGCTAATTTTTTTTGTCAGGGAGTGTTGATGTCTGAAGAAGAGGTGTTTGAACTGGTTCCAGATGATGAACGTCAGTGCACAGCTTGCAGAACCACGTGCTTCTTGTCAGCTCTTACGTGTTCCTGTAATCCTGAGCGCCTGGTGTGCTTATACCATCCCTCTGATTTATGTCCCTGTCCCATGCAGAAGAAGTGTCTGAGGTACACAGGATTTTTTGTTGTCTACTTTTCTTCCATATCTAATAGGTTGCTGTAGACCAGTGGCCAAATACATTTGGTCACACTCCTCTTCCTCTCTTCCTTAAGGAGTATTTTTATCCTCTTTGTTTCTTGGTTCTCAGGCAAACAGGTATTGTATGTGTTCTGTTTTTCTGGCCTTGTTGTAGCTGGAAAACCTCAATATTAGCAATACCCTGACTTTCATGTGAGCATTAATACTTTCTCTGTCTTCTCTTTCCACACCTTCAGGTACCGCTATCCACTAGAAGACCTTCCTTCTTTGTTGTATGGAGTGAAAGTGAGGGCACAGTCTTACGACACTTGGGTCAGTAGAGTTACAGAGGCTCTGTCTGCCAATCTCAACCACAAGAAAGGTCAGACTTCTGTCATTCTTAATAGGATGTCCTGAAACTCCTACATTTGTTCTTTCCTCTCATTGAATGAGAGAAATACTGTGTTTTGGGTATTGGAAAAAAGAAATGAGCTAATGCAAGAGTATAATGCAAATTACCATTGTGTATTTCAAATTGAACTACCCTGTTGGAACTTTGATTGAAGGCCTTTGAAGCAATCTAAAATCTCTCTTGTTTTCACATACAAATTATTTATGTACTCTGATTACAGATGTGATTGAGCTGAGAGTAATGTTGGAGGATGCTGAAGACAGGAAATACCCGGAGAATGATCTTTTCCGCAGGCTCCGAGATGCTGTGAAAGAAGCAGAGACCTGTGCTTCAGTAGCTCAGCTCCTTCTGAGCAAAAAGCAAAAACACAGGTAGGATAGGCATTTTTTTTAGTGCCTTCCATCTGTCTCTTTGTTACTTTGTTGAACTTGGAAGAGTTAAGAACCCTGTGTGCAAACTTCGTTCAGTGTTTCCTTTCCTTAGTGCTGTGACTCATGAAGAAGTAGGGAGGGGAGGAGGCAGATACAGTGGCACAAAGGGCCAGAGAAGTGGACTTAGTTGGAATGTCAGCTGACTTATGTACTGAAATGTGAAATCCCTTGGAGAAGTGTTTGATTGCTGATGAAGTATTTCGTGTGGGGGAGTTGTAGGGAAAGACAGCTAGAGGTAAAAATGTAAGGAAAGTTTGGACTTTGGGTGTTTGTGACAAAAGGATCTGGGGGAGCACAGCAGTACAGAGAGCAAGAACAGTCCACAGCTTGAGCCAATCTGTTACTTCTTGGGAAGGACCGTGGGAGGCAGTGATGTGTGGCTGAAAAGTAGTGGCTTGCCTCAGTGACTTGGGGCAGTGTAACTCCCTTGGTTCTCTCTGTTGCCTGTGGCTGCCTCAGTGTTACTCTGTCCCCTGGCCCTGCCTCAGCAGTGTGCTGGATGTGGGCCTTGTTCTGCTCTCGTGAGCTTTCAGGAGCACGTTCTTCCCTCTCTCCTGTATGTTTTGTGCACTGAATAAAAGTCCCCTAGAAAATAATTCGATGAGGTGACCATAAGTCTTGTGGCAGCAGTTGTATGGTAAATTTATGTAGCCTGCAGTTCCTCTGTTGATGATAAGATTTGGTTTAGTAGTTGGTTGTATTTCTTGTGTGTGTGGTTTTTGTGTATTACGTAAGACTTTCTGAGAGAGTTAAAAATACTAAAATGTTAGTTGCACCACAGATCCAAGTGTAACAATCTTCCAACTGGAAAGCTAATACACAATAGAGAAGCTTTTTTTCTGTATTTGGAGGCTAAAGAAGGCTCTCCTGTTTGTTTTTTATTGGTTGTAGGACCCCACTGCTTTAGAAGTATTTTTCACTTAGAGCTCTGGCCTAGGCAAGGGAAGCAGCATGACAGGGGTTGCATTGCCCTGTTCTAGTGAACTTCAGTTATTTTGGTAGCTCCCAGGAGTTCCTGGTCTGTTGCTGCTTCCTCCTTTTCCTCCTGCTCTTGGAGTATGTCAGCCCTCTCTCAACAGTCCTTCAGTTGCCGAGATAGATAGATAGTTATCATTATATATATGTAAGAAGAAATAACTCTTCAGTTAATGATTTGGTGGGCTTCTGGAACTACCCCAAGAAGGACAAGGGGTAGAAAGATTCAGCAACTTTCAGTGTCATGTCTGATCTAAAGATAAAAGAATTTTATGAGGCAAAAAAAGGACTTGTATATACATTTGAGGACTGTTGTATGCTAACTAAAAATATCTTACAAAATTGAGGTTTGAGGAAGATTTTGAAACTTCTTTGAACAGTGCTAGGCAGTGTAATTATAAAGGTCGAATTCAGCTGCTTCTGTAACATTTATGTTCATATTTAACACCTGGAGAAGGATCACATTTACAGAAAGGATAAGGTTATTAAAAAGGCAAATTAAAAACAAGTGTTCACACAGAGTAATTTGGCAGGGGTTAATGCAGCAATAAACTCATGGTCAGATGAGCAAAAGAAAATCTGTGCCTTAGCCATCTCATGAATAAACCCAAAAAATGAATAATGTGAAGCTGTGAAGTTGTGTGCAATACTGTACTCCTAGATCTTTGCCTTCTCCTGGAAGATGTGAGTTTCCACAGGTAGGGATAGTTGTACCTTTTTGTGCAGCATCTCATGCTGTGGCAGTCTGTGGTTGGGCTAGGGCCAGCATGCCAGTGTGACACTGCTGAGTGTGCCCTCTCACAGTCCTGTCCCTTGGAGCCCTGTACCCTGTTTGCCCTCACTCAGGGATTTTGGGGGCACAGCAGGTCTCCTTACTGTCTGTTGGAGCAAGTCAAAGCCTGCAGGATTCTTTCTTCCACTCTGAGGTTTAACTGGTGTGTAATTATATTCGATCATTAATCTAATTTTACATTTACAGTTTTATGTAAGTCCACTGTTTTTCTTTACTGTTTCTGTAGTATTAAAATATAGACTCGTTAGCAGGGAACAGCTCTTCAGTATTTGAAATCTGTTGTACTTGGGAAGTTGTGCCTGCCAGTGATCTGTACACTAAGTATTTAATTTGTGCAGTGTGTCACTTTAAGTGTTTTACCCCATTCAGTGGGCTCGTTACCCTTGCTTTGAGTGCTATTTAATGGAAATGTCTTTGCAGAACCTGTCCTGCTCAATAGCAGTCCTCTGATGCAAGGCTGGTTTCAGCAGTTCTCTGCTACAAGAGAGAAAGCACTAGAAAATAAGACTTGTGTTGGGAACTTGTTGCTGTCACATATCTCAGACTTCTTGTCAGTGCCTGGCATGGCAATCAACTTCTGAGCTGCCTAAAGCAAACTTTATGGGGTTAAATTCTTTTACCTGTTTGTAGCAGTTTGAAAGTCATCTAGACAATGGTACCCCCAAAGGGCAGGGTAAATTACCCTGAAGGTGCTTAGGGAAATTGTATTAAATCTTGTTTTCAAGTTTTTGGAATTTTTGTTCAGTTTGGGTTAAGTTTGTCTTTTTGAATTCTTAGGTGATGAAATGTTTTTGGTAACTTCTCAGTAATCTTGATAGATAATTTCTGTCCCTGAATAAATCCAAGGATCATCATCTTATCTCTCACCTAATACTTAATTATGCCCATTTGTACAGCAGAGTGAGCCAAGACAGTGGAAGGACACGGACCAAGCTGACTATGGAGGAGCTTAAAGCATTTGTGCAGCAGTTGTTCAGCTTGCCGTGTGTTATCAGCCAGGCCCGACAAGTAAAGGTAAGATTGCATCTGCTGCTCTGATAATGTTGTGCTTTTTAACTTTGTTCTGGATTTATGGTAGTATGGTTTTTTTTAACAGATAATTTTGCCTGGAGTGGAGATGAAAAGCTTCTGTTGTAAATATGTGCACTTTTTTAGGGTGCCTGTTGCAACAGGCATTGTCAGATGTGGTGGTGCAGCGAAACAAAGATATAAGATCCCCTTCCCCTGTCACTGTCCAGGCAGCCCAGTTTTAAATCTCTGAGCCGGTTACTCTTATTCCATCATCATTAATGCTCTCTGCAGAGGTGAAGTTTCTGGGTGAACCCTACCCTTTATATGTTTTTGTAGAAACCTCTGAAGGTTGCCCTGGTGTGCTTTCTCAGGGCAGCAGGAAAGCAGTGCCACGTTGTCAGTTATTCTGTAAATACATCTCAGCCTTGCTTTCCAGGCTACAGCCTTCTTCATCTGTATGCATGGCCTGCATCTCTTGCCCTTCATATTTATCTTTGCACCTGTCTGTGAGTGAATCTAGACTAATAAGTAATCCAGATCATGCTGATTCCCCTGGCTGCTATTACCATTTATCATCCTGGCACTCTGCATTATAGCAAGTGTTTTCAGCAGCAATCTTAATTTGTTTCTCTGTCACTGGTGATGAAATACTAAATAGTATTTCACCTACTAACCAACTTCTAGAAAACTCCTTAAGAAACATCCTTAACAAAGATTTTTTTGCCTAGAGAAATGCTTCTTGAGGTGTATGTTAATCACTTATTAACCTGTATGCTTTGCTTGTACAGTTTTACGAGTGTTGTATAGAGGGCCTAAAATCCTGAACATTACCATAGGTGCAGCTGCTGCTATATAGCCAAACATACATTTAAAAAAAGTTTTGTTTGAGAAGGCCTCTTTTCCATAAGTGTATGTTAGTGTTTGTCCTTCATTCATTAATTTTATATTAACTTTTCCATGATACTTCAGTGTTGATAAGAGAGACTTTATATTGGAATTTCTTACTGTTTTTATAATACTGGCATGTTCCTGCCAAAAACAGGTTCCTTCAGAAAACCATAGGGCTCTAGTGTGCAGGTTTGCCAGGTTTGTTGACGCTGACCTTTGTCCTTCAAAGGTGTTCTTTAATGAGTTTCCCAGCAGCTAATAAAGTGGAAAGTGCTTTCTCATCCTCTTATGATAGGATGGTTTTAATTCACTTCTTTCCACATACAACCTAAAAATACTTACTAGTATTTATTAATGAAATTTTATCATCATCGATTAGTAGACCTTGTAAGATTGTTCTCAGAAGGGCTTTTTTTGTTTCTAATGTATTTAAAACCTGCTTCTAATTAAACTATAATTCATAAGTGAGAGGACTGCAGGCATACAATGAACTCCTAACAGTTTTAGCTTGTATTTTTGTATAATGCTTTCTCCCAACCAGTCTATCTTCCCTCACCCCTCAGCACTAGGAAAGTGATTCTAGTTCAAGTCCTCTGCCTATGCATGTGCGTGTTCTTGAAGCTTCAGCATAATCACTAGTCAATAAATAAATATTATCATTTTACTGATTACAAACTGTAGTCTTTTAGTTTCTGAATGAAGTCAGATAATGATCATTTATGCCTAAGCACTCACTAGCTTTTAGCATGGCATTTGAATGCAATTATCCATCATAGTGAACAGCAAAATAATTGTCATGTTGGATGATGAGTATTTTCTAGCACAAAAGGCATTGTAATTATTAAACTGTAATAATTTACTGTTGTCACTATGGAATGTTCAGAGTATGTTCCCTAAATCAAAATCTTTATAAAGCAGATATTGTTCTTTCTTATAAATGCTTTCCGATTTCCAGACGGTCATGAAAAGCAGCATCAGGCAGAAAGGGCAGTAAGCTAAGGGTTAGGAAATGCAGGCTTTGCTCCTCATTGTGCCATCGACTTGCTGTCAGAAATGCCTGTCTTTTTGGAGGAGACTTGGGGGTGAATCAGTTGAGTATACTGGTTGAATGTCCTTGGATCAATCTCCTGCAGAGATTCTTTCCTGTCTGTTTGCTGTCTGATTTTTTTTCATTGCAGTGCCAAAACATGAGGATGAGGACAACTGCAGCAAGTGCAGTTGGATTTCTGTGAAACTGTCTCCCTTAATAAGAGGGTTTTGCATTTTCATTTCTTTCTTTAGTGCAATAAAGCCCTGATGCTTATAAGTGGTGGTCCTGCTTTAGGGAATAATAATTTCAAACTTCGCCATTGTTATTTTCGTGATCTTTGGTATTTGTGTTCTCATACATCTCAGGCTTGTTATTTCTCCTCAGCATGTTTTTTTCTGCTTTGTATTGCAGTCATTACTGTAATGCCCCTAACACTGTATTGAAATGATGACCTGTTTGCAGATGTCCCTTTTCTTCCCACTACTTTAAAGCTAAGGTTGACTGGGCAGTGCTAAATATTCTGTGTTGCTGGGAGCTGTAGTCATTTGCAGTTGTACTATTTTAGGTGCAGAGTTTGGTGCCACTCATAGGCCACTCATTCATAGGGTATGAAACATTATGCCATCAAATAAGTTTAGATGGTCTGTTACTTAATTTCTGTCAGACCTGCTGGCTTGTGACAGCTAGCTAGCATTGTGTGTAGAAGCTTGGACTGATGATGTGATGATCACATACAAGTTCACAGCTGACTGATCCCTCAGTAGGATTTTGTTCTGGATTCTGTGGGTGTTTTTTCCTAATTGATTTGTATTGTATGTTACTTCAGAATCTGCTCGATGATGTGGAAGAATTTCATGAGCGTGCTCAAGAAGCTATGATTGATGAGATCCCAGACTCTTCCAAGCTGCAGGAGTTGATAGACATGGGCTCTGGCCTTTATGTTGAACTTCCTGAACTGCCAAGGTTGAAGCAAGAACTGCAGCAGGCACGGTGGCTGGATGAGGTGAGATCCACCCTCTTGGATCCCCAGAGAGTCACCCTGGATGTGATGAAGAAGCTGATTGACTCTGGTGTGGGCTTGGCACCACATCACGCTGTAGAAAAAGCCATGGCGGAGCTGCAGGAGCTGCTCACGGTCTCAGAGAGGTGGGAGGAGAAGGCCAAGGTCTGCCTGCAGGCCAGGTGAGTGTTCCTTTCCAAACTGTTCTTAGAGGTCACACATGCTCATGTTTCTCATCCTCTTTTGAGAAGTGTGGTGAAAAGCTGGGTCCTTGAAGCTGTAGTTGCCTTTGGTTTTTGCTGTTGGTTTTTTATTTACCTCTCAGCAGTTAGATTGCTCAAGAGTTGGATTTGAGATTGATGAATGGCAGCAGTGTTGATTCCCTATCATGTTGCACAGTGGCAGGAGGCTGTGGGTGTTGCTGCTGTCTTTGCTATTCATCCCCCTCGACAAAGAACCCTGACTATGCTATCTACACAAGACAGCTTTCTTGGTGTTAAGGGGTCGTGATGCTGTGTCCTTTTGAGCTCGACTGTGCCACGTCCATCAGCTTTCTCACCTCCTTGTATTTGGTAGCCAGTAGCACCCTCCAAGCATAGAGCCATGGTATCCTACACTGCAGTGTAGTGATGAAGTTGCATCACCAGCCTGTCAAATTTATGGATTTAGATGACTGGCATTTTGAGAGAAGGCTGGAATTGGGTTTTTCTTACTCTAGACCACGCCAAAGTATGATGGCTCTGGAGGGCATCGTGAATGAAGCAAAGAACATCCCTGCTTACCTGCCCAATGTGCTGGCACTGAAAGAAGCCCTGCAGCGGGCTAGAGACTGGACAGCCAAAGTGGAGGCCATTCAGGTAGGGGTTACAGCAGGGACTGGAATCTTCTGCTTGCATCCTTTTATTTAGATGTGTCCTTTATTCCTAGCACCTCTCCTCGCAAAGGTGACCTGAAGAGAAGCCCTGCTATGGCTCTTAAATGTGCTTACCAGATCTTGTGTACTTGATTTTCTTCCTGTGCATTTGTTTCCCCAGTGGTTATCCAATTTCTATTTCCCTTCCTTTTATGCATTTCAGAGTGGATGTAAAGGCTAGCAAATTCATTATGATACGGTGTTTGGTTTTGGAACTGTTCAGCATACTGTCACTGGAAATATTTAGCTGCAGCAGAGGATGCTCTCAGGTTTTCTGTTTTGCATCTGGTTGTGGAAATTTTTTTGGTATTTTCTCACTAAAATGTAAGATTTAATGGCACTGGTGGCCATAATTTTCTGAAACAGATGAGTTAGTTGAGTAACCTCCCCTTCTACTAGTCTACCCACATAACTTGATCAGAGTTCTGTGGTATTTCTAGGTGTTGATCACTGGACTAGAACTGCTTATCTTATACCAGGTACTTATTGGGAGTTGAAGCGAGAATCCCACTTGATTTCACATCAGCCCCTATACAACTCTTAGATTTAAGCAGACAGCATATAAGATAATTGTCTGGAAAAGGACTGTTGTCTTACTCCCTAAGCCAGCTGGCCACGTCAGAATGACTGTTAAAGTAAAAACTGTATGAGAGAATAGTTTAAAATAACAGTAAATTGAAACACTGCCCTCCTTGCCTTTCCTATGGAACTCTATTTTAGGCAGTGACAAAATAGTGTATGGCTTGAAATAAAGCTGGCAACTGATGTAGTGGTGGAATTGTTGGCTTAGAAAGATTTATTTCACCCCAGAATGGGAGCAACTATGCCTACCTGGAGCAGCTGGAGAGCTTGTCTGCCAAAGGCCGCCCCATCCCGGTGCGCCTGGATGCCCTGCCCCAGCTGGAGTCCCAGGTGGCTGCAGCTCGTGCCTGGAGGGAGCGCACGGGAAGGACCTTCCTCAAGAAGAATTCCAGCTACAGTCTGCTGCAGGTGAGCAACGCATTTCCCTGTCAGGAGAACACGCTTCTCTGTCAGAAACTGGTCCCAATGGCCCTCAGTGCTGGTTCAGTTAACTGGATTACAGCTCCTTTTCAGGATAGAATGTAATTTCAGCTGTTCTCAGGTGAAAAGAATGAAAAAGGCAAAAAGTCTGTTTGGTTAGTCCTGTTTTATGTATAGACAACCTCATCTCTTACTTTTGAAGGAAGAGGGAAAGTAAAGCATTATTTTGTCATTGAAGAAATGTAGGCCTGAAATGGACATAGACCTGTCTCAAATTGATAAATGTTTTCACTTGCCTCACTGTTTTAAATGCTAAGAAAATAGATTAGATATTGTATAAACTGTGTAACTATAAGAAAAATTAGCTACCGTTTATTTCACTTCAGTGGATGTAGTCACTGTCCTTGTTTTAATAGAAATCTATCATGTGTTTGAAGATCTATCATATCTACTTGACAGCCTTCCCTTTTCTAAGGAAAAAGGTTCCAGTTCAGCTGCATTCTCAGAGGCTGTATTTTTCATTCTCTTATGCTGTTGTTAATTCTCTGCAGTTTGTCTTCACTTTTAGTGAGATGTCCAAATCCAGACAGCATCCCCACTCTGTGACTTTCCCTAGCGCCATGTGAAGTGCAGTAATTACATCTTGAGTCTCAAAGGGGTACTGATGTTTAATGTTTTCCAGTGAGATTTTCCCGGTTGCAACAGCATCACAGTGGTTTTTGTTCACTTTGTGATACACTCTAGATACAGCTTTTTTCTGTATATTATTCTGCCTAACTAATAATTTAGTATGTTCAGATTTTGCATTTTCCTAAATGTAGAAATTTGAGCTTTCCTACATTGAATTTAATTTGCTAAATTTTAGATTTAAGTATGCATTCCAACTAGTCAAGATGACTTTAAAGGTTTATTCTTGTCCTTAAAAGAGTTTTGCAGTCTCTCATACTGATATTAAAAGGCTTATAGCATGCTTTTAGGGGTTTTTCAAGTACCAAATTGCTGATGTAAATATGAAATAGCTTTTAAGACTTGTTTGGTAAAGGCCCTTAAAGTGAATGTTGAACTGTGAGTATCTAACTGCATGTAGTATTTTGGTTAGCTATATGTATGATGGTGTAATCTGAATAGATTCTGTCATTTAATCAGAAAACAGTGGCTGTCAGTTTGACCTGCCGTGTCACAGTGGTGCGGGTTACGTTCAAATTCCATAACTATGAGATACTTCTGTCCTTACCTGTTCATTCTCTTTTTCCCAACATTGACTGACAGGTATCAAAGGTGTTAGATTGCTGAGTAGTTCTTGTTCTCTGGTGACACTGCTGTCATTCCTCTATGAGATGTCCTTGGCATCCTTGGCTCTGACAGGATAAGTTTGCTTGGTGGTTACAGGTTCTGAGCCCACGGACTGATATCGGTGTTTATGGGAGCAGTAAGAATAGGCGGAAGAGGGCAAAGGAGTTGATGGAGAAGGAAAAGGAGAAAGATCTTGACTTGGAATCCTTAAGTGAACTGGAGGATGGCCTGGAGGAGGCCAGGGACGCTGCAGCTGTGGTAAGGAGCATGGAAGGTGCTCTCTCCTGATAGCATAGGCTTAAGTTGTCTCTCATCTTTCTAGAAATCCTAGGGAAGAGCTGATAAATAAATTTCACTGGAACAGATACCTCATAATGTGGTGTTTGACACGAGTATGGTTCAACTTCAATTGCAGTGAAAGTAGAGGGAAGCACAGTTCAGAGTGTAACTGCTGGTATTTAATACCATTGGGTATGTGTAAGACCTAAATGCTCTCGGGTTAATATCTGTGGCTGCTCATAATATTAACACTAATTGAAATCACGTTGAAGTAATGAGGAGCAGCTCTGCCTTAACCAGTACCAACACGTTTGGTTAGGTCAATTTTGTGGTCAGCCTGCAAATCCTTGGTCGTGGGCACTGGGCTTGAAGGGGGTGTTTTATTTGGTTGCTCTTTTTTGGGGGATATTCATGCCACTTATCAGAAGAATTTGCTGTCATCTGGCTGCCCTTTCCCTGGGAACAAAGGAAATATATGCAGGCTCATTAATATGGCTCATACACAGTCTATTTGACTGTGGTATGCTCGGTTGTAGTTACCTGAAGGGAAACATTAAGGAAGTGCAAGTTGTCTGAGAAATGTGGTCACCAAGATGCTTCTGAAACAATGCTCATCTGCATTGTCTCAATAAACTGATGAATGGAACAGAGTCTGACTTCTTCTCTGGCGTCAGAACCTGTTCTTCTGGTGGCTTTATGACAGATTTAATTACCAACTTCAGAAACTTTGTAGATGGTGAGAAGGTTATCTAAAGTTTACATAGCATCTCTATCAGAAGGACCCTAGGAAGTAATGAGCAACTGAGGAGGAGGTATCTTAGATAAAGTTTCAATTAGATCACACAGTTCCTAAATTTTGGGCTGGTTTTACATTTCTTTATATGTTTGAGTTGGCTGGGTTTTTTTCTTTTCCTGTGTTGCTAATAAAATGAAAAGTCTCTTAGCTGTGAAGGTCATGCCATGTTTTTTGTCCTCGCTGGGCAGGTGGCTGTATTCAAGGAGCGGGAACAGAAGGAAATTGAAGCCATGCATGCTCTCAGGGCAGCCAACCTGGCCAAGATGACCATGGTGGACCGAATCGAAGAAGTCAAGTTCTGTATCTGCCGCAAAACTGCCAGCGGGTTCATGCTGCAGTGCGAGCTGTGCAAGGACTGGTTTCACAGTGGCTGTGTGCCTCTGCCCAAAACGAGCTCTCAGAAGAAGGGCTCCAGCTGGCAGGCCAAAGAAGTGAAGTTCCTGTGTCCCCTGTGCATGCGGTCCCGCCGGCCGCGGCTGGAGACCATCCTGTCCCTGCTGGTGTCCCTGCAGAAGCTGCCGGTGCGGCTGCCGGAGGGGGAGGCCCTGCAGTGCTTGACAGAGCGAGCCATGAGCTGGCAGGACCGAGCACGGCAGGCCTTGGCCACCGACGAGCTGTCCTCTGCTCTGGCCAAGCTCTCCGTGCTCAGCCAGCGAATGGTGGAGCAGGCAGCTCGGGAGAAAACAGAGAAAATCATCAGTGCAGAGCTACAGAAAGCAGCAGCTAACCCCGACCTGCAGGTAGGGATGGGAGTGTCTTGCTTTTTGCTGTGCTTGCCCTAATTTAGCGTGTCAAAATGCCTTGTTTTTGTTGGAGAGGCATGGGGAAGAGGGGAGGGCAGTGAAAAGCTGTGGACTACACATGGTAAAACTTCTTACTTAGTTTAGTGCACCTCAGGTTTTGGCTGGCTTCTGTCCAGGTACATTGCTGTTCAGGAACAGGTCTCTTGCTCTGTACTCACTGTCAATAGCCACTGCTGAAGGTGCTTGTAAGAAATATCAGGTCAGCTGTAACAGCTGGGTACAGGCTTCAAGATGTGTAAACCAGTTGCTACCTTGGTGTCCAAATTCCATTTTCCTCGTGACAGAATCCAAGGTCTCAGTATTTAAATTTCTCATGGGTTGTGATTCCCAGGCATTTGGTGTCTTGTTAGTAAATTTCAGCAAGGAACGTAGTCAAACACTGATAATTCCATAGCTGACCTCTTCACCTTGAGACTGAGGTCAGGTCATGCTGTGGTGAAGAGGCTATAATTTGTAGCACTGAAGAGCAGTATCTAGATCTTTCTGGTCACTATTATTAAAAATCAGGGACTCAGAATCTAATGAAACCTTTTACTTGGATATTTCCCTATGCTTTTTCATGTCGTGCTGTGATTGGTCCCTTTTGTGATGTCCAGGCAGTTATCCTCAGGCCAAAAGAACCACTGTTTCCTTTGTTAATAACACTTCAGGTTTTTACAGATTTTTTCCTGGAAATTTTATTGTTTCACTTCCATATTCCATTTTTTTTTAGGGACACTTGACAAGTTTTCAGCAGTCAGCCTTTAACAGAGTGATAGGAAGTGTGTCCTCATCCCCACGGCAGACTTTGGATTATGATGATGAAGAGACAGACTCTGATGAAGACATCAGGGAGACATATGGCTATGACATAAAGGTAAGTAATCCAGAGTGGTTTGTCTGCATGGAGTTAATACAGATCACCTGTCTTTTATTAATCCATTTTTTGGCAATATTTATTGTATCTTAAGCTGTGTATATTCTGCCCTAGGGCGTGTGGCAGAAGAGGTAGTTCTTGATTTTTTTCTGAATGCCTCCATTCTGGACTGAGATTGACTCAAAACTTCACTAAATTGTGAAGTTTTGTAATGTTTTTATTCAAAAATTCCAAAGTCCTGTTTGAATTTCAAAAGGTGCCTTTTAGTGCTGAGGAAGAAGATACACTTACAAAGGGATTTGTATTTATAACACCCTGGAGGATGGACATTGTCTTTATGCCACATTCCGAGATACCACAAGTCGTATATATAAATGTTTGTATGGAGAGCTCTTGGAAAGTTTTTGCACAGCTAAAAGATCAGTCTTCAAAAACTGCATGCTGTGTAAGAAGTTTCCTGATGCCAGAGCTGTGTTCATGTTTTCATACCTTCCTCTTCATTCAACCCTTATATAAAGGAGGTATATGTGTTCCATTTTGGAGTGTGGAATTTTTTGAGACGTCTGGATCACGTTGTAAAATTAGCATCTGGATTCAGTTCAGAAATTGTAACTGCAGTTAAATTGTTAAAGTTCTTTAACTAGAGAAGAACTTCCAGGAGAAAAGGCAGTTGTGGAAATAACCAGGTATTTTCAATGTGTTGAATTGTTCTTTTGATATATGTAGAGAAAAAGACAATGCCACAGTTTCTTCTTGAGCAATGTTTTCTTTTTAGTGATAGTGTTATCTCTACTTTAGAAGATGCTATTTTAAGAGATATGTAAATTCTTCTAAGGTAGATGTTCTAATTTATAGAGGGACAGCACATTCTCCAGGTCTGATTTGCTGAAATCTCCTATTTTTAGTGTTTTGTTTCTCAGCATCCTGATGCAAATACACAGATTTATCTTACAGTTCCCAGTGAAATGCCAACAAGAATGCAGTTGGGTGCTACAGCTTTTAATGAATTTAGTTTTATATATAAAAATAATCCCCAAAACTGTTCTTTGCATCAGGAGTCTTAATAAGGCATTTCTGAAGGATGTGGCATTTTCTGAGGCTGTGATAAAACATATGTCAAGAAGGATGGCATATGCTTGCCAGGATCTCAGGGTTTTGCATGAGCATAATTTCATTTGTTTAATGATTCTGTTGTCATCATTTAAAAATCTCTTACTTAACCTTCTGATTTGGATGTCAATCATATGTAATTATAGAAACCTAGAAGTAAAAATCTGTTGGAGCACACACTGGAACACGTCTATGCATCAAAAACTGAAAAAACCAACACGGAAAAGTCAACAGTATAAAAATAATTAAATTCTGAGCGACTTTGGGGTTTTTTTTTTTTTTTTTTTTTTTGGTTGGTTGGTTCTTAACTTTGCGTCTCCTAGTTTACACCTGAAGAATTTTGATTGGTTGTGTGAAAATTTGTCTTCTATTCCAATCATCAGGGAATCTACTCAGGTGGGCCTGTGCTCCTCTGGTTTCTCTGCCTAATGTAATGCAAAGTCAAGCAGAGCTTCTCCTACTGCAAAGAGATTCCTAATCTCCCTTAATGGGTTCCTCCTGCACCTGAAGGTACATGTCCCTATATCCAAACAGTCAGGCATCCATCTTAACCAATGCCTCGAGCTGTTCAGTGTCTTAAACAACACACTGAGCTGAGCACAAGTCAGTGCCATCGTTACTCTGTTCATGGAAACATTCACGACAGTCTCAGGTGTTACAGCCCCCTTCTTTCAGTATTTGGTCCGAACTTAAACTGATTTAAGACTTCTGTAAAAGTACTGATCCCAGGGCAGTGTTTGATTATCATTATATTGATATTTGTTGCTGTGCTGGAACGCCCTTTTTTTCCATACCTCTAAAATCTTAAATAATTTCTTTCTGTAGTCACTGTAATTTACTCAGCTTACCCCTGCTTTATGGAAGATACAGGTCTTTATGAGCTTCCAGTCAGACTTTTCAAGCAAAATAATAAATTATGTAGGCTAAGAGAAAGCCTCTTCTCATCATGTTGACTTGTGAAGACCATACTTGAGGGACTGCTGAGTGAGGAAACCTGTCAAGTGTTTCTCATGTGCAACTATAAATATACTGGCCTATCTCCATAGATCCTGTGTTCATCCACTATTTAAGTAGGGATGTAATTTTTACCTTTTGCACGTGGTCTTGGTATCTCTGATGGAGTGCTTCGGAGAAGGGCTTTGGGAGCAGCAGACTGCTTGGTTTCTAGTAGAATTTACTTTGAAGTAGGTATTTTCTGGATTCAGATGTTGCATGTTTTCTGTGGGTCTTTTTCAGGACAATGCCAGTGTAAAATCTTCCAGCAGCTTGGAGCCCAATTTGTTTTGTGATGAGGAAATCCCCATTAAATCAGAAGAGGTGGTGACACACATGTGGACTGCTCCCTCATTTTGCGCTGAACATGCCTATTCTTCTGCTTCTAAAAGTTGCTCTCAAGGTATTTGCTTTTGTATACATTGAGGTAAAATTAAAAGTAAATTAAGATCAATTAAGATTAAAAAACTGGGCTGAGCAGTCAGTGAGGAGGGGAACTGCTCTGTTATCCATACGGGTTGTACAGTACAGGTTGTCTGCAGGAAGGTACAGCAGGGTTACTTTGCAGTTAGTTTCCTGATGTTTGATACATCAACCTGTGTCAGTGTGTTTTGGTTGTTACTGTTTCCCACCTTAGATTGTTGTAAAAAGTATGTCATTTGGTTTTGATCTCTTCCTTTTATCTTTATGTGGCTTTGCCTGGGAGGCTTAGGTTGGATATTAGGAAAAATTTTTTCACTGGAAGGGTGGTCAGGCATTGGAACAGGCTGCCTGGGGAAGCGGTGGAATCACTGTTGCTGGAAGTGTTCAGAAAACATGTGGGTGTGGCACCTGGGGACCTGGTTTAGTGGTGGGCTTGGCATGGACTCAGTAATCTTAGAGGTCTTTTCCAGCCTTAATGATTCTGTGTCCTGGCTCCTGTCTGAAAGGTTCTAGCACTCCAAGGAAGCAGCCTCGGAAGAGCCCGCTGGTACCTCGCAGTTTGGAGCCTCCTATGTTGGAGCTGTCACCTGGAGCAAAAGCTCAGCTGGAAGATCTGATGATGGTAGGAGATCTGCTGGAGGTATCTCTGGATGAAACTCAGCACATCTGGCGCATTTTACAGGCCACTCATCCACCCTCTGAGGACAGGTTTCTTCATGTCATGGAGGTATGGAACTTGAAGAAATATTCCCGTGTGGAACAAAAATCCCACCACAGGCTGTTGGTGGATTTATATAAATATGATCTTGAATAGCTGAGTGCTCAGTTGCTTGACATGTTTGGATTTCACCTGGAGAGAGTAATAGATTACAGAAAATAACAGAAAAAGTGGTCCAGAAATTCAGTTCTTGATCACTCCTACCGTAGCGCTATCCTCTACAGTCAACCGTATTTAGAATGGTTTTCTCAAGTAGTCCCATGTGCAAACCTTATTTTAGAAGATAACAGGTTAAGGGAGGAAACACTCTTCTTGATTATGCCTGGAAACAGAACTAATCTGCAAAAGAGTTACAAGAAACATTTAGAAAGATGGAAAGTTACACTTGGCTTATATAATGTGATACTTGTATGTTACAGAACTTTGTTACTGAGGAAAACACGTTTTGATAATGCAGACAATAAGATTTGTGTTCTTCCTCAGACTAGCACAGACATAGCAATGAAGATGTCCTGATTGCTTTGCCCAGCTGCCAGTGGATCAGGCAGGTTTATCTGCTGATTCTGAGGTCTAGTCAAAATCACTTAGCTGCATTCATGCGGAGGGCAAGGGATGTGTGCTGGAAGAGAAGGTCAGCTGCTGTGTTGAAGAACTTGAGTGGAGCCCATTTTTTATCATCTGTCAGTTGCAGTTAGGGGTCAATTTGACCATATGTAGCTGTGGATTACATGATGGCTTGTTGGGTTACTGGGCTGCACAGGAAGAACACAAGACGATGGTTCTTTCCTGGCTTTTTGGTGGTGTACAGTAATACAGGACGGAAGGTTACGTGCTGTGAACAGTGAGGTTAGGTGAACATATTAGTTGGTGTCTCATTTTCTGAGTGCCATCCATACACAGTGGCTGAGTTAAAGTGGTGCCAAACTGCATCAGTTAGAGCTGTGTAGTATAAAACTGCCCCTGCCTCCCAAGTGCTGCTGCTTTGCCACCTTTCAGCCTGAGTACTACATAAGCTTAATGTTCTTTTAATGTAATGGTTTTGGCAGGGAGTTGATTGAAGAGCAGTTTTAATGCCAGCAAATAACAATTTATAAATAATATGCCAGACTGTTATATTAATAGTTAAGCAATGGTCTTTCCAGGGGAGTGGGGTGAGAGGTGTAGAGTGTGTGTATGTGTTACAACATTTTCTGGTTAACCTGTATGAATACTTGCTTGACCGTTGAAAACTTGCTCGTTTTGGATTGAATATATTCTATGTCTGTTCACATACAAAATAAGTAGACTTCAGTAAAATAATCTTGAGAGGATTTGGTTTTGGGTGGAGTAGCTATATTAAGTAATGTACAGTAAACAGTCTCTTTACTGGCTTCTGGTATGTTTTTAATCTATTAATAATTATTAAGGGTAAGGTATATAGCTGCATTAACTGAAATCAAGTCAGTCCTGTTTGTACAAAGGACTACACAAGTGAATCTTTCAGATATAAATGGGACTTGTCACTGTGAATGCTACCTGCAGGGACAGAGTTAGCCAATTTTAAGCCCCACTTCTGATCTGAATCTGTTATTTAAGAGCTCTTGATGACGCCAGGATATTTACAATGTCTGCCAGTTTGGAAGCTGTTCAAATAACGGATGTTGCTTTCTCTTCTTGCTTGAGTTAATGATACATTTTAAGAATTCACCAATTACTCTTTCTTAATCTCCAAAACAGCAGTTGCTTTCTCTCAAAAATAATTACAGGCAAGACTGACCTCAGATGAAAAATAAGCAAGAGCATCTAACAAATGATTAATCTTCTCAACTTCTATTAAAAAACAGTGTGAGAAGGGAGTTGTAATGATTGCTTATTTTGCCTTCTTACCCTTGCTGATAATTTACTTTTTCCACTGGGTATTTTTGGCTGATTGTACTTTGACACAGTTGATAACACTTACAAATTTTTTTAT
The DNA here is from genome assembly GCF_009650955.1 of Corvus moneduloides. Classification (NCBI taxonomy): domain Eukaryota; kingdom Metazoa; phylum Chordata; class Aves; order Passeriformes; family Corvidae; genus Corvus; species Corvus moneduloides. The sequence continues at coordinate 6,623,711 of NC_045479.1, forward strand.
AGAATGGTGAAAATGAAGTTAAGTGCTTTTTTTGTTTAGAATTTGTAACGGTATGTTGTTGACTAGATTTCTTCATGCCATATCAGGGTAAAGGTAGAGGTAAGTACATTTCTCAGACCTCAGGTTTGCAGGAAATTTGTATTTGAATAAAGTATATCTTTTTTTCTATGAAGGATGATAGCATGGATGAAAAACCACTGAAAATGAGAGGGAGGGACTCTTCTGAGAGGAAGCGTAAACGAAAACTGGAGAGAGCAGAGCAGTTCTTTGGAGATATGAAGCAAAAATCTAAAGAGTTGAAAAAACTGGAAAAACCCAAGAAGAAGAAGCTAAAACTCACCATGGATAAGACGAAGGAGCTGAACAAGCTGGCAAAGAAACTGGCTAAGGAAGAGGAGCGGAAGAAGAAGCGAGAGAAGGCAGTTGTTGCAAAGGTAGAACTGGCAAAGGAGAGCACAGAGAAAAAAAGAGAGAAGAAGGTTCTGGATATTCCTTCCAAGTATGACTGGTCAGGAGCAGAAGAGTCAGATGATGAGAATGCTGTGTGTGCTGCTCAGAACTGCCAAAGGCCCTGCAAGGACAAAGTGAGTTTCCCCTTAGTTCTGTCAGGAAATTCCGTGCTAAGTCAGAACCCTTGTGCCAGGTAATATTTAAGTTGAACAGCATGAGAAACCAAAGTGGTGTGGTTAGAAATGAGAGAGGATTGAGTAGTACTTGGGTAGGTACATGGATTTAGCAGATTAAACTGTAGAACTTCCTTATTCTCTTAGGTACTTCAAAACAGAAGATGGAAAATTAGAGTCTGGGAAAAGGTACTCTGTTTTGGTCAGGAAGTTTAACTTCTGAAAGCTGTGTAATTTTTTGTTGACTGTGTGCAACATGCATATATGCATTGGCTGATCCAAAGGATTAATTCTTTGACTCAGAAATGTTCCTGGCTTTACTGTGTTTCTGAGCAGGAGTGGGATGTGTGATGTTCCTAAATGAAGTAGATTTTCTGTGTTTCTTGCATACACTCTGTGAACAGTGATGCTGCAGGCTGACTGATCTACAAACTTCAGTGGTTCATTTTGCTTGTTGGAGATAAATAATCAATGATTTTAGACCTGATTGGATTATTACAAAAGAAACTTGATCTGCCTCTGTGGTACTGCCAGTCCTGATTGTCAGCTTTTAACACAGACTGATGATCAAAAATCTTTTCCAAATGTTTTTTCTGTACATTTCTGTACTTTTGTACTTTCAAGAGGTGAATGCCATACATACATACTTGTCAAAAGATGGCAGATACAGGAATGTAATGACCGAAGCTGCAGCTGTTGATGTCCATTACTAATCACTTTGGACAACTTGCTCAGGAGCAGTTGGCTAAGAACTAACATAAAATCTGTATGATGATAATGTTTCTTCATTTTATATAGGTTGCCACTACTGTTGCTTTTCTGGTACATTTTCACATTCCCCTCTAAGTTGAAAGCAGAACTACAGCAGTAAAAATTTTTATAGCTGTACCAGTGGATTGCATTGGGATGGAGAATATGTGTTTCTTACCCTGCAAATCTGACTTTCTGCCCACTGACTCCAGTTGGCATATACTTTTATTCAAAGAACTGCAGAAATCACATAATTCGTCTTTTTTCCTTCCTACATTCTAATTAATTTATTGTCTTTGACAAATTGTTCTACAGCAAGTTCAGCTCAGTTTGTATTGTAGCTTAAATGTTCTGACACTTAGGACTTAGAGTTGCAGAAGCCACTGTTTGAAAATGCAGTCTAAGAGGGTGTATTTGGAGACTCTCACCTATGCTGAAGTAACCATCCCTGAACATGTAAAATGTGTTTTAGCACACCTCCTTTCATCTGCAGAGAGCTGAGTCATCTTCCTCAGGAGCAGTCATGTGTTTGCATCCTTGCAGGATGCCAGAGGGGCAAGGTTTGTTAGAAGAGTTAGTTTGTTTTAAACTGAAGTAGCTTGTTAAAACAAGCTCTCTAGGGGCAATCATTTGTGCCCCAAAGCTGTTATGTTCTTGGTAGCTCAGGTAGGTTTAACAGGAGGTATTTTCTTCATAGAAGCCGTGCCTGTCTGTCCTTCCTTGTAACATGCTACGTGTTGCTGCTGTGCTCTCTTGCAGGTGGACTGGGTGCAGTGTGACGGGGGCTGCGATGAGTGGTTCCATCAGGTGTGTGTTGGGGTCTCCCCAGAGATGGCTGAGAACGAGGATTACATCTGTATAAACTGTGCCAAGAAACCCCTGCAGGGCTCCAGCAGCCCTGCTCACGCCCCGCCTCCTCCCTTCTTGCTGAGCTACAAACTACCAGTGGAAGATCTCAAGGAGACGAGTTAGCAACTCTCGATGCCCAGAACTTGTTGGGAAATGGACCACTGGAACCCTTCAGAAAGAGAGGGTTTGAAGCTGATGTAGCCCCTGAGCTTCACTTCCAAGGATGTACAGACGTGCAGTGGAGTTGGTCCGTTCCTGACAGCTGGCTTCCTTCGGACAACAGGAATGTCGAGGCACTGTGGTACCGGCTCATCTATGCAGACACGGCCTGATGAGGAGCTCCAGCCAGTGTGTTCTGACTTGAGCGTTTCCATCTTTGAGTGTGGCTGTTGCTCTCAAGGACTGAGCAAACTCGAGGCTGTTAGATTAGACACTTCAGGGTGTTAGAAGTATGTGTTGGCAGTGGAGCTGGCCTGGAACTGGTGGGCATGGGCTGGAGCTCTTAGACCTACCAGGTTACCCTGAGGAGGTGACTTTGGAAGTTACCTTTCGCCTCTCCATGCCAACCCAGCGTGTAGAGGAATGTCTTGGGAGAGTGAAATTGCCTCCATATCCAGGCAGCTAACACTACACTATAAGGGTGGGAGCAAGTGGATGAATTTCTTTTCATTTCTCTTTTGTAGCTAAAGGGCAGAGGAGCTCATAATCTCAGAAATCAGCAAAGGTTCTGTTTACCAAAAAAGAAACCCAACTCTACTCCACTAGGCAAAATTTTTTCCTCAGTGGGAAACAACCGATCTTCCTGTCCTGAGGAGGGCCAGAAAGCATTGATAATGTTCAGCTAGACCAGACCTTGGGAAGAGCAGAGTGCTTCCCTTTCCACAGGGATGCTCTCTCCTGTTCTAGGCTTTGCTTAGAGGTCTGCACTCCTGCACATTAAAGTTGCGTGGCGCAGGATGGAGCTGGCAAGGAGGTACAGCACCCAGGGCACAGCTTCTGAGATCTGTACCCAGGGATGGGAAGGAAAGAAGACAGCCCACTTACCTCAGAGGTTACAGTGACATGTGCTTCTGTGAAAAGTTTCACTCACAACTCTTTCCAGTATCACCAGGCTACGGGCATGGCCTCCTGTGATACCAGCAAGCAGTCTGCAGATGCTGTTCACAGTGCAAACCCCCTCCCTGCTGGCTTTGCTGGATGTGTACCAGTGTACAATCAGCAACAGTTCTTGTTTGAAGTTGCCCCTGGCTTTGCCAGAGGACCAGAGGGCTTGGGGTCATCCTGGGTGACAGTTGTTTTAGTAAATCCATTTTTAAAGAAGGACTTGTTTTTACTTTTTTCTAAATGTCTCAGACTACTGACTTGTTCTATAAATAGATTATTTTTCTTTGATTTTTTTATACTTACCACTGTTAACCAGCAGCACAGACAGAGGTTCACAAAGCAAAAACCTGCCCGTGGGCTTGGGTTTTTTTACTCCATTCCTTCCTTGTAGTACAAGGAATTAGCAGTTACCTTCCCCATTCTAGCTTGACCAGCTGCCTGTGTTTAAATAGGTAAATACATTTCATGTGCTACCTTTGTGTTTGGGTTTGTTCCTATTAGTGGGGCATCTGGGCCTTAATGACTCCAGTGGATGCTGGCCTTGTGTATGTGAATGTCTGAAGTCAGCCCCTGGGCTGTCTTGTCCCCCTCTCCACTCGCTCCCTATTGTGTTTCCATTCTTCTGCAGTTCTAGGAGTGTTGTAAGTAGTGTCCAGTCTTACTAGGAGCTGGACTGGGATTTAAAGAAATATTGACAAAAACAAAAGTGTGCTGTCTTGACTGTTCTGTGTCCCTTCTCCTGTTCTCTAATATTTGGAAGTTTATTTATCTGGCAGAATTATCCATCCAAAAAAAAAAAAAAAAGAACTCAGCTCAGGTAGACAGAACTTCATTGTTTTCTTCTATGTGTGCCTGCTACCTGGGAAAAGGAAAAGAGGAAAATGTGCAAAAGAAATAAGATGGAGGGCAGAAGATCCAGGGTCTTGGGAGCTTTGAGTGCAAATTGGACACAGACTTCTAATTCCTGCTCCCTAAAGACTTAATGAGGTGTTAAAAGCAAAAGCAAGCTGTGGTTAAGCATGTGGCTGAACGGGCACCCTAGCAAACTTAAGAGTATTATTTGTTTACTTATTTGTGAAGGAGTCTATGCTTTAGATAGACATACCCTCTTTTTGCCTCCAATTACATTTTTTTTCTTCTCAATGTATGCTTAGTTTTGGTAAACTGATTTAAACAGTTGTTACTTTCCTTCAAGCTTTAACTGATGGTACTACATAAATGTTTCCCTATATGGAGTGGATAAACTATCTGTCACAGATGTTTAATCGTTCCAGAAGTAGACTAGTACAAGATTTCTTAAAGAATCCCAGTGTTCTGTATTCTTTCCTGACTCCTAGCATTTGTGACACAATAGGGAAAATATGGTTAGCATCTCCTGTGCCACTGAGCATATCCTCGTAACCATTCCTGCCTTCTCTGTCATGATGAAGTCGTTGTTGTATGTAATCACCATCAACTGGAAAAGAGACCTTTTGAGTAAAGCTGCATTGCATGTTCCTGTTTCTCTGCGTAGAAGGTGTGGTGGAGAGTGTTGACAGTAGCACTAGTTACAGCAAGATGGAAAGAAACAAACAGCTCTACAGTGCAACCGTGGTCATTCTGCTTGTAACAAGCACAGGAAAGAGCAAACAGCAGAAAGAAATGTGCAAATCATATGCAAAAGTCACGTTTTTAGTAGCTGTTTTTCATGTAGCCACATGGAGAGCCTCTGTTCCACTGTTGAAAGGAGGTTGCCACACTTCTTTCTGGTCACAGATGTCTTGTCTGCTTTTGGATAAGGTGTTCATAAACTGAAGACCATTATTAGCTTTACATCTTATTGTTTTAAGCTTGTTTTTTAAGAGCATAATTCCTATCAAAGGATTGCTGATAGTATGAACTTATGAATAAATGTTAACTTTTGGAAAAACCCGTAGATATGTAGTTAGTGGTTGAAAAACCTGAAGCTACAGCTGTGGTATTGTCTCCAGATCCTAGGGGTTTGAATTTTTGTAAAAGCATGCAGAGAAGCCAGCCAAAATGAAGCCAAGATACAAATGTTCTTACAGGTGTGCTACAGCTGTGGGAAAACTCTCATGCTTTGGGGACAACATCTCAGTGCACAAGGAGTATTAGCTCGTGTATCTAGAAAGGTGAGTGTCTTAATGCTGTAGTCTACGAAGGCTGCTCACCACTGCTGGTGTTACTTCTTCTCATGTGTCTGACAAAAAAGATCAAAGAAACTACCTGAGCTGTTGTGAGGAGCTGAAAATGGCCAGGGCTTGAGTTGTATAGCTTATACAAACTATGTGTTTTCAGGTTTTTCTTGTAAAAAAACAGGGCCACGAATTTGGCAGCTTTGCTTGCAGAGAGATAAATGTCACTCCTGACCTTCAGTACATTGCTTTTAGGATTTATGCTTTTGACAGGTCATCTGCAACTGAATGCTTGTGCAGCCTGGACTACTACTTCATAAGGTAATACTGTTGATATGATGGGCATTATCTGAAGGGATTGGAATACAGTCACACAGCATAAGGTAACAGGCAGTTGTCTCTTGTGTCAGCCGCACTGTGAAACTTGCACTGATATTTTTCAGTTTTTAGAATCATAGAGTAATTAGGTTGGGGGTACTTCTGGAGGTCATCCAGGTCAACCTCCTGACCACAGCAGTGCCAACTTTGAAAGCAGGTGAAATTTTTCAGGGCTGTGTCCAGTAAAATGTTGAGTATTTCCAGGGATGAGCATTCGACGACCTCTCTGATTTCCCCTTTGGTTTTGTAGCATCTTCAGTGCAAAATTCACTTGCAGTAATGTGCTTGCTGCCACTTGTAGAGTCTGGCTCTGTATTTTCTCTAATCGTCCATTAGGTAGTTGGAGCCTGCAGGTGCTGCAGCCGTGATTTCCAAGCTGAACAAGCCCAGCTCAGCTTCCCTTGAGCCATGGTGTGAACTGCAGCCTTCTGATGGTCTTGGTGGTCCTTGTTGCAGGTTGGTCAATGTACTGAGGAGCCCAGAACTGAATATAATATGTTACCCTACATACAGCTTGAAAATGTTGAATACAGGGGGGAAATTACTTCCTTTACCTGCTGCTCATACTTTTACTGTGCAGCCTCCCACAGGGCTGGCCTGTACAGCTGCAAGTACTGCTGACTCCTTTTCATTCTGGCCACTGTTAGCCCCAGGCCTTCTGGTTTATAATTTCTCCGATGCAGGACTCGTGGGCATAAACTTTCCATCAGCACATCACTTCAGCCAGGAAAGATCCAACTGAATGGGAGTTCCCTTTTCCCATGTTTTGGGCTCTGCTGCTCCTGTCCTCTGCCAGCATTGTTTGCTGTCATCTTACTGTGCCTATGCCACCACCCAGGTGGATAAGAAAAAACACCCGAGGTACTGCACTTGCAGCTGGCTGTCTCCCAAGATTTCAGATTGGTGACTGCTGAAGCCTGAGCACAGAAGTCCACCCCATTTTTCACTGCCATTGTAGGTTGTCCATCCACTCCCTAAGTGTGTTTTTGCTGTAAATCAGGGTAAACACCCACTGCTCTCCCCTTGTCCATAGAGTTCATCACAGAAGGCAACCAGACTGGGTTAAGATTGTAGTGGTGACTGTTACCAGTCACTTTATCCCTCATGGGCCTGCATGTTGCTTTGAGGAGGATTGGTTCCATCATCTTTCTCCTCTTCATTGAATGGGCATGATGTACACAGGGTTCATCACAGTCTATCAAGAAAATGATCTTCCATACAGCTGTTTTCCTAGGGGTGGAAAAAGTTTCTTAGATATTCCTGAAATAACTGCTAAAATTGCTCTAAGAAGTTGAGTGCTGTAGTCTGCTTAAAGCAAGATTTGAGGCTTACTCCAGTTGAATGCAAATGAAAAGCAGGGGACTGCTTCACATCCTCTGCAGCTGTGGTCACTAAGAATGTGTTTGGTCAGCCTGCCTGAACCAAACAGGAACTCTGCTTGGAGCACTGAGGCAGCAGGGAGGTGCAATAAAATCCAGCCCTTATCGGAATTCCAGCCACGCTGGCTTTGGGAGGGTGATAAATGCGTGGGACAGCTGGAAACTGCACAGCAAGACATGGAGAGCATTGAGCTTCGTGTAATGGGATGGCTTGGCTCGAGTGTTAAGTTGTAGGTAGAGGAAATGAAAGTAGCTCTGTTTTTCTGTTGAAAAACAGAAATGCTTGTAAGAAGCTGTGCTCTGAGTGCCTTTAAAACAAAAGCTCTGCTGCAGTGAATAGTTTTAATCCGAGGTGGGGCATTGTGTCTTAACTGGAGGCTTTTCAGAGGTCAGTTTTTGGTTGTCTGTATATCCCCCACAGCCCCCCCAAAAAGTCATTTAAAGCCAAGTGCCAGGGGGAGCTGCTGTGGGTGCTTACATCCGAGGAGAGCAGCCACCTCTGCACACAGGTCCTGGGATGATGGTTGGTGTCTCTGGCCAGCCTGGCACCTGCCGTTAATGGGTGGCTGATTTGCCAGCAGAAGGAAGGGCCGCATCCTTTCCCAGGCTGGTGCGGCCCGTGCTCGGCTCAACCCCAAGCAATGGGCGCGGCTGTCGCTCCCCGCAGAAGGGAGGTGTTTGCTGCTGCTGTTCTGTGACACAAACCCATGCTACAAACTTGAGAAACAGCTCAGGTTTTAGTGGGCTGTGGGATGAGTAGCACATTGTTTACTCCTGTCAGCTAACGATTTAACTTTTTACTTCATACAGCTGGAAATTGAGTTAATCTAGACATTGTCAGTGCATTGATAGCGTTACATCCCATTGTTTCCTTTCCCGAGTCTCTTAGGCAGGAGAGAGGCAGGAGGCAGATGCTTTAGCTTTGCCTAGAACCATTCCTGGGAGAGAATCGCTGCTGAGAACCCCGGTGGAGAAGTGGAACCACTGGCAGCAACCCTGGCTGCTGCTGCTGGCGCAGCCCCAGGTGAGTGTGTGGTGCTGCTGCTCCCACCTGCTGCTCCCAGGGGAGGCGCCGCTGGTGTAGCCCATGACCCAGGTTTGTATCCTACTGGTGAGGGTTTCTCACTGCCTGGGCCTTACCATCCACCGTGGCATTGGCTTCCTCTGGCTCCTGGTACAAATAATCTTGGAATGGTCAGACTGGGATTTAGGGGTGTTAGAGAGTACACAAAGCTGACAAATGGAAGAGTACACAGCCATGGAAGAGCTGTTCATAACTTAAAGGATGGTTTTTTTCTTGCTGAGTAATGTGATTCCAGGAAGGTGATGGGTCAGATTCCCACTGTTCTGTTTGGAGCAGAAAATGGGCATGACCTTTGTGTAACTCCTGTTTACAGACTGTGCAGAGTGCTGCTGGACAAGCAATACCTGAGATTTCTGCAAAAAGGAGCTTGCTTTCGCCTTGTCCTAAGCAGCAGCTGTTCCATGTCCCTGTTTCTCTCTCAGCTCTGGTGATCTCAAAGAAACATGGTTGTTCCTTGTGCTTTTTGCTTTTGTCCCCCAGGGCCTTTCATTACACCTTGGGCAGTCCCTGCTCTCAGGGAAGTGAGGCCAAAGGGAATTGGGACAAACTTCCTTTGCAGACTTTTGTTTTGCTCCTCCCAAACTTCTTTTCCTTCCCAGCAGGGGAGGTCTTGCCTCCCACCCTCTTAGGGCTGCCTGGTTACTCCCACAAAAGCTGGGGGACTGCAAGCTGCCCATTGGCATCATTAGGACTCTTGGCTGGAAGGGGTAGCTTGCTTCAGGCATCAGCTGCATCTAATCTGAAGCTTAACTTTAGCTTAACTTTTTCATCTCTGGCACTCATCAATAGAAAAATAAGATTGCCTTAAGTTATCAAAACTGACAAATTACTTTTTCTTTTTTCTTTGGTTTTTTTTTCTTTTTTTGAGGCAAATTGAATAAGCCTGAAAGAAAGAGACTTGGTGCCAGATGTTGCAACTGACTACCAGAACAGGAATGACTTGTAGACAGGGGATCAGCCATGGTGTGAAGGCTTGTGATTCTTGCTTCAGGCAGAATTCCACCCACCTGGGAAGCTGAGTGAAGGCTCGAGGCCTTGCTCATGTTATGTGTCAGAGCCCCACCACGCACGGGGCCAGTTCAGTGGATGAGTGCTGGGGAGTGCAGCTCCTCTTCTCTGTCTGCAGGGACCTCAGCAGGGCAGCCAAGGGCAGGTTAGAGAGGCAACCTGGCAGCACAGGTCCCTCTGCTTCCTCCTGCACTGCCTTGGGCTGCTGGAGACCAGAGGAGCAAAGCAAGAGACAGACTGCTGCTGCTGAGCAGTGGCCGGGAGCTGGTGGCTCTCACTCACTCCTTGTGCTCAGATGAGGGCTGCCTGTGATGTTTTTAAGAGAAAACATCTCCTGACAGTGCAAGGATTTTTAAAAATCTGCTGTAATTCTGATTTTTGGAAGCTGGAAAAACTGAACTCATGTTTTATTTCTTTTTGACCATCTTTTAAATGCCCGAGTTTTTATTTTATCAACTTTTGCATAGAAAACTTCTTTCTTGAGAAACTTCTAAAAACCTTCTCTCACTCTGCCAACCAACAACTATCTGATTATTGGATTTTCTCCCAGAATGGAAACTTTGTGTTCTGAGTAGTTACCAGCCCAGTAGTCATGAATTAAGAAGTATCTTTTTTTTTTTCTTTACTTTTTAGAGTGTTTAAAGAAGTATGAACAGATGATCTGAGATCACTGCCCAAATCTTGCTTGTTTAAAACCAGATTATGGGTTTTCTGTGGAGGAATCAGTTAAGTGAGTACAGCCCTGTCCAACCTCTGAGGAAAGTTTTTTCCTTTTTCCTGCCAGAACATCCCCCTTGCAGGCAGACAGGGTGCAGAGATATGCAAATCCCTGCTCTATCAATGGCTTTGCTGTCATTCTTCCTGCAGACAGTCTCTTTCAGACTTAAATCTTCACCTCAGAGGAGTAGGATGTACAGAGCATAAGGAAAGATCATCAGTGGTCCCAATGTACAGCTCCCTCTCTATCCCTCAATTTACCCTGTACCTGATCAATCTGTTCCTCCGATGCTTCTCACTGTGGGGCCACTTAAGCACCACTGCTGTCATCACTAGCCTGGAATTATGATTTCCTTTGGTATATGGTCCTCCCGTTGTTTCTTTGGCTGCAACAACAAACTGCTGAGTTTTAATTTGTTCATGCAACTACCAACTCTCCCATCAGGAGGCCCACGACTAGATTTTGGAAGAGCAGTGACTTCTGCGGTATCCCTAAGATGTGTTCAGGCTCTATTCCTGCAGTTACTCTGCAAGGGTTTGTTCAGGTTGCTGTAAAGTGGAAATAGGAAAGAGGCCTGAGGAACTGGTGGTACCTGATGGAGTTAAGGGGAAAAGAGAAGGAGATGCTAAAAACATTGAAGTCTCCAGGCTCAGGAGTCTTTGCTTGCTACTCAGCTCCTGCTTATATTATATTGTGTTTTATTATTTTATAAACATTTATGAAGGTATCTATACATATGTGCTTATAACGGCATAACCTTACAGTGCTTGCCCTTGGCCCATAAAGAAATGAGGGTGCTTTTGTATTCTGAGCAGAAAAACCACTTTTCCTTGCTCATGTGTGCAAAGGGCCAGAGTGCTTAATGGGACAGGGTACTAAGGAGCAGTGAAAGCAGAGGTAAGATACAGATCTGCCTGCTGCACTCCCACTGCAGCTGTGACTGTGCATGCAATGCTGTGTGTTCCTGCTTTAGTCTTGGCTTTGGTGCTCCAGACAGCCAAGGGCACACCCAAGGAGCACCTGCTGTTTTCATCCTGGTCTGGGGGAAACTGCTGGCACTGGGCACAGCTGAGGGAGGGGTGACAGGAATCTGCAGCTCTGCTGCTGCTGGGAATTTGTGTTGCAACCAAAGCAGTTCTAGGGGCACTGTTCTTTTGGTCTCAGCTTATCTCCTCCTGTGCTCTGCCATGGTCATAGAGAGCAGCAAACCCGCACACTGTCACCTACACACGGAGCGCAGTGCAAGCACTGCCCGCGGCTCCTGCCTGCAGAGGAGCAGGGGGACGGCAGTGGTACCCTCAGGAGCAGGTTCTGCAGCACTCTGAGCATGCCAGCCCACACTTGAAGCAGTCCCTGAGCTCTGGCTCATGCAGAAATGTCACCTGTTTATCTCCAGTGTGCAGAGCATGGTGTCCACACACAGACGTATCTCACAGCGCAAACCTGGGCACAGAAGTGAGGTCTATGCTGCTCTGCAGGCATCCAGTGAGGACAGGGTTCTTCCAGCCTCAGGATTCTCATCCTTCAAGCCATTATTTGGAAGCAGTTATTCACTAGGGAGGCTCTGTCTAAATGAGGCTGTCTGAAAGGCTGCAGCAGAATCTTCTGTCATGCAGGAACTGCAGGCGCTGGCTTTTTGCTTCTGCCACTGTAATTTCAAAATGTACATGCCTTTCTGGGACAGAGCTTAGTGGCTCAAGCAGGAGTCAATCCTTGCTGCTTGCTTTGGCTTCTTTCTCCACTGAGCAGTCTCCAGGTTCCTGTAATGTGCCAGCCAGTGTCAGCCTCTACTTATCCCCTTTCTGTGCATGTTTGTGACAATTTTGCTCGCTACAGCCATGGTTGCTTAAGCTGAAAAACATTTCCAGGCTGAGCAGGCCAGTAGCAGGGTGGTTATCAGATGGAAGAAAAGCATCGTATTTGCTCTGCCTTTGGTTCCCAGATAACATAACAGCAAATTGTGTTCCTGGAAGCTGGGAGGTGGCTCACAAGACTGCACTGCCCCAGCACACGTGAAGGCAGTTTGTGCTGAGGGACAGAGGGGCAGAGGAGGAGGTGGAACTGGGGGCACAGTTGCTCTCAGTGCTCAGCAAAAGCCAGATGTGGCTGATGGCTTTTCGTGTTGGGAATGCGAAGCAGCAGCAGTAGTTGTGCCCAGATCATTCTCCTGAAAGACTTTGGTGGTTTGGAGCATAATTCATTTAAAAGTAGCTGCTACTTGCAGAGCAGCGAGAGGTTGTGCTTGTCCCCCAGTAAACATTTCCCTCTCCTCTTTTTCCCTCCTCATTCCTCTACGTAGGTGCCTGTTACAGTGGGGATTACTGTAACACGCGTGCCAAACAAGGAGGCCGTGGAAAAGAAATCTATATGGACCGCTTCGTGACAGGTGTTTCAGGGAGATGTTTATTTCCCCTGCAGCCGCTCGGCCGGGCTGTGCCGAGGAGCTGAGGCCGCCCCGGCCCGAGGGCCCTTCCCGCGCAGGGAGCACAGAGCAGCCAATGGGAGCGGGGCTGAGCAGGGGCTGGGAAACCCCGTGCCGCCCTCAGCGCCCCCCGCCCGGGGCTGCGCGGCGGGGAGAGGGACCCCGACAGTGCCTTTTGAAACCCTCCTCTGTTTAGGTTGGAACTACCTCTCCAGGTGGCTGGAGGGGGCCTGGTGCTTTGGAGGAGAGAAATCCAACGCTTGTTCTCTGCTCAGCTGGACATAAACGTGAAGCAAGACCAGACCTGGGAGTAGGTTCTGTGGCTGCTACCAGAGCATGAAGCATCAGCACTCCTGGCGTGGGCTGGGGCCAGTTCTTACGTACACCTGACCCAGACAATGTGGAAGGACCTTATTATCTCCAGAGGCTTTTGTTCCACATCTGCTTTCTTTGGGCTGTAAGCACTTCCCTGGGAGCACAGCCTCAGCTGCTGGTGGAAGACTGGGACCAAGTTGAAGGCAGAAATCTTGGCGAATGTTCTAAGGTAAAGAGAAAGATAAGAGCAAAATGCAACATCAATTACCGGCCTTTAGGATTTTCCAGCTCTTGTCCTGGCTGAGGTGTGAGGCACTCTGACAGTGACACCCCTGGTCCAGACCTCTTGCTCTTTCCAAAATGGGTGTTGGGGAGAAGTGTCTAAGCCAGCCGTGCCCCCGCGGCACAGCTGGCACAGCTGCTCAGTGCTTGGCAGCCTGCCTGGACCTGGAGGCTGCTGCAGGACCTGCTCTGGAGGCATTGCTCCAGCATGGACTGTCCCAGGAAACGGTGGGTGACAGCCTGACTGCCTGGGATGGGGCTGGGAGGAGTGTGGCTGCTCTGGCTGGTGCCATCATCAGCCCTGTGCTCTGAGGGGGTTCCTGAACAGGCAGCCTCTCATTTCACACCCTTTTCAGGGAGATCCCCACGAAGTAACCCCCTTGTGCCGTCCTGGGGGTTGGCATGAGAGTGATGCCTGTGGGACAGGTGCCAGCATCAGTGCTGCCGCTTGCCAGCACTTGTGGCTTTGGCAGGAAGGTGTTCTTGCAGCTGCCCGGGGGGTTCAGCTTGCACAGTTCCAGGTGGCACATACTGCTACAAAAGCTCTTCCCTGGTGTTCTCCTCATTCATATAAATATGTGTGTGTATCTATTGAATTTTTTAAATGGTGTTGTCTCGGTAGATCTCTGGATGAAGTTGTTTTCCTGTTACTACAGCATATCTAGTTTTATTCCTTTTTGATATTTCTTTTTAAAATCCACCTTTTTCCATTTCTCTTATTTGTTTCTTGCAAGCCTAACTGGTAAGGCTTTGTTTTTGACTGTCCCTGTTCTTGCCCTTGCCTTTGATGCAGTTACAGACTCAAAATCTTAGGCATTGAGATTTCATTATTTGCATTTTTCCCTTTAGATTTTTTTATTGCCTCTGATGGGTTGATTAAAGTCCCTCTCAGTTTCTTTGCCTTCTACCATTTCAAAAATATGTATTGAAATTATCTTTTATTTTCTGTAGTCTTAACTGATCCTTTGTGGTATTTGTTGGTTCTTTTCTCTTTCTATCTTCCACAGAATTTTTTTTTTTTTAATCTATCTTTCAAGTAACATCTCCCAGAACCATATGGACTTTTTTTTAGTTCACTCCAGAATATGAGTAAAGTGATGCTTTACTTTAAACATGCTTTGCTCAGGATTTTCCAGCTTGCTTTTGCACTTGTAGATTTAATATTTCCCCTCACTGCTTATGTTTACACTGAACATTTGTTTTCATTTTCTAGTTATTGTTGTGTTCAGCGCAGCCTTATCTCATCGGGTGGAAGTCAAATAGTCTGTAATTGATTGCACACTTTCCTATCATAGTCTATTAGTTCCTGCCAATTAGCTTGTCGTCTTGTTGATAAGATTATTGCTATCTGTACGCAGCAGTAATTGTGCTTACCGAGGGGTATTCATGCAGCAGTGCTGACAAATTCAAGAGTTTGACAGTCTCTAGAAATATTTCCTTAATCAATCCCCTCTCTCCTTGCACCAGTCTGTTGCACAAGGCAAGATATGATTTGTCTTTACTGCTGTTTTTAATGCCTGCATTCTTACCCTGCCTATTTAACAGCTGCACTATTCACTGTCAGATGGTTTTTGCACAGAACGGGATGTTTCCCGTTCCTCACCATATTGCAGAATTCCTCTTCTGGAAGAGGAGTTATGGGAAAACCATCTTCCCTGGTTTTCAAGAATCACTGGTTTGAGGAGTGGAGCAGTTTTATTTGGACCACCCTGTTTAATTGCTGTAGAAGAGGAGCAGCTCTCTGTGGGTTTGCCTGGTTCCTTTCCAAATGATACTCTGCAGTAATGGCCACAGGTACCATGTTCAATTATGCACAGTGGGAGGAAGAAGTATTTAAATTTATTTTAAATCTTAATTTTTCATCAAATGACGTTAGTTGTTACATTGTGAGATGTAGTGAACAATATATTCATCTTCTCTGTCTTCCTTTTTCCTAGACCTCTGTTGTTACCTACCCTCTTTTCAACCAAGGCATCTATTCCTGAAATGAGGAGTTGTTCCATATTTGATCACTCCCTGGTTGAATTAGTTCCTTACCTCTGCCTGCCTCTCTTCCATTTCCGTGTTTCTCCCGTGGGAAGTCTGGTGCTGTGTGGGCTCACCACAGGTTAATGCGGTGACACCACAGTGTTTGCTGGTTCTTTCCTGTTTTTCTCCTACCACCTTCTCAGGCTGCCTGTACACGTTTTGCTGCCACTTTACACACTTCATACAAGGACACTGATCCCAAAGGTGTTTTTTTTTCTCTGTCCCCTCTTGCCTCAGATATTTATAAACAGACATAATAAAAATATTTTAAAACCTTGCCTCACGTACATCATTGGACCATCGCAGCTGTAACATATCTACCATGAATAATGTCCTGTTCTGTTAGCCTCTTTTATGGCCTCTAAGCACCGAGCTAATGTCATCATTACCTGCTGTAATCCCAAGACCTCTTTCTGGAGCAAGCACAGCTCATTTTGCAGCCCAGTGCTGGGCATGCACAACTGGAGCTTGTCTCCTTGCTATGTGATTTTTCATCTACTGCTTGATTGTCTGTTCCCATTGCAGCTTCTGCAGTGGTGTCCTGGGATGGGGCTCCTGGGAAAGACCGGTGGCAAAGATCCCTGTGTGTGAGGCAAGAGAGTTTGCAGCCTGCCAGCTTTCTGAATGAGGCTGCTTTGGGCCCTTAGTAAGAAGCAGCAGAGCACTTAGCTGAGTTTATTTCCAGCTTTGCTGCCTGCCACTGCTCCTGGCCACAGCACAGTCCTGGAAATCGCGGGTCAGGCTGCGATGCAGGACCTTTCCCTGTGCCCATGACCTCCCTACCAAGGAGCAGCGACGGGAGGGAATTCACTAGGAATTCATATTTTGTGTCTTACCTCTTCCCAGCAGGTCTCGGGGCTTCGACTCCGTCAGGCAGCGCTGCGGAGGCACCTGTGTGTGGTGGTGTCCCCTTTCTGCAGGGGCAGCGTGGGCAGAGAGGCGATGGGGAGAGCGGGAGCCTGGCGGGCCCGGCCCGGGACAGAGCCCGGCAGAGGCAGCGGGAGCGCTTCTCCCAGGCGGGGGAACGAGCCCCTTCGCACTGGCCATGAAATCAGTCATGTGTAGGTTTTTGTCCAGCCCTGGGGGGTGGGGGAAGGAATGTGGGTTGGGCGAAGTCTAGGATTACACCACCGCTGAATTTTTTCTTTCTACATTTCAAATAGCCAGCACCTTTCGGTCCTGCCTTCGCCTCTCCCGTCGCCCGCGCCCCGACAGCGCCGTCCGCAAGGTAACACCTCTGCCCCCGTCTGCTTCTGCCCTGCTCCCCCTGTGCCCCTCACCCTCCCGGGGCTGCCGTGGATGAGAGGTCACGGAGCGTTTTCTGCCTGTTTAATAATTTTCTAGCGTGGAGGGGTCCTCCCAGTCCTTCCCTTCGGCCGCTGTCAAATGCTTGCCCAGTGTTCCTTAGTCCTCTTCATGTCTCCAAGTGTTTTATAGGGGGACTAAGTCGGGGGAGGGGAGAGGTTGAAAGTGCTGAGTTGCCCCTTTTTTAGTTCTCCCCGGACAGGGGAGAGTGTCATTTGCTGCCAGCGCCTTTTCCTGCTCTCCTGGCGGGGGAGTTGCAGGCAGGGATGAATGGCCGGGTAAGGCTCGGCGGGGGCAGCGCGCTCTGCAGGGCAGGGAGCAGGCTTGGGGGCTGGCACTGTGCGGGGGAAGGTGCCCTCGTTGGCACGAGGTCCTCAGCAACCCCAGCTTTGACACTGGGAATTGGTAAGAACCACAATCGTCACCCTTTGTGCTGTGGAACTTGGCAGCCAGCGGGGCATCCCGCCTGCGAGGAACAGGCTCAACCCTCCCTGATCCTTCCACATGGTGTCCTCTTGGAGGTATTTGGGGGAAGGAGGGACAGTGCAGGAGTGCCCACCTGCTCTCTAATGATCTTCTCTTAGCACACGTGTATTTAGAGATGGTGCCACAGGATCTGAGAGCAGTACTGTGGGGAGCTCTGCAGGAAACAGACAGATGTTTGGAAGGGCAGACCTTGAGAAAGGCAAGATCCCAGATGCCCATGACTTCTGCACACTTTATACTGCTATTAGAAGGATAGCACCATTCTGAAAATCACCTTTTCATGCAGCCTTGAAGATTGTCAGCAAAAGTTGCTACCATCGAAAGGATAAATTTGTTTTCCTATCGTTTCAGTTTGTTCTCTTCCTGTATCTAGGACTTCTCTGTGCTTTGTGGCATCCATCGCATGGTCTGAAAAACCAGACCTTGGTAGGCAGCAATAGGAGAAGAGAAACCCTTATAAAATACCTTGTCAAGTATTTGATCCTGCTGTCACCCCCTCCAGCCCTAAGTCTGTTCCCTATACCTGGCACAGTGGGAGCTCCAGCCTGAGCTGCTGGGTCTTCTGTGGAACACTGGGCTTGGAGGATGGGCTTCCAGAGACAGGAGTGTTTTGAGATGAGGCAATCTAAAATAATGAAATTAATAGTGGCTGTTAAGGACTGGTTTTGGACTCAGCAGTGAAAATGCACTGTACTCTTAGCACCAGCAGGAATCAGTATGAGGAGCAAGAGAAGAACAGTTTGAGGTGTGTGTGCGCATGTCCTTGCCCCTCTCTTGCCTCCCATGGTCCAAATTTCTGCCTCTCTGCATGGCTTGTGCTGAATGTAATGAAGGAAACTCTTTCTGAAGGTGGGATGGATTACAGTGTCCCTGGTGCTGTCAGCAATGGTGAAATGGTGCCCACACACCCTAGCATGGAAAAGGAGAAGGAGGAAGAAGAGGAGGAGGACCAGACCCTGGAGCGCGGTCAATGGAACAACAAGCTGGAGTACGTCCTGTCTGTGGCTGGGGAGATCATTGGCCTGGGAAATGTCTGGCGCTTCCCCTACCTCTGCTACAAGAATGGTGGAGGTAAGTGCAGCCAGGGGCACCTGGCCACCAGCACCACTCCACCATCCTTCCCAGCTTCTCAGCTGTGCCCAGTTCGTGAGTCCAAAGAGAAGATGCCAACCTGCCAACATGGTACTGCCATCTGGGCCCCAGCCAGGGACTGTTTTGAACCAAGTGGGACATGGCAATGTCCCAGGGTTTCTGGTGGCTGAAGCTGTGTGGAGCTACACCTGAGGTGTGTGGAGCTCTGGTCCTGCTGGTGAAGTAGGTGGCTCTCTGCAGAGGGGAGGCAGGAAGAGCAGGGAGAGCACTCAGCGTTCTGAGCAGTGTGTCTCACTTCAGGCATCGCTTCCTTGAGGAGCGCCAGGCATCCTGTGTGGATCAGACGGTGGGTCCTGGTGGGAGAGCAGGGAGCGGTGGGGAGGCCACAGGGCCCCAGTGTCTCTGCAGGCTCTGTGAGGAGGAAAGTTCCAGGGGAACTCCCAGGAGCTCTTGAACACAGGTCCTGCTCCTGTGTGTGCCCATGGAGGGCTGTCCCCTGGGCGCTGGAGGCAGGTGGCAGGGACAGGGCGGACTGAAGGGGTTTCTCCTGCCTCGGTGTATAAGTACAGCACCCCTCTTGCCCCCCATGGTACTCCCTTGGCATCTGCCAGAGCTGCAAGGTGCAGGAGAGGGGACCCCTGCCTCTGATCCCCGTGGCAGGGCTGTGAGGGTGCAGATGGGTGTGCGGATAGGGAGGCAGGGTGCTGCTGCTGTGCTCCAGCCCTGCTCGGGCTGCGCTTCGCCATCCCCGAGGCCACGCTGTGCTGCGGCGTGGCGGCAGAGGTGGGCTCGCCGTGCAGGTGGAGGGTTGCTGGGGGCTTCTGCAGTTTGTGGCTGTCTTTTAAAGGACAAAACTTTAAAAAATGAAAACGCAAGGTTTTTCTCAACTTCGACTCAGTGAGATGTAGAGAGAGGGAACTGCTCTCCCTGTCTGGTGATTAGTTGCTAATTGGGCCCTCCGGAAGGGCAGGGGAGAGGGGAAGCGGCGCTTGGCTGGGAGCTGGCGGGGAGTGAGCACTGAGGGCTCAGGGCTGAAATCCCCTGGCTTGAGCTTGGGGTAGTCTCATGGGCCTCACTAAACTGCTTTCATCGCAGTGGCATAAGAGAGGATTAAACACTGTTTAGCTACTTTCATGCTGTGTGTTGTTCAGTGCTTGTTTCTTTTTGCCAGGTGGTCGGGCAGTTTCTTTCCCTGTTGAAAAAGGAGAATTTTCTGCATTTTCTTTTTATGTGGGAAATTCTTCTTGGCTGCTTGTTGAGCTGTGTCTGCTCCCACTGCTGCAACTTTCCTTGGGTACTATTCCATCGATGGGAGCAGGACCTGGAATCCTGTCCAGGCACCCCTTGGTGCCAGGTGAGAGCTCAGGGAGAGCTCTGGGGAGAGGGGAGCTGCTGTGTGAGCAGCAGAGGCAAGACACAGAGGGATTTCTCAGCCTTTTTTCCCTGGAAAAATGGGCCTGAAGCAAAGTCCTGTGAAGTAGTAGAGACTGTGAGGAGTTTGAAGTCCCAGGCAGATTTTTTGTCTCTGGCCTTCCACGAGGCTAGAGTAAGGATGGGGCATGAGACTCTTGTGCAGCCAGGAAAGCGGTTTCTGTAAGATTTCTCCTGGGGCAGAGCACTGTGATGAGGTGATGCAGGACACAAGGCTCCCTCCTGCCTCACGGAACCCAGCCTACCCCAGGCAGTACTGTATCAAAACGCAGGAAACGCCTCCAGTTGAATTTTAAAAGTTGCCAGAGATTTTGTCTTGCACTCCTTTAGGAATGCTGGTCTAGGCACTTGTTTCTCCCATTCTTCTACAAAGGTGCAGGGCCTTTATTTAATTTCCAACCCCAGGTTGATCATGGCCAGCCTACAACCATCAGCTCTTGTGCCACAGGTAGTTCTGGTACAAGAGTAGAGTCTGAGGTAGTTCTGCCCTGCTGGATGACTCTTCCTCTCCCTGCTGAACTGTGTGCAGGCAGTGGTGATAACTTCTCTCAGCTTTTGCTTTGCTTGCCTAAATATGAGCCTCTTCAAGAAAATGGTATCTGCAAAATCTGAGTTATGCAAAGAGCCAGTCTTCCTTTCTTTAGGGGTATTTCAGCGTAACAAAAGCAGAGTAGTCCCTTACATATTTAATGCTCAGTGCCTGATACCAAAACCCTACACAGTAGAGAAAAACAACAAAGAGAAGCAAAAATCTGTTCGTTTTGCTCTTGTTTGCGCTTGCTTTCACCTGCAGTGGCAGGGTCAGGCCCTCACTGGGCAGACTGGCCCCGCTGATTGGGAAATACCAGGGAAGCCTGTCTGGTGGTGTGGCTGCCAGCACTGCACCCCCTTCCCAGCACCCCAAATCTGCCAGTCCCAAGGGCCCCCACTGCTGAAAGTGAGATGGAGAGGGCACTGGGGCTGGTTATGGAGTCATTTCACCTTGTGTCCCCTAACCTGGGATATGAGGGCATTGCAGAGACAGGTCTCTGCAAATTTTTCCTTCTCTCCACCATGATTCTGTGTTATTTCACAGCCCACATGTCAGGACCCTCCTGAAACTCGAGATAATTGGAGGTTAGGGGACAGGTCAGACTGCAGGCTGCAAATAGAGGAAAACTGGGCTGGAGAGCCTGACCTGCTGCCTCAGAGACCTGTCCCGGAGTTTAGTTAAATACAAACTTTCATATGGCAACAATCTTTGTTGGGAACAGGCTTGACTTTCATGATGATATGATTTTGTGCAAGGTGGGAGTTGAGGGGATGGTGTTGAGACAACGCCATTTCCCCTGCCATCTGCCTTCACCAGCTTCTGTTCACCGGTAGAGGGTCAGCATGTGGGCAGATGTGCGTTGTTCCCGCAGGGCTGCCAGGTGTCACAGAATCACTGAGATTAGAAAAGGCTTCTAAGATCATGGAGTCAAACCATTAAGCCAGCACCCCTTTCAGCTCCTGTTTGTCCACAGGGAGCTGCCAAGGTGCCTCCCACCCTTGTCTATTTTCCTTTTCCTTTTTCTTCTTGCAAGAAGGGGGGGCTGTGGCTCTGTACCCGGCTGAGATGAGCACAGGGTGGGAATCCTGGCCAGCCCCCAAAGTCCCCCTTCCCTTTCCCTGCCCCTGCATGCCGGCTAAGCTTCTTAATGAAATCTCCTGCGTTTTGAGTTCTCGTGCACCAGGATTGTTATTTCCCATACACGCCCCCCGAGCTGAGCCCAAAGCCAGTTTGCATCACACAGGCAGGGAGAAGGCCTGTGCAGGGAAACCACCACTAGTGCCTGCCTGGGTTGCCACCCCTGACCCTGCACGCCATCTGAGCCCACCACAGCCAAGATGCTGCTCTCTGCTTGGGTCTACCTCTTTCCTGACCTGTGTCCCTGCCTTTCAGCAGGGCTTGAGCAGCTCCAGTGGCACATGACGGGTCAGTGGCACATGATGTGCATGGACCATCTTGCAGGGCTGTCTCCTGTGCTCTGTGGGGTAAAGGCCATTACTGTACTCAACATTAACCTGGGGTAATCAAAAGCTTGAAGCATTTTCTCTCTCCCTGCCTGTGTCATGGCAGGGCTGGAACAGGAGGGCAGCCCTGGCTGCTGCTGTGAAGTACATACTTTCCTGCACTACTTGCTCTTCCTTTGCATGTCTGCTGCTTTTTGGCAAGCAGATGATTGAGCAAACCCACAGACTGGGCAAAAGTGTCAGTCTCCATGTGCTCCTCAGAGCCTTGGTATTGTCATCCATGGGTTTGTCAGCTTACTCAGTCACAATAATCAATGTGAAAGGAGCCACCAACCTCATTAGAAGTTGTAATGTCTTTACAGCAGTGTTCCTCTGTATTTCCATACAGCTATTGACAACTTCCTTCTCCAATCTTTGTATATATTGAATTATTCATGTAATCACATCACTCCAGAAGATAAAATGTGGGGGAATTTTTTTCCTGACATCCTGTCTGTGATCTTCCAACCTCCACAGCCCCCATCCCTCCCTGGCTGTCCCACCCAGGAGGAACCTACCTGGTGACTGGCTGGAGACAGTCTGACCTCAGTCACCTCATGGGGCTTATTCTTCTGTTTGCCACTTGAATCTGCCAGGTGCCTTCTTCATCCCCTACCTCATCTTCCTCTTCACCTGTGGGATCCCGGTGTTCTTCCTGGAGACGGCGCTGGGGCAGTACACCAGCCAGGGAGGGGTGACGGCCTGGCGCAGGATCTGCCCCCTCTTTGAAGGTGAGTGGGGGGAGCTGGGAGGGTGTGGTGAGGTGGGGAGACCCCGGGGCCCCGGGAGGAGGAGCAGAGATGTGTTTCCCCACAGCCTGGGTTGTTATGCACCTCCACACATCCCCTGCCCACCTGCCTGGGAGCCACTGGTTGCTCCCTTTCCAAAATCGTGCTGGAAAAATTGGTCACCTTTTTCACCAAACAGTTCTCATTGTTACATTGCATCCCAGTTTCCTTCTTCAGGGCCACAGCTCTGGCCAGGAGCTTTGTGCCCGATCAAGGTTGTCCTCTAAGAGGTAAATGGGGAAAGTGCTTCTGGTGGTTATGAGGAACTTAAAACATGCTGCTGTTTTTTTTAAGTCAATGCTCTGTCATCTTTGTGAGTTTGCAGGTGGCTTAAAAGCTTACTGGGGAAAGGTGTCAGTTCTCTTAATGAATTGTTAGTCAGATCCTCTGTTTCTAGCACTGTCTCATCACAGTTGTCCAGCCTCAAGCCACTTTCCATGATTTCTCTGAAAGTCACAGTTGCCTCCTCCTCACCTGCCAAAACCTTTAGATGTTTCTCTAACACCTCCCAGAGCAGGTGTGCAGTGTTAATACAAGAGCTTCCCAAATAAAAATGAAATGGGAAAGTGAAAAATACAAAAAAAATATATTTTTTAGAAGAGATGTGACTCAGCAGGTGCAGCACCATGGGATGTTTCTGCCCTTTGGGTGGTTTTCCAGCCATAATCTGCCCATCCCCTGCCCAGGGTCCCTCCCATTGCCACCCTTTGACCAGGGAAGGCTGTGGTGGGGCAGCAGGAAAAGGGGTGCCTGGGGCCCCTGACTGGGTGCCCACTGATGTGGCACGGTGGCCACTGGGGAGGGGATGGTGGCTCTGGTGGCTGCCCCACTGACACTCATCTGGCAGCGCACTCCAGCTGCAGAGCAGCAGCTCCCAAAGGGAATCCTGCTCCTGGCATGTGGGTCACCTGCCTTCGGGGCTTGCTTTCTGCAGGAATTGGCTAC
Organism: Corvus moneduloides; assembly: GCF_009650955.1. Taxonomy (NCBI): domain Eukaryota; kingdom Metazoa; phylum Chordata; class Aves; order Passeriformes; family Corvidae; genus Corvus; species Corvus moneduloides. The sequence continues at coordinate 6,646,867 of NC_045479.1, forward strand.
GCCTCACAGGTCATCGTCATACTGCTGAATTTCTACTACATCATTGTCCTGGCCTGGGCCTTGTTTTATCTCTTCAGTTCATTCACCATCAACCTCCCCTGGGGCAGCTGTGACCACGAGTGGAACACAGGTGAGTGTGGAGCCCTCTCCCTGTCCTCCAGCAGATCCCAGCTGAAGGAAACCTGCTGCTGCCCAGGGCCGAGCCTCAGGAGAGTGTCTTGCTCCTGTGTGGGTGGGACACATGGGGTTTGGGGTGCTGGGTCACTGCAGTGCTGTTGGCACTTTTGTGGGAGAGGCTTGGTTGATCTGGGTCTTTGCTAGAGGGCACCAGTGCTGGACAGTGGTGACCTCCCTGGTGACTCCTGCTCTGGGCTCCAGCTACCATGGGCACCTTCCTTCTTGGCATCTTTCAGTCATCCTGTTCTGTGCGTCAGCCACAGACCCAGTGCTGATCAGGACTGTGCCCACTGGAAGGAAAAATTAACTGCTGTCATCTTAAGTGTCCTAGATTTCTTGCCAGCCTTTCCATAGAAGGGACTTTGTTTTGTGCGTCCTTGGGACTGTGTGAAATTTGTCCTGGAGTCAATGTCAGTGAGTCTCAACACTGTGGATGGACAGGGAGGGATTTTTCAGATCCTTTGGTACTCCGGGCACTGTTGCTTACACTCCTCCTCTCCCTGGGCCTTTCCTGCAGAGAACTGCCTGGAGCTCCAGAAGGCGAACTCCACGTTCAACGTGACCAGCGAAAACGCCACGTCCCCGGTCATCGAGTTCTGGGAGTAAGTAAAGGACAGGCCTGGACACTCCTTCCCTCACAGACATGATTTCTCTGGGCAAGGGACAAACCCTGCAGCAGTGCATCCTATTAACCGGCCCTTGCCAGAAGAGGACACAGGGCGGGAGGCTGGGCAGGTCAGAGTGACGGCTCTCAAGGGCAGCCCTGTCAGCCAAGGTTAACATCACTGGGCCCATGGTGTTGCTCTGGAGCTGTGCTGGCATGCCTCAGAGCCACCTGATTTTGTCCTTCTCTGAAGCTGTGTTCCTGTCCCTCTGGACCTTTTGGCCTTTTTGGTCTCACTGACCTCTTTCCTTTGAATCCATGCTGCTGTGTGACACCAGCATGTTCCCAGGAGGCTCTGGCATGGTGGGTGGTCACTTTTGTAGGTGAGCTAGTCTCATCTCAAAAAGAGAAAAAGAAGTGGTGTTTTCACTACAGGGCGACTAATATGCAAGTTGTGCTGGGGAGAGAAACTACAAAATCAAAACAAGTGCTAGGGTCAGACAACTTCACACTGAAATTTGGTCCCTCGTGTTCATTGTTTTCTCCCCTTGTGTTAGTTACCCTGAGGTACAGAGAAGCTTTATTTCTGGCATGAGGGCATAGGTCTGTTGGCTTAGGATCTCTGATGATCCTTGGCGGCCCAGTTGAGCACTGAGCCCTCGCTGAGTGACTGTGCAGGGATCCCCTCTGCTGCCACCACGCATTTCCCTTGTGCGTTTGGATGGATGGAGGGCTCTGCCCCCGCTGCCCCTGGCGGTGGATGGAGCGCACACGCGGCACCCCCAGGGCTTCCTCAGCTCAGCACAGGGACGCTGCTTTTAAACTTCAAAGTTTTTCAATTTTCTTTGTCTCCTGTGTGCTCTCCGAGCCTGTGTTCTCCCTCTGCCTGCTGCTCACAAGTGATTAGATGGTGGCCTGCCTTAGACTGCTTTTCCTGAGGCTGAACACTGGAAAAGTTGTTGTTTCCATCACTGCTGTGACCGTCCCTGTGTTACTGAGGAATAACGGGCATGGGACTGGAAATTTCCACCGTCCATTGCTTCTAATGCAGCATCTGTTCCTGTGCTCCCTGGGCAGGGAGGTAGGAGGCCAGCGTTTCTTTGAGGAGCTCTGACCTGCCAGTGAGCTGATGGCATGCTCCAGAGGTCTCTCCTGGCTGCAGTACAGCACCCAGTTAGTTCCAGTCCATGGGCACCATTTCCACAGGTTAGAGTCCACGTCCCTAGAAGCAGGAAAAGAGCAACGCGATGAAGTGCATCTGAGAGAGCAGCGTGATTTTTCCAAGCCTTCTCTCACCCCCTCAATCTGCTGCAAGGCTGTGGGGCAGGGAGGGCAGCAGTGTGTCTTAGACTAGGGTTCCCCAGCAGCACCTTTATTTTGGGATAATTGCTGTCTTTTGCAGCAGCGTGGACATTGCTGCTGGGCTCCAGTGTTGTGCAAGTCCCTCTCTGCCTGTCTCAGGCTTGGCTTTTTGGGACTGCACCCTGGGGTTTCACACTCAGGTCCAACTGTGTGGTGTAGGAGATGGAGGAGGATGAGTCCTTCCTTTTGTAAGTGACAAGGAAGATTTGACATACACATGGCATGGAAAGGCTGCTATTATCTGACCCCATTTGTACCAAGGTCTACATAGCCCAGGATTTTATCTCCACACTGGCTGTAAGAGGATGCTCTAGGTGGCCTCTTCTGACTGTGCAGTGGGGATTATGGTGGTCGTGGTTGGGTCTTAATCACAGAATGTGATGCCCTGTGCTGCTCCGTGTCCTGAGGTGAATTATGTGGCTGCCACAAAAGAGAGAAGTGTGCTATGGAGAAGGGGTTGGACAGCATTGCTTCTTGGGTGATCCTGATGCGTTCTGCATGGTAAGTGCAGTGTATCCCTCACTTTGAGGATTGGAGCATGTCGGAAATGTAGGTGAACTTTGCGTGTCCATGCATGACCTGCCAGGCTGGCAGTATTTTTCAGAGGAGAGCACTGCTTAATTCCTCTGGGGCTTTCAGCTCAGACCTGGCCCTGGTGAGTAAGACAGCTTTTCTCCCCAAAGCCATCAGGCACTGAGGAGGTGAGAACCAGCGTGGTGTTGGGAATGTTAGTGGCCAGCATCAGTGACCCTTGCATGTTCCTTTGCTTCCTCCCAATGCAGGAGGCGAGTGCTGAAGATTTCTGACGGCATCCAGCACCTGGGTGGTCTCCGCTGGGAGCTGGCTCTGTGTCTCTTGCTGGCTTGGATCATCTGTTACTTCTGCATCTGGAAAGGGGTCAAGTCCACGGGCAAGGTGAGTCCTTGGTTCAGGTCAGGCTTCTTTCCTTGGTCACAGCTGGAGCACTGGTTCTACTCACCTACAGAGAGGTCCTTGAGGTCCCCGGGAACCTCTGTCTGCGTAAGCTGGCAGGAGCCTGAAGGGCTCAGTGTGCAGCAGGAGTGTGAGCCAGGCTCTGTGCTTTTGGGTAGGAAAGGATGGGAGCACTGAGGCATCACAGAGCATTAACTTCCAAGGTATATCCCCATCCAGCCCCTCTCCATCCACAGGCCCAGGAGACCCTGCATTCTTGCTCTGTACAGGGTGGCTGCTTGTTCCCCTCCTTCCCACCACAGGGTAAGCAAGCAGCATGTTTTTGCCTCTGCTGGCAAGTGCAGCTGGAAAACCTTCAAATTAATTAGATATAAACAAAGGTAACTGTGATGGCCTCAAAGCCCTCTCTGCCCCAGCACCATGGGAGTTGTCTTTTTATTCTTTTTGTTTGTCCCCACTCTTCCTACAGTTGCTCATGTTCTCCAGCAATAAAGGTCTCCTTTTTCCTTCCCCACACTAGTCACTACAGAGTTATTTCTTTGACTGTTTTTGGGAAGGATTGGTGTGGCTGTCCAGCTCCATTCCATGCTCCGTCTGTTACAGTGTGCCACTCTCATTTGCACTGACCCCATTACTTAGTTTCTGCTACCGCCTCCTGACCCCATTCCTAGCCAGCTTTGTCTGGAGCCAGCAAGAACAGATGGAAATGAAAAGGTTTAGTGCGTTTCCTAAATGGTGTCTTCTCTGCATGTCTTGAACAAGCCATCATGTGTGATGGGGTGTAAATTTTAACTGCACCCGTTTCCATCAAGTTGATGGCATGGATGTTAGCAGTTTCTCTTGCTTCCAGAATGGTCTGGGATTATGAAACATGACAGGGAAACCAAGCAGCTTGCAGGGATAATATTTTCTGGTTTCCATGGAGTAAAATTAGAAGAAAAGAGCAACTGCTTGCTGTGGCAGCCTGGTAAAAGAAAGCAGAGGCAGTCTAATAACACCTAATATGATACTAAGATACAGCAAACGTAGTGTGGGAAGTCCTGAGAAAAAATTCCATCTATTTTAGATAAAAGTTCTAGGCCAAATGCAAATGATTTTTAGCAAAAAGTACTAGTGATGGTGAGATCCTGAAAACAGAAACCTTCTTTCAGTGAAGCAACAGTGTCCATAGGTTTATCAACCCTCCACATATTTCATAACCTGACTAAAATGATGGCTGTGGGAATATACCCCACTGGGAAAGAGATATTCCTTAATTCTGAGGAGTCGCCTGTGGAGGATCAAACACCCTGAGCTGAAGTCACCCTACTCGGATCAGCAGTGGTTCTCATCCTCCAGCACAGGGACAGCCCGACCCCCAGGAGTGCTCTCACAGGCAGGAGGTTGTCACAGATGGAACCACTTTGCCGAGGCATGTGGATCAGATTCAAATAAAACTCTGGATGTTGTTGACCAGCATGTGACAGAACAATCACACTGATCCTGGCAAGCTTCCTAGTGATGTAGTTAGTGCTAACAATGCCCAAAAAATAAAAAGATTGGGCCTGAGCCAAGCACTGAGTAATATCTCATTAGATCCAGATGTTCCTGTTGTTAGATAGAAGTTTGGCAATCTTAATCCAGCAAAACCTTCTCCAAATTCAGGCCTCTGGTCTCGGTGGAGGTGTGAGTGACTGTGGAGTGAAAAGCTTAACACACTAATTCACATGGGCTGTAAAGCACATAGGATGTTACCAAAATGTGAATCCAAATCATATGCCAGACAACTACCAGTTTGTATCCTGAGCTCATCAAAGCTGATGTTATTTAGAGATTAAGCCAAGTATGTGCAGCCTGGCATCCTGGAAGAATGTGCACTAAGGCTCAAAGACAATGAGTTGTTTTTATGATTTTTGTTTTTAATCTGGCTTTCATGGCTGAGGAAGCTTAGACTTGCATCCCATTATTTCCTGAAGGAAGACTTTGGTTGTGTGGTAAATACAGTGATGATGGTTAAACTTGCAGGGCCTGCAGATTTGATTTACTGTCACTGTACAGCTCTAAATCAGAGGCTCCTTGAAAATTTGAGACTACGGGGAATGATGGCATTTGCTTGTGCTGAAGGATTCTGTCCTTGGTTTCTACAGTGTTCAGGATGCAGATTTAGAGGGACAGGGGTGGATCTGTTCACACAGACATCTCAGGCAATCCAGAGCCTCAGCAAGGAGGCATTTTTCACTGATCTGTGTCAGTGTTATCCAAGACTGCTGAGATATGTAGAGCAGGGCACACGAAATGCACAGAAAACCTGGAGCTGCAGCTAGAGATGATAGTCTAGTATTGGGTTTTTTCAAGGATGGGATATCTCTCAAATCCTGTCCTGCAATACAAAACTGAATCACTGGAGAGTGTGTGTCCTGACTTAGGGGAGGACTCGCATTGCAGCGTCAGGTGCTTTGGACATTGCTTTATTCAGATGGAGTCTATCAGAGTGGGTCCAGAAAACAAAATCTCTTTTTGAATCACTACTCAGATCATGAAGATTATCCAGGGGCAGGGCAGAGGTGGTCGTACTGTCCAGGGAAGTCATGTGCTTGTTCCCCTTAGGACATCCCCTAAGGCAGAAACTGCCGAAGATGTGCCACAGCCTGTGACTCCTGCTAAGGGGTGGTGGGCTTTAGGTGGATTTTAAAGTAGCTTATTCTGGGTGGATGGGCAGGTGTGAGAAATGGATCACTTCACATCCTTACATTTTGCACTTCCTTCAGAGATGAGCTCTCCAGTGCACAACTGCCAGAGCCGAGAAAAGAGCTGTAGGGTAGCGTTCAGGTGCAGCATGCTGATGCAAGTCCTCGCTCAGCACGTCCACACAGGAAAAACCAGAAGAAGCAACATTTCTTTTTTGGCCTAGCATGATAGTGAACAACCTCTTCTCAGATGGTCAATAATTCTTTAAGGTGTGGAAGCAATGCAAAAGGATTAATGACATTACTTGAATTGTTGAGGAGGTTGCATGAGTTCTCGATACGAGTTTGTGTGGGAAACAGACTGCAATGTGGTGTCATTGTGGCATGCTACAGCAGTTAGCCTGAACAGTCCTGAAAGTACCCTGGTAATCCCCAAAGTTAGTGTCACATTTACCACAGGTCAAGTCCCTGAAAGGATTAGCTGATACTGGTTTCCAGCTTTCCCCCAAGGGATGTCGCTCCCTTGCTAGAGAAAGGGATTTTAACCCTACCCTGAGTATGTCTGCAATGCTGATGGGGCTAGTGGCATAAAAAGCAAGAGGACGCATGTTCAGTGTCCTGTTTGGGTCTGCATGCTTGGTGGCAATTCTGAGACACGCAGCCCTGCTCTGTCCAAAATGCCCATGATGGGTAATTGAGCTGGGGTCACTCAGAGGCAGCAGCTCCGAGTTGCTGCAGTGGGGAGGGCTGGGCACAACCCCTTTGCCAGTTCCAGCTCTGAGCTGGGGACCCCAGCACTGTCCCCGGTGGTCCTTCAGTGGCTATCACGTTTCAGGGCGTATCTCTCACCTGCACACCCCTTCACCCTCGCCACTAAACGCTATGGAGAAGAGACTGTGTGTTTGTGACTCGGGCTCCTTCTCTGATGCATGTGGATATTGCACCACTGGCTTTAGCAGACCCACTCTGACTCCAGCCTGCTGACAGCCTGGCTCAGGGTCTGGATCACTCCTCGGATTAAAAAGGTTTTCTCTGGCTCCAGACATGCAATGGCATGTCGTAAGTTTCCTGAGTGCATTTTAAAATGCATTTCTTCCTACGGCAGGAGACAGCAAGGTGCTCAGCAAAGCAGCCTGACTGGGTCAGTGCTGTGCTACCGGCCGGCACTGTGTGCTCTGGCCCGTGCTGCTCTCTCACACCTGTCCCTTCCTCCTCCTCCCAGGTGGTGTACTTCACTGCCACGTTCCCGTATGTAATGCTGATTGTTCTGCTGATCAGGGGAGTCTCCTTACCCGGGGCATCCCAGGGAATCCTCTTTTACCTTTATCCAGACATCAGTCGCCTTGGGGACCCTCAGGTAAGGTGGAGCGGGGGGGAATGAACGGCTAAGCTGTGCTTGCATGGATTCCTCTGGCAGCCCTCACTCTCTCCTTTTTGTTTTCCTACTCTCTTCCTTCCAACTTCTACCTTCTGACCCCTCTTTTCCCCCTCTGTGGCCATAAGGCAGAGCTGTGATACTGGTGTGTTTTCTGATAGTCCCTGCTCTCTTGCCCGCCAGTGCTGTTCCCTTATTTTCCTGAGTTGACTCTGAATTGCTCAGGGGTATGGGCAGTGCGATGTAACCTTCTATCACAGGTGGTGCCAGCTGTCCCTCCCCTTTCCTGAGGAGGCTCCTGTGCTGTGGAGCCAGACTGTGCATGGGTGCACTTTGCACCGTGCCGGCAGCTTGTGGGGATGAGCCCTGCTTCTGGCATGTTTGCTCCATCTTCCTTGGGAAGCATGCCAGGTGCATGGATGGTGGGAGCCATGGCATGCTGCAGCAGCAGCCCCTGGGGCCTGGCTGCCTTCCTCTCCTTCCCATCCCTGGTGAGAAATTCCTGCCTGTTTGACAGGAGGGTCAGTGCCCGACTGCTGCTTTTAATCTCTTTGGGACAAGTTTTTCCATGTTAAATCCTGGCTCCAGCTGAGCTGCTGTACCAGCCTTTGTGTGAAGGTGTTTCCAAAGGAGATTAAAGGGTGCCTGCCTGGAAAATAGGCCAGCAAAACCCTTGGTAACTCCGTTAACTCTTTCTGGTCTAGCACCAATGCTGCCTCAGTTATTAATTTTGCGAATGGGAACATAAGTGCTGGTGGATGTATGGCAGGAGCGCGGGGTAGGACAGCTGCTCCCTTGGCATGGAGGTGCAGGAGAGTGTGGAAGGGTGCGAGGACAGGTCTGTACTGTGTTAGTGTCTCCATTTGTGCTGATCAGGTGCAAGAGGCTTCTGAAATGAAATAATATTTTTGAATGGTGCTCCTTCCCTTCTGAAAAGTCCTATTGTCACCGTGGCTGTGTTGCCCAGGGGACTGAACTAAGCCACTTCAGGTGTGCCGTGGTTGGTTCTAGCTGTGTCTGCATTAGGTCTGTCCTGGCAAACTCTTTCAATTGCAGCCTGTGCTTCAGAAGCACAGCTTCCTTCCAGCCTGGAAAATGCTGGCTGAAAGGCAGAGCAACCCTACAGAATAAGAAGATGGCTCTGAACCAGGGCAGGAAAACTCTGCGGAACCAAGGGAAAAAAACTTGCTTCTCCCTCCCCAACTCCATCATTCCCCAATGAATGCTTCACTTCTGAGGGAGAAAAGCAGGATTTGGCAGCAACAGTTGCCTTCCTGTAGCACGTTTTAACCATCCCACTGAACTGTGTTGCAGGGCTTGGAGCGTCTCCTGTGACTTCCCCTCGGAGAGGGAAGGGTTAGTGCCCCAAGCCCCACGTGTGTGGCTGTGCCCCTCCGTCTCTGTGCAGGAACTGTGGTGTGAGTCCTGCCAGCCCACGGCGACCGAGTCGATTATAATTGATTTGTGCTCAAAGGACAGTGAGCTGTAATTGTTTACCAGCAATCCTGTACTGCCCAGAAAAATGGGAGATTTTTTAGTGCTTGGGAAGGGATTCTGGAAATTAAAAAAAAATTTAAAATAACCTCTCCAATCTGAGCCTTATGAGAAGGCATCTCAAAGGGAGGTTTAAAAAAAGAGCAAACAATATGTAAGGGGACAAAATCAAAGCTCCTCTAAAGCATATGAAAAACTAGGTGAAAAGAGGGGATGAATTATTTATCAGATTCTACCAGGGGAGCAGCAACAGCTGAGATGTGATTAAGTGTCAGAATATCAGCCTGGTGTGTGGAAATCACTTTTCACCTGCCAAGTGACCTTGGACAGAACTGGGAAATCCTGTCTATGAGAGCTCAGTCGAGCTGATTGATGATGGTCTCTTCTGGCTGTGAAGTCTACAGTGCCCTAAATCTTCCTGCACCTTCATTTCCTCAATCTATGAAATGCCTATAATTAAAATGGTAAATGAATTGCATTTGATATGTAGATCAGACCATACAGAGAACTGCCAAACCAAGGTGTTGAATAATGAAGACCAATTATGCTCTAATACAAGCAGATAACAGCAAAACCACCAAAGAGATCATCTATGTTGAACTGTGTCCCCAAACAAAAAAAAAGTCCAAAAAACGAGGCAATAGCTCATTTTTTTAATACGTAGACTATTTAATATTATGACGTTAGCATGTCAGCCATAATTAGGCCCAAAGTCTTTTCCCACTCCTTGACTGCATTGCTGTGCTCCAGAATCATTCTGTGTATTTCACAGCGTGGACCAACAAAGGGTTTTGGGGTCATCCTCCATTTCTACTTTTGATCACTCCACCCTTTGCATTTATCAGTTTTATCAATTGTTTTATTCAGTAGGAAATGCTGGAAATTTATGAATGTCATTAAGCAGAGGGATGGATAGTGGAATCCACTAGTGAGAAGATGAAATGAGAGGAATTCAGAGTAGAAATAAGATTTAAGTGTGTAAAACTTGTCATTAAAAGAACTTTTCTCAGGTGCTGTCAGCTCTCTGTTGATTGAAGCTTTCATATCACTGCCAGTCACTGTTTAGACAGACAGATATAAAGAGAAAACTGATGGGCTTGATGCAGAAAGTGATGGCTTGTGTGTTTGGGTTTGCTTTAAAGAGAAGAAATGTAATGGTCTCCTTTCACTGGGGTATCAAGTCTCTTAGCTAAATTTCATTAGCTTTAATGAGCGAGAATGGAGAGAGAGTTGTGCTCAGAGGCTGCTGAGTTTATCTGTCTCTAGAAAACCAGCAAATGTTTCTCAAAGCCTCCCACTCTTACTTTCCTCCTGAAATTTCCAGAAAACCCCCACCTTGCTGTATTTGCTTGTACTTCATTCAGTCTTTATATAAAGAAAGAAGCTTCTGTGACAAGCTGCTTTCCATCCCACGTGTGCTGAAGGCCCCTGAAGTTGGGGGCTGTATCCCAGTCCGGGGGGGCAGGGAGGCACCGGAGGTGCCAATGGCCACCGAGTTGTGCATTACTTTTTGAATATCCTTCCCTATGTCCCTCTCATTTTCTTTCACCCATTTCCCTGATGGTTGTGTTTTGGAGCAGGGTTTTCCCCTGCAGATTTCCCACACGGATCTTGCTTCCCAACAGATAGGATAGGAAGGGAAGGCAAGAGAAGATGCCCCCAGTTTGTTGGGGGGGTCTGTCCATTCTGCCTGTGGCTGCAGAGGGAGAATGCTGAGGTCATGGTTTGGACCAGGGCAGCTCGTACAGTCAATGCTGAGCTGAGGATAAGCCCCTCCAGCCACCACGGGGAGGATGTGAGAGGTGTGTGCATCTTGCAGGGCTGGGACCTGCTTGGTTAACCATGGGCCTCTGCAGCCACGCTGGGAAGGGGTCAGAGCCCCAAATTCAGCCCCTTCCTGCTGCTGCTCTATGGCCAGCGAACGCCGCCGCTTCCCTGTGCGAGGCGAGGGCGACCACAGGCCTGCTAAATATTATTTGTTCCCCTCATTTATTGCTTTCCCGGCAGGCCTTTGCCTTGACCTGGTGTGCCGGGTTTGTGCTGTTGCCGGCACCCCGCTTTCCCGTTCTGCAGGCGTTGTGTTTGTTTGGTGCGGAGGCTGTCCCGCTGTGCCCGTGGGGGACACGTGCGCCGGCAGGGCTGTCCCTGGCAGGGCTGTCCCTGGCAGCTGCGCTTGTCCCCACCGCGCACCCCATGCCGTGGCAGAGGGGCCGCGGGCCCGGGCATTGCTCCTGCTCCGCCCGGGGGACAGAGGCCAGGTACCGGGCTGCAGGCAGGGAGAGCTTGATGCTCCCACAGCGTGCCAGAGGGGCTCGGGGCTGGAACTGTCTCCTCCGCCTTGCCGGAGCGATGCATCCCTGTGGGGTGAGCCGCAGCTGTATTTACCTTAGACGGCTTCCTCCGCCTCCTTGTCCCATGCTTGTTCCCAGCCCTGCTGCCGTGGGGCCCCGCCGTGCAGCCCTGCTGAGCCTGATCTCAGCGCTGACATAGCAGGAAGGAATAAAGCTGTCCGTCTGTCTGCCTCCCCGCAAGCAGCAGGGCGGGGAGGACCATAAAGCCCGGCTTCCCAGGCAGCAAGGAGCGCCCTCGGAGCACCACTCGCCCCTTTGCACCTCCCCGGAGCAGGCAGCTGCGTTCCTTGGGACGAACCAGGGACCTGTTTTCTTGTGTTTAAAGTAACCCCAGTGGTGGGAGGGCCCTCCTGGGTGCAGAATGTCCCTACAGGTCCCCAGGTGTCCTGAGGTGTGGGGGTGACATGAGGTCAGTGTTCTCAGGCAGGGCGTCGTAGGGGCCTTGAGTGCTGGCACAGGGAGATTAACTGGGAACAAAGCCCCCGTTCCTCACTCCCGAGGAGTATTTTCCAGGCAGATGGGGCTCAGGACTGGGAATGTGATGCTTGGCTGGGTGTTGGCTGGGCAGGACGAACAGGAACCCTTTCCAGAAATGTCAGTGACCCATTCTCTGTCTTTTCTCTGCTGGGATAAATGGGGATGGGGGAAGCATTGCCCTGGGCTGTGCAGCAGGGCCTCAGCTCTGTGCTGGTGCAGCACTGTGGGACGTGGGCTGCATCTTTGGGCTGGGACCTATGGGCCAGTCTTGAGTGAAGGGGAATGTCAATCATCTGGAAATCGTGCCCTGGGAGTCTTGCAGTGAAACCATAGGAGTCACCATCTTCCATTCTAAGGCAGGGATGTGTTTGTGTGGTGCAGTGGGTGGCTGGTGGGTAGTGCCAGCGCCACAGGCTGACTCGTGAGCCGTGATGTCGTGAGCAAAAGAAATGCTGCTTGAACTGTGGCTCAGGATTTGGCTGGTTTTTGCTCTCTGCTATGCATTACAGCAAGCGTGACCCTCCACGCAGCATGTCCTCACTCCGTGCTGTGTCATCTCTGCTTGCTGATGGGGGCAGTTCAGTGCTTCTCAGCATGCCACCTATATCTGATGTGTGGCATCCCCCAGGGTTCAATAACATTTTGGTCAAAAGTGGTCTTTCTGTTATTTGGATGTGCTTTGAGAACTTCCTAAGGAAGGATCTGTTTTGGTACTGGGAGCTATTAAATTCCAGTACATGTAATAAAATGAACATTGCTGAGAAAATTAAGGGATGAAGGAATGGCCATAACCATCTTGGATAACTGCAGCTCAGGTGTAAAGGTTTTGGCTAAAAGCAGAGAGTAGGAGGCTATTGCAAACTGGAGCAAACAACAAACAATAAACAATAAACTGGATGGCTTAGAAAAATGCAGACAACAATTAAATCAAAATACCTGTGCTGCCAATATGCCAGCAAAATCTGAACAGTATAAACTTTACCAGTCTCTTTGGGAGCAGTGGCCAGAGAGCAGCAGGATGCTTTTATCTGCAGTGGAAAGAGAGCCCTGCCTGACCCTGTGAGGCCCTTTAGTCAGAGTGGTCTGGGAACAGCTGAAAAAACCATTTCTCTGAGTGACTACAGGGAGAGAAACAAGCACAGGCAGCAGGTTGGGGAGGAAAGGTTTGAGTGGCTGTTTGCTGAAGTGAGTGGTCCATGTAGCCCACATGAGCTCTGTGGGTCTCGAAGGGCAGTGGTGTTGCTGGTGAGAGGCTGGAGGAGGCTGGGCCCCTTCCAATCCCAGTGACCCCACAGTCCTGGGATTTGCTGCTGCTGCTTGACTCCATCACCAGTGGGTCAGGAGCACACATGGCATCAGTCCTGTGGCAGTCCTTTGACCCCCAAGCAATTTGGGAATTGCAAGGAGACTGGGAAGGTTGTAGATGTCTCTTGTCTTTGGCCCAAGAGCTGTGGTAACCTTTAAATGTGTGAAATAATGTGCATGCAGCCTGAGCTGGTGTTCACAGTCATGCTAAGTAGGATCATAAGCTCTGCAAGCCAAGCTTCGCTTTATTTACAATTTCAGCCCCAGGCTGCCTTGCTTCAAACAGGATCATATGCTAAGACAGGTTCTGTATTCCCTGAAGATAGCTCTGTGGGGCTGGGCTCCCACACAGCCAGGTGTGCACCCCACAGGTGTTAGATTGGGCAGAGCAGGCAGTGAAGTGAGGAGCCCACAGACCCCACGCTGGTCTCTGCTACAGTCAGGGTTATCACTGGATTTTAGAAATGAGCCACGTCATAAGCCACAGAGCTAATGAAGTTTGGCCTCTTGATATTTGGCTTCCAGCATGGCTGGTAAAGCACCAGTTCTTTTCCTGCCTGAGGGGTATTTCTCCTTTGCTTGTGTGATTTATGTGGTATATAACACTGGTTGACTCTTCTTCCCTGTAGCTTTCTGCTCAGTGGGGACCCTGAGTTTCTGTCTTTTTCCCATTCCCTGTCGTGCAGTTCATAGGTAGTTGATATCCTTGAGGTTTCTGACAACTGTTAAATCTGGTTGAAAAGCATCAACTGAGTCTAATGTTATGACAAGCGTGGGGTAGGCAGTTTAATGGCAAAAGTCTTGTTATCTTGACAAATTAAACTACAAGAGCTACAAACCCCATGAGAGGGTGTGTTTTGAGCTCAAATTTGATAGAAAACAAGCTCTAGCAATGAACAGCAAAATAAAAAGCAAACCTAACAAAGCATTTGATCCCAGTCTTTGCAAAGATGTTTAAATATTGATGCAAAGGTGTCTGCTGGTCCAGCTCACCTCAGTGCCTTGCTGTGCCTAAAATGTAGCTACAGAATGAAAGCTGTGCCCTTACTGCCCACACAAGCACACTGATTCTTTAGGAATCAATTTAAAAAAGAGCTTTGATCTTTTTTTTAATATTTTTGAACTGAAAAAAATTAATACCTTATGCTCTAAACCCATCTTCCCATTCATCTCCAAAAAGAGTAAAATACACTGAGGTCAATTACTTTTTGACTTCCCAGTGCCTTGAATTAGTTGTTCCAGTCCCACCTCATCACCTGTCCCTTCCCATTCTACAAATCAGAGATTTGATCTCACTCTCTGCTTGATCAGAAACCTAGAGTCCAGGGTTTCCATGGACTTAAGTGAAGGCTGTGGGGTTGAATGTTAGACAAGTGGCTTGCTGAACAGTCAGGGAGAGCAGTTTCACCAAACCTAACCCTAGCAGCACTTCGCCTTCTCTCCCTGCTGGGGTTGGCAGCAGTGGGCAGGGAGAGGATTTATTCTGTGCATCTGTGCCTTGAGCCAAATCCAGAACTTCTTCTGGAAAAATGGCAGCTAATGGGATTGTAACACGCCTTCATAAGGCCCATCAGCCCTGGAAAGAGAAGAGGTAAATATAAAACAAAACCTCTCACCGCATGATTAAACTTTGGCCAGTACAAAAGAGGAAAGGCAGAACCATGCATGGGTGAGGTTGGCCTGAGCAACAGGGGTGGTTGGGCAGGTGCTGTCCAGCTGACCATTGCCTCAGGACATGAGGTCTTGGCTGACAGATACAGGTGTGATTTGAAGTCATCAAAACCACTGTGGTGCTTTCCATTGGCTCCTGTTCTTCTCAGAGGGGCTCTGGGGCAAGGCTGGCGTTTGTCCGAGGGCTTACTGGCACTGCTACTCTGGGAGAGGGGAGTGTAGTCAAACGGAGACTTTCCTCATACAGTTGTCCCAGTAATACTTTTCTTCTGCTTTTCTTTTGTCTCGAGAATGTGGCTACCCTTCAGCACTGGCTGAATGACTGTCTTATCTCTGTTTTATAAAACCCCTAGTAAAAAAGATCTTTGAGAACAGAGGTTTATTTAATAATCTTTGTCATTGCTTCATTCCTCACCATTGATTCCTGCTTTCACTACTGTCTGCAGAAGGCAATGACAGTGACTGAATTGGTGACTGCACACAGCTAGGCTTTCAGATGAAATTTGGCATTGACAACTGTCAGCCTTAGAGCTCTGGGATGTGTTATTGACAGTGAGAGCAGAGTGCCTCATGGGAATAACAGTGTTCTTGTATGTTCTTTTAGGAGCTGTCTTTTGCAATCGTCTCTGTTTATTTCTAGTACTCCTACCCAGTTGAATTTCTTTTAAGTTTTGGAGCCTTTATGTGAGGTCTTGGAGGGAAGGGCCACCACCACAAGCTGTATGTACTCACGCTGGCCAGTGGGAGACTAGGCTTGTTCAAATCAAGTACCCTTCCTCTGGTGGCAGAGGGCTCCTTCAGCCCTCATGGAAAGTGTTTGTCTGGTCTCCTGCTGCTGGAAGGCTCTGGAGTGTCACAGGGTGCTGCAGATTTGTCAAAGAAAGAAAGGTGGTGATGAAGAGCTACATGTGGTTTGGGTGGATGAGGCGCCTGACGTATCCCTTCCCTTTGGCACTCCTAGCCCCACTGGGTGCCTTGCTGAGCACTGCAATTCCTGGCACTGTACAAGCTGCCTCTAGAAAAGGCTTGTTTCAGTGCGGAGTACTGCTGGCCTTCTGACCCCTGGCCTTTCTGGTGCTTACAGCAGCCTCCGGGCTCTGCCTCTTCCCATCTGTGCAGTGTCTGTGCTGGCCTTGTCTTCTCACCTCTGTTTGCATCTCCCTTGCAGGTCTGGATGGATGCAGGCACTCAAATCTTCTTTTCGTATGCAATTTGTCTGGGATGCCTGACGGCTCTGGGCAGCTATAACAAATACCATAACGACTGCTACAGGTAACTGCTGCCTCGAGCCCTCCCCTCCCTTAACACCAGTGATCTGCTGGAGGCTGCCGGCCTGTGGAAGTGTCATGATTTCTGTTTCTACTCAAGGCATAGGAAAACTCTTTCCAGGTGTTTTCTCCCCAGATCCAGTTCTCTGTGCTTTATACCCAGGGGAATTTTCTGTCTGTCCCCTCTTCCACACTTGGCAAAGTTAGATCCTCTTCACTAGTTTTGTGACCCCAGCCCACACTACAGCCTCTCCTATTACATGGGTGCATGAGTAGCCACAGGGGAAGCAGAACTGTGAAGTCTAATGGCTCTCAGCTGGAGTCCTTTCACCCTGTGATTTATCCTTCTGTGGTTCATTTGGAGGCAGTGACTGGCACAGCTGTCACTGGTTCCTGTGTGCTATCTATGGTTACATATGAGCCTGCAGATGTGACTTCTGTTTATTGCATGCTGGACTGCAGGAGCAGAAACGGACCAGGTTGCCAGATGGAATCAGGCTGCTGAGTTGCAGTGGTCAAGTGAAAATTAACTAATTTTGCTGTAGGTGTATCCATCCCCACAGTTAAAAGGCTTGTGTGAGAGGAAGAGGCCACCTGTCTTTCCACACTTTCTCTACTGATTGGGTTGCTCCTGGCATTGACTTCTCCTCCCATCTTTTAAGTTCAAAATTGTGGTTCAGGCACAAAATCAAAGGTTCAGGCACACCACTGGCTACGTGATCCTTGCTTGGCATCTTTCGTCATTTTAGGAGTTCATTCCTGCTGCGAGGCTGCCTCTCCAACAGCAGCTGGGCTGCGATTCTTGTTTCTTTTCATGTCCCTTCTCCCACATCCAGTTTTGAGAGAAAAAGCTGTAGGAAAAGAAGAGGTAATGGGTCTGTCTCTGGCCTTCAACATGTCCTTGGACATTAGCCCTTTGCATCCCCAGTCTAATATATAACATGGAGAGGATGACAGGGGCTGCTCAGCAGCAGGGTTGTAAAGAGCTTCTGTAACTGCAGCTGGGAGTTGCTGTAGAAAGGGGAGAGATGTCTGTTTGCATGCTGTGCTGTGCTTTTACCCTTTGTGCTGTTCGGCATTTCTAGGAATGCTGTTCTTAGTTTTGGTATCAAACCTTTGACTAGCCTGTTCCCAGGCGTGGACCCAGTTTTGATGAGTCAGTCCTGTGCTCTACAAGCTTAGTTTGGATAAGAAGCCAGAACTAGGCTTTAACAGGGGAGATGGACATCAGCATGGTGTCCCACTTTGTTATACCAGGGCAGGTGTAACCTTTGGTGACCTGGAGAAGGATATGGGCAGTAGGAACCATTGTACATATGGCAGTGATCCTAGATGGCATCAAACAGCATTGACCATTTCTTGTTTCCTGTCACCGCAAGGGAATTCTTCAGGCTCCCTTTCAGGTGTAAATCTGCAGAGATCTCTTTGATCTGGCCATCCCCTCATTTTACTCTCTACCATGACACCCCTTCCCACCTTCCAGATAAAGGGAGAGCACCTTCCAGCCCATGCCTTTCCAAGGAGGGTTTGACCTGTCATTGATACATCCAGGGGAAAGAGGGAGAAACACCAGGAAGGATGAGGAACTATTTGAAACATGTGAGAATTTGTGTCAAATTACTGAGAATATAATTTGAGTGGAGAGCAGGCAGTTTATAGCCACTGGAGAAATGAGGTTCTGGCTTGGGCTTCCCATTGGGTAGCTGGGATTGGTGGAGTGTGGCCTTCCTTTCCAATTGGGAGATTCATTGGGCCTTAGAAAACAAATGCAAAGGCAGAGCAGCAGTGCTGGGTGCTGTGCAGTCTTTGACAATGCAACGAGCTGTGCTTTGAAAGGAATAATCTGAATTTGTATGACACCAGGGGCTTTTCATGAATTGTACTTTTTCTCTAGAAAAGGTTGCAGACCAAGAATAGACCTAGTTAACATGCAAGGAGGAGCACAGAGCCCCAAAAATGCTATATAAATAAAGACTGATACAGAAAAATCACATGGGATTTGCAGATTAGCATTTAATAAAGTCAGAGCAGGCCATGAAATGCCAGAAGGGGTGCATTCAGTTTGGTTCAGAATATCTCAGAATGATGCTGCAAATGTTATTGTTGTCCCCAGGGTTGCAGTCGCAAGAGGACTAGAGAGACTGGAGCGTGAAAAGGAATTGGATAGATAAGAGATGTTCAGTTTAAAGTGTTGATGGATGAGAATGAGATGAAACAGAGACAAAAGGGAATAGATCAGAGAAAATAAATTGGATGGCTGTGATTATCTTTTTCTCATAATGCAACACCAGGAGATACCTACTAGTGCTGAGAACCCAGAAGATTGTCACTGGTCCAAGAAATCTATTAAGGAAAAAAAACCATGTTCCCTTCTCAGACAAAAATAAACTGTTACATGCTGCTACAGGGGGGACCAGGGGAGAGAGAGGGGAAAAAAAAGAGAAAAAAACCCCTGGCATTTAGATGTGTAGGAAGACTATCTCACAAGCAAGGAGCTTAGGCGAGAAATGCATTTTTATGCTGTCCTTGGACAAGGCTTCCCATGGGGGAGTCCTGCTGTGTTGTCCAGCCTGGGGCATCTCTCTGCAGCTCCTGGTGCTGAGTCAAGCTGCAGGTGTGCTGGGAGAGACACAGTGGCTGGGGCAGAAGAGTCCTGGGGGGCTGCCATGGGGTGTGGGTCATACATGGCTGATGCTTTGCCCCCTTCTCCCAGGGACTGTGTGGCCCTGTGCTTCCTCAACAGCGGCACCAGCTTTGTGGCTGGCTTTGCCATCTTCTCCATCCTGGGCTTCATGGCACAGGAGCAGGGTGTGCCCATCGCCGAGGTGGCCGAGTCAGGTGAGTGGAGACCCTGGTGGGATGGGGCTGTGGGGGTGCTGCCACTTGAGCTCCCAGCAACAGGGGGATGCCTGCAGCTGCAGTTTCCCATCCTTTGCTCTCCACCTCCAAAAAGCAGGGAGAAATGAGTGCAAATGAGTGCACACTCATGAAATACTGAGATGTAGTGGCAGTGGTTTGAGGCTAATAAAAGCTGCCTCTAAGGGTAAGGGTTGGGGTTAGGCAGCTGCTGTCTCTTGTGGGGAGGGTGCTGAGGTGACTGCATGGCATACGCCCAGGCTTGTGCCATGGTCCCTGGGCTCAGAGGCTTCCCCTGGCTCCCAGTTCTTGCAACAGTGAAGAAGCCAGAGGTTGCTGTGTCCCCTTCCCTCCCTTCCTGCTTCTCCTTCACTGCTCCAGGAGCCTGAGTTTCATGCACAGCACGGGTATTACTGGAGTGAGAGGCTGCATGGCCACAGGCTGTGCCTTGGCTGCGTGGCTGCCTCAGGCACGTCTCAACCAGCTGTGCTGTGCTGCTGCCCATTGCCTGCTCTGAAAGCCCTTCTCCCTGCAGGGCCTGGCCTGGCATTCATCGCCTACCCTCGGGCTGTGGTCATGCTGCCCTTCTCCCCGCTCTGGGCGTGCTTCTTCTTCCTGATGGTTGTTTTGCTGGGACTGGACAGTCAGGTAAAGCCGCAGGAGCAGAGCGATTCCCTACGAGACAAAAGCCACTGTCTCTTCAGGACAGGCTTCAGCTTGGCTGAGGGGGAGCCAGTGGGGCTGGGAAGCTAGTCAGGATGGGCTGACAGAGGTGGGATCTCTGCTTTTTGCAGTTTGTCTGCGTGGAGAGTCTTGTGACGGCTCTTGTGGACATGTACCCCACCATCTTCCGCAAGAAGAACCGCCGGGAGACCCTCATCCTGCTGGTCTCCATCCTCTCATATCTGGTTGGGTTGGTGATGCTCACAGAGGTATTTTGGGCTCAGACCACCTGCATGGTGGTTGACAGGACAGAGTGGGACCTGGTGGGTGGTAGGGTCACCACTGGGGCTGCTGAGTCCCATCCTGCTGCCCTGCGCCCTGTGCCTGCAGGAGGCTGCCCTGCCCTCCTCATGCCATTTGTGTTCTCCCTTCCAGCACTTACCCCTTGTGCCAGTAACAGTCCTGATACTTCTCCTGCCAAGACTGATAGCTGGAGCTCTGGACAGCCTATGTTTTGGTTATAAATTTATCTTTACACAAACCAAACCTTTACAGCTGTAGCCTGTTGCATGGGAAGGGGAGTGTGTTTGTCCTTCTCTTTCTTCCTGACTGGAGCTACAGGAGCACTTGGTACAAAGAAGCTTGTCAAGCCTGAGTGCACCCCTTATCTATTATACTGATATCCTCTGTATTATCCTTGTGATTAATTGCCTGGGAGCTTAACTGTTCTTGTTCAAAACTTTCAACTCTGCCTAGCAATATGTGTGTGTGGATTGATGCTGCCAGAATGCTCTTGACGCTTTCTGTTTTCATTGGGGCATAACTTTTGAAAAAGCTGTCTCTGATGTTGTGCATGCAACATAGTGCCTGGACTTACCCACAGGCCTGTTTTGTAGGTAGCCCTGCAGACTTGGGTAGTGAAACAGCCAGGCTGCATGTAGTTATTTCCTTCTGCAAATTGGGACTTTAAAGTAAATCAGATGGATTGTGTGTCTTAAGGGGGTTTCCATCTTCACTTCGAGCTACAAGAGCTGCCTAGGTTTTGTCTTCTCCTAAAACATCCCCACAATCTCTGGCAGTCAGCTGCCCTCCGCTGTGCTGCCCTGCATTGAAATGAAGGGTTGCAGACTCCTGAGAGCAGCAGGGTGGCTGCGTGTCTCTGTCAGGCCTTGGGTAAAAGGGATGTGCCCTGTCCCAGAGAGGGAGATGCCTCCAGCTCTGGGGAAGATACTGAGTTTGTTTCTTGCTCTGGCTCTAGCTCTTTGCCTGATTCCTTCCCCCTCTCTCTCACCTTGCTGCCCACTTGGCCTTTCCCAGGGTGGGATGTATGTCTTCCAGCTCTTTGATTACTATGCTGCCAGTGGCATGTGCCTGCTCTTTGTGGCCATCTTCGAGACTCTCTGCATCGCCTGGGTCTATGGTGAGTATGAACTACGGGGGTCCCCAGCTCTGGCATCTCAGGCTCTTGTCTGGTTCATCCTCAGAATGCTGGTCTGTAGCTCAACTTGGTAATTGCTTTGCAGTGCAAGGCAGAATTTAAATCCTTGCTTTGGTGCCCCTGGGTTCAACTGGCAGGGACTTCCTCACAGGAACACCCTGGGGGATCTGCTTGGCAGATTTCCCCTGCATGTTCCTATGTGCTCCTGCTTT
Source organism: Corvus moneduloides (assembly GCF_009650955.1). Classification (NCBI taxonomy): domain Eukaryota; kingdom Metazoa; phylum Chordata; class Aves; order Passeriformes; family Corvidae; genus Corvus; species Corvus moneduloides. Next base: position 6,667,719 of record NC_045479.1, read on the forward strand.
TGACACCCTCCTTCCTTGGGGAATTGGAGATGTCTGGAAAATCTTTTCTCAACCTTTGTTTAGAGGTTTCTGAGAATCAAACGTTTTTTGAGAGCCTTCTATCGGCATTGGCAGTCACCAGGTATGGGTAAAACCTGGGCCGAGGTCCTAGCCTTGGAGAGGATGAGGGGCTGGCCCTGCTGACCGACCGAGCTGTTCTGGGGGCATAGGAAATTAGTCCAGGACAAAGACTGAAGCTGGCCACACTCCTGAGGAGCTCCCTGACCCAACTGTTGACTGTGCTGAGGCTACTGCACCTAAACAGTGGTGAAGCAGGACCCTGGACACACAGACCCTGCTGCCCTCCTTCCCTGGTGGCAGTGAGGGATCCCATCCTTGCCCTCTTCTGCAGGTGCTGAGCGTTTCTACGATAACATTGAAGATATGATCAGCTACCGGCCGTGGCCCATCATCAGATACTGCTGGCTTTTCATCACCCCTGCAGTTTGCATGGTGAGGGCACACAGGAGGAAGAGCTGTGGGGAGGAAGATGGGCAGAGCTGGGTGCCCCTGAGATACAGACACCTGCATTTATACAGAGGGATGTGCATATGTGTAGGGGGTTGTGTGGCCTGTACTATGGGGGCCTTTTGTTATTTGTGCTTGTTGCTTTGGGGGCTAGGTGTGGGGCTCAGCAATGGGGAGAGGGTCTGCTGTGACAGAGGTGTTTGCTGGTGGGACAAGCTCCTTGGTGCCATGACCAGTGTTGCCTGTGGGGGCTGTCCCAGCAAACCCTGTTTAACTGGAGTCCCCTCTGTTGCTGCCCTGAGGTGCTCCTTTTTATCATGAGTCTCTGCGCAGGTGTGTATTCACCAGGAAGACCTCTCTTTGCTCATGGTGTTGATTTTCTTTCTCTTTTTTTTTCTTGGTCTCTTTTACCTTGCCAGGCAACCTTCCTGTTTTCTTTGATCAAATACACCCCGTTGACGTACAACAAGAAGTACGTGTACCCGTGGTGGGGAGACACCCTGGGCTGGCTGCTGGCCCTCTCCTCCATGGTGTGCATCCCTCTCTGGGTTGTCTACAAACTCTCCACCATCAAAGGCTCCCTCAGAGAGGTGAGGTTGGTGGGTGCTCTGGGATCAGGGCATGGGCTGTGCTTCGGTGTTGATCTCCAGCCCTGCAGCAGAATCATTTGTATGTTGCAGGTTGATTAGCCAGGAGCCCAGAATAAATCAATTGAATGAGTTAATTGCTATAACAGACTTGGGTTTTTTTAAGTTCTACCTTGCTGGAGGGCTGCTCCAAGCTGGCTGCTGCCTCATGGTACCCTTTTTTTATTTCTTCCGTCTCTTCACAAGCACCACCAGGAAGAAGGTCATTAGATAGAGAGGATAAAGATAATCTCCATGCTGCCCTTAACTGAGGCTTGAGGACTTCCTCTGAGAAAGCTCCAGATCCCCTGAGCATTACGGTCAGCTGAGTTCACCAATCTAAGCTGAGGCCATAGGGTCGGAATGGAGGGGATCACTGGAAATTTGGAGTTTCCATCACATTCTTAATGCTCTGGGTCTGCCCTGCTTCCAGAGTTGCCGTGATGCATTGCTGGTTGCCCTGGTTTACACTGGAGGGGCAGGGAACTAGAAAACCAGGCCTTGCTCCAGTTGAGCATCCCATCCCTGCCACAGCTCATAGTTTCAGAGTGAGGCTTCACAAACAGTCCTGAACCCCCAGGATCCTTCTCATTCCCTGCCTCCTGCAAGTGTTCAAGAATGGGTTGTGACAGCAATGGGTCCCTGACCCCCGTGTCCAGCACGGACAGGGAGGAGTGGGAACAGCTGCAGGGGCATGGCAAGGCTGCACAGCATGATGTGGTGTGAGAGTAACCCCTCATGCACTTGTCCCAGTTAAAGCCAATCCTGTGAGCACAGGCTCTGTGCTGATGGAGGGCATGACCTGGAGGTCCTTGGTCACCAACCTG